>NW_006785484.1:652285-687641 GCF_000442215.2 Lipotes vexillifer | reverse complement strand
CCTCCTGTCTCTCCACCTTATCCGCAAGCCCGGCTCCAAGCACGCTGGCACGCATTTTCTGGCATGAGCACTGTCTCTCTGGCTGGCAAGGCTTCCCTCTGGCCGTTCCTTCTTTCCACGGGACCCTCCCCCTTCTTCTACACCTGGCAGGCTCCACATCGCCCGGAGCCAGCCCAGAGCTCTGCCGGTGGCCAGGCCTCCTTCCACCCTCGGGGCTCCGCCGGCCCAGTGCCCCCCTGGTGGCCGCGCTGAGCTCCCCGTTAGCCTTGGCCGCGCCGACTTTCTTCTGCGACCGTCAGCTCCGGTCTCCGTGCCGCTCCCCACGCCGCCTCGTCCCCGCACCAGCCACAGCCCCCAACATGTAACAGGCGTTTCCTCTTCAGTGACTGTTTCCATATCTGCCTTTCCCCAGTGGAGGGTCCCGAGACAGGACATGGGACTTGGCTCCAGCACATTCTAATTGCCGTTATGATTCCATTTGTTAGACACATTTGCCCAACCTCGATTCTAGGAGTGCTGTTTTTTTTTTTTTTTTTCTTTTTTGCGGTACGCGGGCCTCTCACTGCTGTGGCCTCTCCCGTTGCGGAGCACAGGCTCCGGACGCGCAGGCCCAACGGCCATGGCTCACGGGCCCAGCCGCCCCGCGGCGTGTGGGATCTTCCCGCACCGGGGCACGAACCCGTGTCCCCTGCATCGGCAGGCAGACTCCCAACCACTGCGCCACCAGGGAAGCCCAGGAGTGCTGCATTTTAACACTGATGGGAGATGCTCTTTTTAATGCTATGTGCCTCATACTGTACTAGGGGGACACTTAGTAGGTTCTAAAAGTTGTTAGAATGTGAGGCCAGCCTACATGCGGCCAGTTGGTAGAAGAGGCGGCTGAGGGTCAGAGAGGTGAGGTGAGCTGCCCCAGGTCTCTCAGCTAAGAAGTGGAGACCCGGCCGCAAGGCCCGGCCTCAGCATTTCCAGGGCCCACGTTACTCTGCCATGTGCTTCACGGGAGTTTTAGACTTCAGGAAGGCTCTGTCTCCTAAGACTCCCTCCACGTCCAAAGTCCCCTCACTTTTCATCTTCCTGCATTTCTAGGACGGTGAGGTCCCGATTGGTCTTTGACTTCTAAGCCAGAGCAAACACTATCTAATAAGGACCCGTCTCCATGGTTATCACACACCAGAGAATCCACAGGAAGGCAGCAAAGGGGGAAGTGGAGGCTACAGCAAATGGGGGGAAGGACGGGGGAATAAACAATTAAACATGACAAAGTCCTCTTGTGAACAAAAATAGGATTATTTGACTGTGAAATCGAGTAATGTAGCATTGAAAATAACATAACCTGAAACATCATTTTTTCCTCCATAGATGAAAAAATACCAGATAAAACCATGCACGTTGAAAGTGCCAATTTTCTGGAGGGCCTGAGTGGTAGGAAGTTGTCTATGTCAAAGATTTGAGCTTTCAAGATATTTAAACTTTTTTTTTTTTTTTTTGCCCATTCATCTTCTCTCCCATGCAAGTAACTTGCGGACGGGGTTCACATCTCACACTTTGGTGTAGCACCCAATAGAATTTAAGCCAGGGGATACCAGAAAGGTGATGGGAGAACTTTTGTCCAGAATTCCAGCTTGAGGTAGATAGTCATTTGTCCACACGTGATTTCCAGCTCTGCCACTTATTAGCCGTGAGAGCCTGATCACTTCCCCTCTCCAAGGGCTGGTTTCTTCCCTTGTAGCCTAGGCATAATCACAGTTCTTTCTTCATAGAGTTTAGGGTTAAAATTAATTGAGATAGGGGCTTCCCCGGTGGCGCAGTGGTTGAGAGTCCGCCTGCCGATGCAGGGGACACGCGTTCGTGCCCCTATCCGGGAAGATCCCACATGCCGCTGAGCGGCTGGGCCCGTGAGCCATGGCCGCTGAGCCTGCGCGTCCAGAGCCTGTGCTCCGCAACGGGAGAGGCCCCGACAGTGAGAGGCCCGCGCACCGCAAAAAAAAAAAAAATTAATTTAGATAATATACATAAAGGGCCTAGCACAATAGCTGGGATGCTGTAAATGCTCAATAAATGTTAATCCTCTGTCAATATCGATCAGTGACAACAGGGACAATAGTGATAGCGGACACTGTGCCAGCCACTGATTTTAGCTTTCTTTGACCCCATTAATCAACGTCGTCATCATCATCAACATCATCATTTGCATCAAAATGCGCAGAAGACCAATGAAGATCTTCCTAAGCATGACCCAGCCACCAGGGATGTTGGACAGTAGCAAATGAAAATGTTCAAGGTAGATGATGTCAGGGAGAGAAAGGGGGCGTCAGAAGCGAAGACATGCAGGTTAACGGTACATTGCATCCTTTCCCAGGGCCACCCAAACACCACCCAGTGCTACTGCTTCCCGCTCAAAGCTGTTTCAGTTACATCGGTCCTAGCGGTCTCTCCTTATTTCTTTAAATCAAATGGCACAATCCACCCCCATCTTGATTTAAGCCTTAAGCAAACCCAAGAGGATTTTTTTGAGGTAGGCGATCAGGGTGGGGTATAGAGAAAGGAGAGTGATGTTCGTCAAGCCCTTGCTCTGTGGGCCAGGCCCAGTGCTGAGCACTGCCCGTAATGTGCACTGTTTTACCTAACCCTGGACACAAGCTGAGAAAGGAGAAAGGGAGCTGCACTGATCACCACCCTGTCTGTGCCAGCCTCTCTCATCAACCTGCACGTAGATTATTTTTTCAAGTTTTCACAGCACTGCTGGAGGATTAGCCCAGTAGAAGGGCCCTCCGTGCCTAAATATATCATATGCTTCCTGCCAGTAAAAAAAAACAAAGAAATAAAGACTATTCCAGGAAAAACAACCACCGCCACTTTTCCGCAGCGCCCTGGACTCATGGGCTTTGGGAAGTGAATGTGCTCAACAGCAACACAAAGTTCTCTAAAGCCCCCAGATGTGACATGTGCCTTGGGCTCCTGGCATCCTTTTTTCCTGCCAGGTGAGCCTGGTGTAACCTTGACACTGGATTTAATAGGAGAACATGACACGCAGTGATTTTCAACAAACTCCTGTTCTTTCAGAGGAAGAGCCAGGAAAGAAAGCACAGCACACCAAATCCTCTATTCTGGTACCCTTTATGCATTCCGTTATCTCCGTGGCCTACATATCATTTAACAAACTGCCCTGCGATTCTCGCAGGGCGTGGCGTCGTGACTGATTTAAAATCCCCGCATTGCTAAAACTGCATTGTTTTTCATCAAGTTGAGTCATTTTTATGTGAAGTGTCAAGCTCCCTAACAAATAACTCCTGCCAGACAAATCAAGTTCCTCGTCTTAGAGCCACGGCTAAATAGTTTATAGCTTTAATCTGCTCATCGAGGTGTGCAGTCTATGACAGTAATTATAAATGCAAGGAGAAATTATAGCTGAATGCTTTAACTGCATTAGGAGCCGTTTGATGAACAATCATGAGTGCCTGCTCAT
The DNA here is from genome assembly GCF_000442215.2 of Lipotes vexillifer. Lineage (NCBI taxonomy): Eukaryota > Metazoa > Chordata > Mammalia > Artiodactyla > Lipotidae > Lipotes > Lipotes vexillifer. The sequence goes on along the minus strand of NW_006785484.1, from coordinate 684,175 downwards.
TTCCAACAATAGAGGGCAAGTTGGTGTCAATGCATTAGAAAGATTTCAGTTCTGCATGGCTTTTTCTCTCATTTACCATGGAATGTCACTTGTCTCCTATAAAGTAGAAAAAAAACACCGTGGAACGCTTTAAACTTGATCGTTAAAAAAAAAGACAAAGAGAAATGCAGGAGAAAACTGTTTATCATGATTTCTGAGTTTGTTTCTTTTGTTTTTTCTGTTTTGTTTGGCGGGCAGGTTCAGTTTCAAATTAGTTCAGTGAAGGTAACTGCTTGTTTACTTACTAGGGGCCTAAAAAAAAACCCAACCTCAAACCATTTTCGAAAAATCTTTACAGAGAAAGACTTCTTTCAATGAAGGGCAAGTTCAAATTCCGCCCAGGCAGAGGCCCTGTGATTGGTGTGTGTCTCTCAACTAGATCCTGCTCTCCATCTGTATCTACCTAAGCTAATGACACAATTTAGCTCTATTTTCCTCTCCTCACTTTTGCAGAAAGACGTTTTTAATTTCGCTGAAGAATTACACAAATGTATTTTAAAGACATAAATCCATATAAAAAATATGAGCTAATTAAAACATCGCACTCCCTGTCGCTCATGGATTTTCAATTTAGCGAAAGAAAAAAGAATTGCATCTGGTTAAATGAAAAGATGATACTGACGGCAGATTTTTGGAGTAAATGAAAAATAATGTTACTCTATATTAAAGCACCAAATTATACCCGTCAGGATTTGAGCATTCAGAAGTCCAAATGAGGGGGAAAGTGCAACGGAGACGGAGATGCATTGATGCAAAAGAGGGGTTAAGCCAGATCGCTTGGGTGAAATGAAAACGTGAAAAGAGGTGACGCATTTGTTTCTTGCTGCGTTAGAAATGCTGCGGTCTCATGGTCAAATGCCCTGTTCCCAAATTCTCATTTTGCTCCCCCAAAATTAAGAGTCCGGTTGAGGATTAAAAAATTCTCACACACCTATCTTCCCTGGAATTTGGGTCATTTCTTGGTGAGACGCTCTATGGTAATTGTATGATCACCTGACTGAACAAGGAAATTACAATGAAGAGAGTGAGGATGCATTGCTTCTTCCCCCAGGTCAGTCCCAGGCCCCTGAGTTGTGGTGTTTGATTTGCAGCTGGAGCCTCCCAGAGGCCAAGGAGCCCTTATCACCTCTCCACCCTTACACCACATTTTACAGACCTCTTTCCTGAGCTGTTGGATGTATTCCTGGCCGTGGGTAGCACCTGGAAACCAGCAGGCAAGACGGAGGAGAAGCCAAGAGGCAGAAGAAACTTGATGAGCGTTGGGCAGTCCTGGGTTCGAATCCCACCTCGATGCTCACTGTGTGCTCTTAGACAAATCACAGAAGCCCTTGAGCTTTTTGCAAAATCAGGATGATCTGAATACCCGTGCCTGACTCATAGAAAGAGGCCAAGAGGCGGTAGTGTTGCTGTCATTGCTATCATTATAATTAAATGGTAGGTCAAGGTTTCCTTGGGGCACCTGCCTAGTATTAAATAGCTCAACCTGGGAACACTGTGTAAGTTCTATACACTTTAGGCGACGCTGAAGAACACGGTATGGGCCTGTAGGCACTGCCTAGAACTAACTCTTGTGAACCTCCTATGAGCCAGGTTTCACAGAAAAGAATTTCGTACATTTACTTAATTCTCACAACTTTTCTGTGAGGGGAGAATTATGTCCACGTTTTATAGACACAGAAGTGGGGCATATCTAAGAGACAGTGGGTGAGTTAGGGTTTGAACCAAGGCCTGCAGGACTCGGCAGCCCTGACCTCACACTGCCCCTGGTACCACCGTTCCCCTCCTCAGCTTCCCGCAGGACTGGCCAGATGCCCTCCTGTGTGCTCCTTTCGGCGTCTACCCCAGAGGTGCCTGTCTCTGTGTCTCCCACGAACCTCCAAGGCAGACTCTTGTCCTGGTCACTGGCTTATTCCCTGGGATTAGCACAGTGCTTGGCATGGAGTGATGGCTTTCTAGGCGGGTGATAATGAATGAGTGAGGCTCGGAGATGGTGGGAATTTGAGAAATTCATGCAGAATCTCTCTGCTTCCATTTCCTCCCCTGTGACGTGGCTGAATCAGCCCTACTTTATAGGGCTGTTTGTGAGTATCAAGTGAAGTAATGTCTGTGATGTGCTTGCTGCAGCCCCTGGCACATTTGGCTGGTACAATCAGCATGACTGTTGGTTCTCCATCACATAGCCTTTGCTAATAGAGTCCGGTGCACCGTAAAATCGCAGCCAATATTTGTTGAAAGATGAAAGAGAGGAGAGAAGACAGGAAGGAAGGAGGGAATGAGGGAGGGAGGAAGGGAAGGAGGGAGGGGAAAAATAAAGAAAGGAAGGCAAGAAAGAATATTATTTGCTGGATGAGGCAAGGGTGATGCCTCTAATAGACATTAGTTGGTCCAGCTCATTTTGCTCTTCCCAGGCTGCCATATAACCCATGCTGTTAGGGTTGCCGGATTTAGCAAATAAAAATACAGAATGCCCAGTTAAATTTGAATCTCAGATAAACAATGAACACTTTTTTTTAGTATAAATATGGCCCATGCAATATTTGGGACACGCTTATTCTAAAAACTTATGTGTCATTTACCTGAAATTCTAATTTACCTGGACATCCTGTATTTTATCTGGGAACCTACGTGCTGTTCACCCTGAACATGGGTTTTAGATTCATTCCCTCCATCAATTTCAAGGCTAGTTGTGCTGCTAAACTTGTACACTCTTGTATACTACATTACACGGTAATGACTATAATTTCAGGTCCTTGTGAATTCTAGACTCTGATTTGTTCTTTGTTTAATTTCTGTTATTCAAGTGCATGCGGTTTTTAAAGGTATTTACAAATATCTATTGAAATTGTTTTAGATTACTTATATCCTAAATTAGGGATGCACATTTAACATTTTCTAATTAATTTTTAATGAAAAGTTGCATTTAATATTTGGCAGAGAATTTTGTAGAACTTAAGACATATCTAAGAAAAGAAAGAAAATTCAGGTCAAAATTCTCATCCTGCACAGAACACAGGTATGGTAGAGCTCCCTTCCCAAATTTTCCACAATATCTTGACCATCCTTACTAAGACAACATGTCATTTTGTACAATTTGTGCTATCATGCATACCAACTAAAATGAGAGTTCCAGATAATAGTGATCTCATTTTGTGATCATTTGAAAACATATATGCATAATTCTAAGCAGTGGGCAAGCTTTTGCACACCTGTTGTTCTAGAAGTGGGCCCGTAGGGTGGAGGAATTCTTTTCTAGGTGAAGGGCAGCAGCAAGCCACCTTTGTGCAGATGTGGGAGCCATTCAGGCAGACCGGGAGATCTTTAGTATCAACACAAACACCAAGCACCTGCATCATTTTTTGTATGCACACAACGCATATACTTTGAATGAGTTCTAAACACTCAAACCTGTTTTTCTGCTGTCCTCTCTCAGAATCACAGCATTGATGGAGCTTTGTTTTCATATAATGATAACTTTGTAATATGGTGCTTTGAAGGTCCAAATCAGAAATGTTTATTCTGTACAGATGCAGAGGGATGAGAAAAGGGCTATCTTATCTATGTATTTAATAGACTTGTAAGTACCTTTGTGTCAGTTTTTCCAAATTATTGGTTTTTCTTTGCTTCTCTAGAACAGGTTTGTGCATTTCAGATTTGGACTGAGGCTTTCTTTCCCTCCCCATTCTCCATTTACATACTGCAATGTTTTGGCTGTGATATTAATTTTTAAAAAATGATTACAAACCTCAAATGTGGAAAATTGGTCTTCTCTGTAGCACAAATAAACACTACCTATTTGTCCTTTTCACCATGGTTTTGACCTACCACTATGGGATTGGAAGCATTTATCTCTGTGTGTTCTGTGTATATCCATCTATTTTTTTCTTTTTTGAAGGACCAGGAAAGCATAATAGTAAGTTACATAAAATTTAAAATGTTATATAGCAAATAAATAGGTGTCATGGAAACCCAAGCTCACATTTAGATTCAATAGATGCATTTCAGCTTTTCTTTCAATAGTATGAGCTGAACAAATCATGCTTGGAAAGCAAGAGAGGAATCTGCCAGTAATACACTTTAATTATCATGATAAAAACATGCAAACAAAACAAAAGTCTTCATTTGGGCCCAGATAGCCATTAGCCATTAGAGTGATAGGATGGGTTCCCCCTTTGTCAGAAGCTCTTAGATCTTCTCACTGAGGCAACAGCCCCAGTTTTTAACCCTTCATTTCATTCTGACCATCCTTGCATTCAGTGAACCTCCCTATGTGATGTGAAGTGAGCCCAAAGCCGCATCATATACATAGCCGTCCCCACCTGGAACTCCGCTAGTGCCCATGGCTTGGTGGCTTGATCCGAAGTCTCCTATTTAACAACAAGTGCTCTGACAGGAGGAGGTGGTGAGGGCTTATACAGCTGACCCTTGAACAACATGGGTTTGAGCTGCCTAAGTCCACTTATACATGGATTTTTTTCAAGTGTAAATACTACATAGCCCAGGGTTGGTTGAATCTGCGTGTGTGGAACCTCGGATACAGAGGAAGCAGGGATAGGCAGGCTACACCGTAGGGAGGGCCTACTATAAGTTACACGCGGATTTCCCACTGCGCAGAGGGTTGGCACCCCTAACCCCCAAGTTGTTTAAGGGTCAAGTGTATGCTAGTATGAGCTGTTCGTATCTCATATCTTAACCAAAAGAGCTAACCTATAACCTAGCATGACATGAACTGGGCTGGCAAGTGCCAAAGGTTTAAGTCAGGATGGGTCTCATTATGGGGTGTGGCCTAACACCCCAACCTGAACATCTGATGGTCCCTAGCACGTGGGGGTATCATGCTGGAGGGGAGAGAAAAGGAGGTAGAGAAAATACATAAAGGGCGGTGAAAGGAAGTTCAGCCTTTGCTTATGCTCAACGTTTGGAAATGGCTGGTGGGACTAGTCTGCCAAGGTACTTGACCTTGGCATCTGTCCTCTTTCCTGAAGGTGACATAGGTAGTCTGGGCACTGGTGACTCTGCCAGGCATGGAACTTTGATGATACATGATGCAAATTATCTCAAGCTGTGGGACTCCATGTGCCTTGGCAATGAGTGTGCAGAACGTCATTTGCTTCTTTATATAAAATAAAATCTCAAAGCCATGCGTTGCATCTACCTTTGCTAAAGGTGGACTCTGATATTAGCTTTATCTTCAGGACAACCAAAAGACGAGGGAGGAAAACAAGCCTCCTCTCTTTTCATCTCAGTGTTCTGCAGAGAAGAGTATTTTCCTACCATCCAACTACAGGGCATATGCCCTTTCACAGGAGACCTAATGGATAGGAAATAAAGGGGAGGGAGTGGAAGGTAGCAATTGCTGCAAGTAAGCTGCCAAAAGCATTAATTACTAGTAATAATAATAACGCCAGCTTTAAACTATTCATGAGTTGATTAAGAAATCTCTGTATAGTGGCTGCCCCCAGGAACCCTACAATCTTTATTCGCTCGCTCACTTTTTAAAAAGAATTTTCATCACCTTGTAAGTCATTTGCGTTACTCTCGGAAGGTGAGGTGGTAAATGGGACAGTAAGAAAAGTCAGTACTTATCAATTAAAATGAGGTGTAGCCTTGGCCGGACTTTGAAAGTTGGGCCTTGGGTAACTAAGAGGGGCCTTGGGTATCGAGTAGCAGTATACCTGTGAGCTCCATCTCTCTGAACCCATTTTATTCTATTTCCCAACGCTGAACTGGAGAAATTGAGAGAATGGCTAGGGCTTAATTATCATGTTCTAGTCTTCCATAAAAAGTCATGCTATTCCAGCAGGCTACTGTGCTCTTGGTATAGGGAGATGTCAGCTGCCTCTAAATAGACCCCTCTCCCTTCTAGAAGCTCCTCACAAAGTGACTGTCACAACCACGTGGGAGCAAACCCATACCTGCAGAGCTATTCTTCATCCACGTCTGTTACAAACTGGGAATGGTGTTCGGGTGACTTGCTGTGCGTTTTGCTTAGGTGGAGTTTTACTGCGTGTTTGCTCACAAATGTCCGACAGCACAACTTACACTTGAACTTAGAGTCTGTGTCCTCTTCGCCAGCTATGGTTTCCGGTGACCTCTGAGCCGACGATACCCGGGAGATCTCTCGCTCCACTTTGCTTTGCTGTTCCACGGCCACGCGGGTCATGTCCTTCATTTGGAAACCTAGGTGAGATTCTAAGTGACTGATGTAGGTAGAAGGGGTTCGGAACTGGGAGACACAGTCGCTGCAATAAAAGATAGGCTGTCCTTTGTCCATGTTTTTCAGAAATTTGGTCCCGCCCGTTTTCCTAAGTTGGTACTTGACGTTGGCGAGCCAGTGGCTGATGGTGGTCATTGAGAGCCCCGTAAACTTCGAGATCTGCATTCGCTCTTGTGGGCCCAGATCGGACAGCAGGTACTTGCCCTCCGACGTCTGGAAGAGGCTGGAGGCAAACTGAGCCTGCAGGATCAGAAGATGCTGAGGGTTCCAGTTGGACTGCCGGCCTTTTCTTTTATGCAAGGTTGAGACTTCGCTGGGCACGTCCTCAAAGCGCCTGACGTCCATCTCCAGCTTCACGGGAGGGACCCTGGAGGAAGCAGCAGGCTTTGGGGTGGTGGCTTTGGGGAGGACTTTGACCATGTCCGCGATATCAGACAGAGCGTGCTTCTGGGGCGGGGACGTACAGGACTGTGCTTGCGAGGACTCAGCCTTCTTGCTTTTGGACTTGGTCAGGTCGATGGGCTGATCGTTGCTCTCAAACAGGTAGCGTCTGGACACGCTGGCCGGCCTTGTGGAGACAGGACTCAAAACCGGCTTGTCCATGACACTGAGACCCGACTTATGAAACATCGACATTGTGCTTGAGCTTGGGCTGGAGCAGGAAGGAGAGCGCAAGGGTTCCGTAGCTTTGCCCAGGTGATTGTTCAGGACAGACTGCAGGGCACTGAGCGGGTTGATGCACGGCAGGGCCGAAGCATGGCTGGCGAGGGCACAGCCATTGCTGGGAGAAGATGCTGGCTCCAAGGGCTGGGGCTTCTCTTTCTCACCACCTTCCTTCATCCGCTTGTCCTCCTCCTTCAGGGGACAAGGCTCGGCCTTTTTGGATTCTGAAGGGGGTTCACATCTGGAGAAAGAAGCCCCCTCACTGTGGCTGAAAGAGGACGCCTCTTCCTGGGGACTCTCTTTCCCACACTCCCTCACCACCTCATCTTTGTCTTCGGGTTCCTTCTTAACTTGTGCGTATGGGGTCAGGCTCGTGGGCACAGAAACCAGCGGCATTACTTTCCACTTGGGTGCAATTGGCCTTAACCTGTTGGTGAGGTTGGGTCGAATCTGCAGTACCTGGGAGCCCATCGGCAAAGAAGGCTTGGTGCCCTCTGACAGCTGGTAGGCGGCATGGATGCTGGGGTACGCGCTCCAGCTGGGAGCCCCATTTTGGGCTTTGTTGATGGCGGTGGTAACAGTATTTTCCAGTGACTTCAAAATGTCACCTCCACCCTTTGAGCCGTCTTCCAAATCTTCCTCCCTTAGATACTGGTATTTTATCGTCGGGTCTAAAGGCTTCTGTAGAGGGTCTTTACAGTCCTCGCTTTTCACGACTTTCTCCTCCTTGTTGATCTGCTCTGGTTTTTCTTTTTTACTCTCTCTCTTCAACTCAGTTGTAGAAGCCGTGCAGTCGGAAGCTGAGTTACTCGATGGCTTGGGAGCCAGAGAATCACTGTTGGGGGCATCTGACAATGACTGTATCTTCTCCACAGCGAGTGGGTCTAGCACCAGCTGCTTCCCTTTCTTGGAGGCAGAGCTGGTGACCTTGAGAAAGTGACCGGTGACCATCATGTGGGTGGTGAGCTGCTGCAAAGTATCGTGGGAGCTCCCACACTCCATGCACTTCAAGATCTGGGACTTGCAGGCCTCAAACTGCCAGGTGTAGCTGGCGCCATTTTGGTAGCCGTAGCGATTGTTGGAGGACAGCTGTAAGTTGGCGTTCTTCTGAGAAGGAAACGAATCTGCAAACGATCCTGTGGTCGAATCGGGGGAACACGGCCGATTGATGTCAAAGATGCGTTTCTTCGCCGGAGTGACCATCTTCGATGAAATGGTTGGTACTGGTTCCTTCAAAGGCACTTTTTGGTAATGTTTCGTTTTGATCATGTGGACGCTCAAATCTTGGAGGGAATCGAAGGAGTCGCCACAGAACATACACTTCAGGACCTTTTGAGCGTCCTCCTTGTCCATATCCTGGAAAGCCCTTTTCCGGGGCTTTGAATAGCTCGTGGGTCTGAGCTTGTCCTTTCTGCGGTTGTCATCTTGATAGTGGCCCGTTTCGTTCATGTGCACGGTCAACTCGACCAGGGTGTCATAGGCGGCGCTGCACTGCCGGCACCGGAACCTGCTGGCCCCGGTGAAAACGGTCCCACACATCTTACTGCTCTGCCGGTACAGCTGGACCGAGCTGAACAGGCTGGGCTTCGACACGGATCTGGAAGGCAAGTTCTGCTGTAGGCTTTTGGACAGAGCATCTTGGTGCCAATCGAAATCCGTCTTGTTGCTGCCATTTCGGGGGTCACAATTCCGCCTCTCGCTGTTGGACAGTTTGAAGCCGAGACCCAGGCCCGACCAGTAGGAATCAGACAAGATGTTGGCGTAGACGGCGGTCATTTTATCCATGCAACTGTGGGCTTCGTTTGGAAGCTTGGGGTGCACGCTTGCTTTCTTGTCCAAGGCATCTCGGCCGCACACACTCTTGATGTCTGACACCTGATCACTGGCGTCACTCAGCAAGGACTCATTCTCGGCGTCCTGATTGGACAGGTGACTTCCTGGCGAGTTCTGGTAGCTGAAGCAGCCTTTCTGCTCGGGGCCCGTTTCTAGCTCCTCGTCTGTCCCTGGGTCATTGCTGCCCTGAAGTTGAGCTACCGAACCACTGTCTTCTTCCTCCTCCTCCTCTTTTATTTCCTTCTCTTCCTTCAGCTGTTCTTCCTGGGCGTAGCCTGCAAGAGAACAAGAAGAGATGAGATAACAGTAGCAGGTGACATAACGCATCCCAATTTCCCCACTTGGACAAAGTGCTTCCCATATGGAACTAACAGTGTAATCGACACTTTTATGAACTGCAAGCAACGGATACAGGAAAAAGCCAAGTGGTGTCTTTTGTGCCATCTAATGCCTTTTTAAAAAAATTGGCAGGGGTCATAATTCTTTATAAGTGCCTAGAATTCCAAGTTAATAATTTTCCTGTTTAAGGAATATCACTCTAATACTCCTATGATGGGACAGTCACTAAATTCACATGTATGACTCTCAGGAAAGCTGGACTGAAATTCAGATCCTGTTACAGACATAGCTCTACAAGAAGGACGTTGGCTCATAAGAAAACTAGTAAGACTTGACCCTTGGCATCCTCATGGTAAGGTTGACCAAGACACTTGGCCCTGCTGGCATACACTCATTTTTGAGTGCTCAGAAGTAATTTGGATGCATAGCCATTACATTTTTGATAGCGAGGGTCCTTTTTGTTATAACATTTTTATTTGTAGAGAGTCGCACAGCAGGAAGAGAGATTATGGAGTATCAAATAAAATCTTCCATTGATAGCTGAAAAATTATGTAAGCTCAGCAAATATAATGATTTTAAAATAATAGCAAATGGTGTTAGAATGGGAGATTTGGGAACTATCCTATTATTCTCAGACAGGTTTATGAAGACCTCTTCAGACAAGGCTGAAAATGCCCTCTCGATCCTGTGCCTGTAATGTCAAATGCACTGTGATTTGTGGGTACCCGTCATGAGATGCCAATTATACATTTGATTTGTAGATGCAAAATGCTATTGGGGATGCATGCTTTCCCTTCTCTGAAAGGACTTAGGACCAGTAATTGCATAGGGAAAATGAAGGCATGAGAGAGCGGGTGCAAAGGGAATTAATGGGCAGATACCCATCAATGGAGATGAGGAACGTGACTATTTATGCCCATGTGCTCATTTTCTTCACCTGGCCTTTTCAGAGCCACGTGGACAAAATGCAACCAAAGAAGTGCCAAAGCAAGGGAGATTCAGTCTCAGACGTGTAAGGGCTGCGTGATCTCAATGCGGTATTTTCCTTATGGGGTCCTAGCTCCCCTCTCAGTGCAGGTGGGTACTTGGGAGAAACCCTAGGACAATGCTGTTACTTCCATTCACCAGGTATAATACTTGAGAAAAGGGGTGCTCAAGCATTGGCAGTCTCTCCTGAGAGGCAGGCAGAGAGGAGAGAAGGGGGATTATTAGGAGTAAGTCACCTGCAGTCAGGAACTCCAAGGGCTCCAAAGACTGAAAAGGAAGAATATTTCTTTTTCAGATTTTTATTTACATATTTATTTTCCAAAATTAGGGTTTTTTAAAACTTGAACTGTAGCTGATTTACAATAATGTGTTAGTTTCTGGTGTACAGCAAAGTGATTCAGTTATACACATATTTATATATATGTCTTTTCAGATTCTTTTCCATTATAGGCTATTATAAGATTGAATATAGTTCCCTGTGCTATACAGTAAATCCTTGTTGGTTACCTATTTTATATACAGTAGTGTGTATCTGTTAATCCCATACCCCTAATTTATCCCTCCCCTGCCTCCTCTTTGGTAACCATAAATTTGTTTTCTATGTCTGTGAGTCTGTTTCTGTTTTGTAAATAAGTTCAATTGTATTGCTTTTTGGATTCCACATATAAATGATACCCTATAATATTTGTCTTTCTCTGTTTGACTTACTTCACTTAGTATGATAATCTCTCAGTCCATCCATGTTGCTGCAAACGGCAATATTTCATTCTTTATTTGTGGCTGAGTAGTATTCCATTATATACGTATGTGTGTGTGTGTATATATATATTTATATGTATGTATATCTGCACATATATGTATACATACCACACTGAAGATGAAGAATATTTATTAATTATTATCTCCTAGGACCTGTGCTAACTATTGCAAATACATTCTTTCATTTTATCTAATATCCACACGAAGTAGAAACTATTATTATTTTCATTTCACAGATGCAGAAACTGAGGCTCTGAGTTTGAGAAGTTTTTCCCAAGGCCACATGGTTAGCATTGCAGGGTCGTGCCTGAACCCAGCCTGTGTGATGAGAGAATCCATGGTCTTAACCACTAGGTTCCACTCTCTTTTTAGTACCAATCTAATAAATAAGAAAACTGCAGAGACCCAAAGGTTAAAGGTCAAGCCATGGGGTTTCTTTGAAATGTCACCAAATATATAACCACCTCGGAGGGGAGAACTGTAGGAATACTGTGGACGAGAGCCCACGATTTTAAGGGCGTGATAGTGTAAAACAAAATGAAATGTAAAAACTCAGCCTCGCCAGTGGTTTTGTGGTTGTGTTCCATTTTGTTGTTGTTGTTATTGGTGTTGTGTTTTTGCTTTCCTAGCAGGTTGACAAGTGGATTTTTCATTAAACTGGGGTTGCTGGTCTCTAGTTCCATAAATTGATTTGAAGAAAAAGCAGCTTCTCAATCTAGGCAAACAGTCGTTAATAAGTGGTCACTACTTGCAAGAAAACCCTAGCTTAGAATAACAGAATTAGATCACACCCCACCCCCGACCCCATCCTCATCGTGTTTTCTTTTTCCTGGACTAGTCTGTATGTTTGTAGAAATAGTCATACCATTAAGATGAGGGAAAAGGTCTATTAACAAAATTAATAAATGACTTGTTACAGAGCCAAGCAAAATACTCCAAAGAATCAGGCAAATTTTACCAATTAAAAACAGGGTTACTTTTGAGAATTAAAAGGGCTTTATTACTCATACACTGGGATGATACATATTAGCCAGGACTGTTCCGGGCTAAGCTATATAGTCACCACACCTATGGGTGATATGATCACTGAAACAAAGAACACATACACCTACACACAAAGCAGGTGAAGAAATCTAGGGGGAAAGGAGAAGGCTTTTGCTCATTACGGTTGGTTAACATGTTGCCAGGTTTTATTCATCTCACTATTTTCAGTGCCTAGCACAGGGCCTGATACTTAGTAGGCGGTTGGGAAATAATTCATGTTACGTTCGTTGTATGTGTGTTGATGAAACATACATGCATGCTTGCATATGCAGGCGTGCGCGCGCGCGCACACACACACACACACACACACACACACACACACACACACCCCACAGACAATCTGCACAGCCAATATAGTCATTTTCACACAAGGAGAAAAGAAGTGTTCTTTTTTAATGCTGACATTTGGAAGCTGAGCTTTCCGGACCAGCTCAACTTCACAATCTACTTTGTCCTTCTAAATGGATTCCCCAGAAGAAAAGTCGAAGAGAGCAAATGGCTCCCCCACAATACAGATAAAATTTTCTGCTTAATTAGGCATTGACATGTTTACTATAACCTTTACAGAAGAGTAACTTGCACTGAGAGACCCTTTTTGTCTGTTTTCTTCTGCAGAACAGACTAAATCTCATGCACCTGATAAAGTAACGCATTGAAAAGCCTCATAAAAAAAATGCCAAAGCATCCATCAGAGTGAGTGTATTTTAACAATGGCTGGAGGTTCCAAGGACTTTTAAAAAACACATTTTAATATTATACATTTAAAACTGTTCACTTAAGTGTTTTTGTTTGCCACCAGCAGCTGAGGGGAGAGAGAGGGAAGACAGCCAGAATATGGGTGATCTGTGTGTATAATGAGTATCTGTGTCTCTCTGTATTGATGATTTGTTCAATAAGATTGCATCATGTGTAAATCTTGGTAAAGTGGATGAGTGGCAAGTTTATTCCTCTGAATACTTATTTAGCAAAAGAAAATGATCACAATTGCACCGAGGCCCAAGGAGAAAGGAGTGTCCTCTGCAGAACCTCCTTGTCGACTTTGGGTTTAAGATCAAACTTCATGGTGGCAAACATCTCCCTGTCCAACCTAAATGTCTAATTTCATCCCTTACCACCACCTGACTGTGGCCACATGAAGCTTCTCCACTCCCAGGACAGGTAATTCATGGGCAAACTCAGTTCCATGTCTAAAAGTTCTACGGTCAAGAGACCATCTCTCTTCTACTCCACAGCCACTGCTCTGTGTCGCCATTGCTGTTCACTCACGTGACTAAATGGGCTTCCTGCTTCCACTTCCTCTAGTCTGTTTTCCAGGGAACTAACTGCTAGAATGTTCTTTATTAAAGATGTTAGTTGGAGACTCACTGTTTTAACTCCTGCAGTGTCTTTCTGCTGCACAAATAGAAATATAATAAAATTCAAACCCTTCGCCTGGTCTATAAGAGCTGGCAGGATTTGGCTTTTGCCTTTTTGCTTTATCGCCCAGTACTCTCGCCTTGCCCTCCACACCCATGGTACCACAACCTACTGGTTCCTTCTTGCGTCTGCTGATCCTTTCCTTGACTGTGGTTCTTTGCAATTGCAGATTTCTCTGCTTGGAAGGCCCTTCCTCTTTGGTTCCTTTTCATGCTTTAGAATTCAGCTCAAATGGCCCCTTCCTGACCAGTTGTCCCTTCTCTGTGTAACTCTAGATCACATCAACCTACTTACTGAAAGCACTATGGCACTGACCATACTCTGAAATCATCTTGTGTGTTTATTGACTGATTGTGTCCTCCCACTAAATGTAAAGGTAAAATATCTGTCTCCTTGAAGGCAGAGACCTTGCTTCTCCCAGCACTCAGATAGCATCCCGGCACAGAAAGATGTCCACAAGTTATCTGAGTGAGTGGACAAATAGATCATACAACGATAGGGGATTAGTCCAGTTGCAACAGTGCAGTCGGCACCTGTGACGGGTATATCTCCCCACCCGAACCCTGATCTAGATCAGATGTGAATTACAACCATCCTGATCAACTTTTCTCAATGATAGAAACAGAACAACCCCACAGATCATCTTTTCAGAGCAACCCAGCCACCAACATTCTTGTTGCCAGAAATCCCTGAGCTGTGGATTTAAACTTTTTAAGTATGAAGGCTGCAAATAAGCATCAAAACTGCAAAGCATCAGGAAATACACTCAATGTGAGCAGATTTTATTCAAAAAAGATTCACGCTACTTTGAAAGTGTGGATGAATTTTGTCATGGATAAAGCTCATTAGCTGTTCCATGATGTATATTACACAAATATTAATATTAGGGTTGTCTTATCCCAAATGCTTGATTTTACAAAGGAGAAATGTCATTAGAAAAATATACTATATACGCTGCAAACGTTTTACCCTATCATTATATGGGCAAATGGTGAAACAAATCCTCAAACTTTAGAAATTTCCTCTTAAATCAAAGGTTAAAAGAAAAAGGAAACAATTTAAAAAATTACCACCTCAATTGTTCCAAAAACCTGTGGTCAGAATGGCTTAAATGAAATTGTGCAAAATAATTCATGGGTGGCATGATGTAAATATCAGATTGTTGCTAAGCATCCATGTTTGTAGTTGCCTTGAAAATCCACAATAGAGTGTTTACAGTAAAAGCACTGACAGTTTTTAAAGTGGCAGCAGAGGTGGAAGAGTCATAACCCGAGAAGAATATAAAACTCAAGAAGGTTGATTTTTAAAAATGAAACCAGAATTCAATCAAGACCTCATTTAAAAACATATCCGGTGGTGACAGGATCGTTTTCGCCAATCTGCCCCACTAAATGACAGTTTAAAATCACATGAAGGGGGCTTCCCTGGCGGCGCAGTGGTTGAGAGTCCGCCTGCCGACGCAGGGGACGCGGGTTCGTGCCCCGGTCCGGGAAGATCCCACATGCCGCGGAGCGGCTGGGCCCGTGAGCCGTGGCCGCTGAGCCTGCGCGTCCGGAGCCTGTGCTCGGCAACGGGAGAGGCCGCAACAGTGAGAGGCCCGCGTATCGCAAAAAAAAAAAAATCACATGAAGATTCCACAGTGTGCAGGGCAGACGTAAATGAGGGGATCGCAAGAATTTCTCACCGTGTACCCAGTAGGTACAGTAAATGATGACACGGAAGGTCTTCCTGTCATGAGTCTCTAGTGTTTTGGTGACTGTGGTCTAGAAATCTGTTAGTATGTATATTATTATTGGCACTAATTGGCACTCTTGTTGGCAGGCTGAGGAAAGAGATAGAGGATTTCTTGTTCAAGGAGGCTGAGCTACCTTTCAGTGGTGACTGGGTCCAGAGCAAGGGCCCCTCGCAGGGCTGTGTTGAGGGGCTCTGTCTGCTTTGTGTTCCAGGAGGTGGTAGGCTACGGGGCTGTGGGATCCCCGGCTCCCTTCCTGAGCACAGACCTGACTTTACAGAGAATCCAGGTACCACGAGCCAAGGCTCAGCCTCCCTGCCGTCTGGAGAAATCTAAGCTCAGGCACATTTCTAAAAAGAGACATTTTCAATTCAATTTTCATATAGATTTTTATTCCTGCCACACCACATAAAACTCACTAACATAAGCGTGACTTGTACATGCAGCTCAAGAGAGAAGGGCTGGTTCCTTCCTCTATCTGAATGTCAGAACTAAACACATAGAATCCTTTGTTTAAAGGAATGTTGAAGATGGAGTGGTTCAATGACACGAGGCTTCTCCTGGGCCCAGAAGTGCTCTGTAGAGATGGATGGAAAGCTTTCTGAAGGTCATCAGAACAACATCCCTTTTATTATTTCCTGCAGACGTTCAGTAAATTGGAATGTTTTATATGTACGATGGATACATATTGGGTGTGGTCTGCATGGAAAAAAAAAGTCCATTTACTTAATATATTCTTGTTGTAGGCACTTTCTTGGGCTATCCTCACAGCTCTTTGGACTGTAAAGATGTTTCCTAACCATGCTCTGTGACTCTCTCCACATCTTGGTCCTCAGCAAAAAAGGACTAAGTTAGTTTAAATCAGGGAAAGTGGATACTGGGTTATCCTTTTGCAGTTCATCTGTTTATTCATTTAATCAAGAAATATTTATTCTGCAGCTATCACATGCCACATACTTTAGTAGAGTTTCCCTGGGACTTCCATCACAGTGGCTCCCCAAAGGCCCAGGAGAGTAGAGACCTGAATTACAGAGAGAAGTTGGACACTGGGATTAGGGAGGAAAAGGTCACGAAAAGGTCATGCATTACTGGAGGAATGCAGGTAACTTAAATGGCAAAGTAGGACAGATGGAAAGAAAACAGTCCTGAGTTCTTAAGTAGTGCTGGCATCCAGCTGGATAGACACAGAGGAGCTGTGGATAGCTGGAAAGTCCATGCCACGTTGAAAGAGTACAGCTGCTACTCAAGGAACAATCACGGGGTCTAGGGTTGCCAGAAGCTTTGTTTGGCCAAACCATGTAGAAGAAACCAAATGTGTCTGGGATCCATCCATTTGCAAGCTCTAAACCAAAGGGATCAGCGGAGGCAGAGTTTGAAGTTCTGGCATATGCTCTTCTGTTGCTTTCTCATACCATCTCTTTGACCTTGATTCTCATCTGTCAATCCCAGATAGGAGTGACCATCCTAAGCCTACCTACCTCACAGGATTCTGTTAGGACAAAGGAGGAAATGGAAGAGAAAGTATATCATGAACCCTTGCTCCTCAAAGGATGGTCCTTGGATCAGCGGCAACAGCACTTGGGAACTTGTTAGAAATGCAGACTCTCAGCTCCATCCAAGGCCTATCGAATAGGAATCATTTAACAAGATCCCCAGGGGCATTCATAGGCTCAGGAAAGTTTGAGATGCCCTGCTGTAAATGGCAAAACTCTTAATTAGGAGCAAGAGATTTGGTAAGCTACTCCTCTCTGCCTGTGTGCCTACGTGTATGTGGGTACCAGCTTTGGGAACAGAATATACAACTTCGAGAGTTCCAGCCCCTCTCCTCTCCAGGAAGCAAAAGATGAAATACCTGTGGCTTAGATAATTGCTTCCAGCTATACTGGGAAACGCCGAGCAAGAGAAAAATAAAAGTCACTGATTCAACGACTGATCAGTTAACTGAAGAGATAGGATGGCCCACTGGCCATGGGATCAGGCAGGCCTCAGTTCACATCTGCCAGTTTCTGTTTAAATGTGATCGCAGGAAAGTTGCTGAAACTTTCAGAGGCTCAGTTTTCTCATCCATAAAATAAGAATACTAATAGTATTTCCTTCATAGGATAGTTAGGAATATCAAATGTGATCAAGTACGAAACACACCAAGGCTGTAGGACTACCTCCTGACCCTCAGTCCTGTTGTAGGCTCTTTATAAATACTGCACATCCTGACCGCCAATCTGAACCCGCAGACAGCTGAAATCAGTTGGCTTTGGCATTCTTTGTTGTCCCTAAATCCTGTTCCAAGCCAACCGCTTTTGTTGATATTTGCATTAGATATGAACCAGATTTGTAAGTGTCATGCATAAGAAGAGAGCTTTATCCAATTTGGGGTTTGTTACTTAATATTAAATCATTCATACAAGGAGCCAGTGGTATGTGTGCTGGGAACTTCCGTAGAAGTGACGTGCAAACATCAAATGGCAAGTTATTAGGTTATTACCCGTAATGATAATGTCTGCAATCTTCAAGAAAATAAAACAACCCATCATTCCAGAAAACAGGTCTTTGTTGGAGGCCTTGGGCTTTGCAATGAGAGAGATGACTAATGGTCAAAGCAGAAGGTCTCCTAGAAAAAATGCTTTACATTCAACTACCTAGAATTTCAGTCTGGCATGTGTTATTATTGGGAAATGTCCTGGTGACAATTTTAAGAAGCAGAGTGAGAAAATATTCATGGAGAGGGGTGAGAAGGGGGCCACTTCATAAGATTTCTGGTAGTTCCAGTTTAGAAATCATTATCCTTATATTATCCTCACACCAAGAGAGCATACATCAGGAGCAGGGGATAAAGAAAAGTGAAATGAAACAGGGACAAAGAAACTACACAATAGAACTGAGACTTCCCTATCAAAATAAGAGTTCTAGGCTTTGACTTTTCAAGTGGTAGCAACTATTTTCAGCAAAATGTACATACTGATTTTCTATACATTTCCCCCCACGTAGGGCTATATAAACACACCCACACGCTTATAGTTCTTTTAGACTATAAAGTTTGGAGGGTTTTTGTGGGAGTTTTTTGCCAAGAAAAGGGACAGTGAATCATTGTCTAGAACGACCTTCAGAAAGTATATGAAGCCGATGCACCATCTGTATTTTTTCAGATGTATATTCCCATTTTACTTGAAATAACATCATTAGCACAGCCATCCCACAGAGCTAGAAGGCGATCTTGTTTCCCTCTTGCCTGGCTTGAAGTCAAACATCTTTTCTTTTTTTTGGCAAATGCTGCTTCTTTCTCTGAAATATTTCATGCAGATAATGGCTAATGACCACTTCTCATTGCCTTTTCTCGAAAACGTCTAACTGCATTAGCCAAGAACGTACAAATTTTAACCTGCTTCTTTTGCTAAGTTCACGGCTGTGACCACTTCCTATTAAGAGAGAAAGAGCGAGAGAAGAAAGCTCACTGTTCCTTCAGAGAAGCAAATTGGCACTGTCAGAAAGCGAGCTGGCCTTTGCTTTTCTGGTGAAAAGTCTGCTATCTCTAGAATCACAGGAGTCCAAGGTGGAAAGACCTTTCACGTCTTATGAGCAGTGACTCAGTCAGACAAGGATCTCCTTGCCCTGGTATATTCTTCAATTCTATGATTAATGGCTCAGATACTGGACCTTCCAATTCTTCCTCTTGCTCTTGGATTCTCTGCCAGTATGATCACTGTGACCAGTCTGGCGATGAGGACCACGGTGTATAGAACTCCCCCCCCCCCCATCCCTAGGGGTTGAGCAGGGTTTCCAGGCTGCTTCTCCTTGCCTCAAACACTCCAATTTGACTTTTGTTCATTTGACATGAGGCAAATCAAGAACTCAGAACCCCCCCCCCCCCATCCCTAGGAGTTGAGCAGGGTTTCCAGGCTGCTTCTCCTTGCCTCAAACACTCCAATTTGACTTTTGTTCATTTGACATGAGGCAAATCAAGAACTCATCCCCTGTAAAAATATAAAGACTTATTTTCTTATCTCACCTTTGCACTTCAAGGTGAACGAGTTTATTAGCTGGTTTCTATAGAAGAACATGTGGCCCCAGGAGCCAACTGGGTCACCGTCACACTCCAACCCAGTGGTTCTCAACCCAGAGCATGTTTGTGCATTTGGACAATGTCTGGAGACACCTTTGCTTGTTATGACTGGAGACAAGGTGCTACTGGCGACTGGGGGGTGGAGAGGCCAGGGGTGGTGCTAAACACCCCTCCATACACAGGACAGCCCTCACGACAAAGAAATATTCCGTCTCAGATGTCAATAGCTGAGAAGTGCTGTAAAGCCAAGGACAGCGGCATTGGCGCTGGGAATTGGCGACAACTCATCCTCTTTCTAGTTGTCAGTGAAGCGGGGGCTCTATGGGGAACACTTGGTGTTGTTAGGGGCGAACTAGAGAAGAAAGCACGCACAGCATGCTCACAGGTGTTACGACATGGAACTGAAGAGCACAAGGTCTGGAGCAAGCCTGCCCGGGTGCAAATCCCACCTCTGCCACGTCTCACATTGTCATCTGGAGCAAACTCCCAGCCTCTGTGGGTCTCAGTGTCTTCATCTATAAATTGGAGATAATAGTAGTACCTCCCTCAAAGATGACTGTGAGAATTGAGATAACTGGAAAGAACTCAGAATGCCTGGCAATAATAAGCACTCGATGTATGTTCCCTCTTATTAGCATTACAAGAACAAAGAGGTCATGAAGAGCCACATTTTGAAGCTGGATTTCTCGGGATGTTTAGTATTTACGCTTTCAAGTGTTGGCTGAAAAAAAAAAAAAATCCATCGGGCTCCTAGCATTATTCTCAACGAATTCCTTCTGGATTCATTTAAATCCCCTTATCAGAATAAGTATTTTTATACTACAAGAAACAAACAAACAAAAAGTTAATGATGAAAAGGATTAGCATTTCTAAATAACTCCAGTAACTCTGTCAAATAAATCCTGACCTATTTCAGTTCTTAATTAACTAGGTTAGCTTTTACAGGAGGCAACTTGTCTAAAACAGCAAGTCTGATCTGAGGCCAAACCCGCCCTGGACAGTTGGATGAAACAGTTCTTGGAAATGGCCCAAATTCTGGGACATACAGAGGTCTTCGATCTTTTTGAATCGACAGTTTGAAAAATCTGATGGAAAATCCTCCAGGGTTTTCTGACCCTTTGATATAAGGTTAGGGCTGGTCTTTTCAAGGCTTGTCATCTTTTCTCTGCCCCTACCTACAAAGGAGATGGGTGAACGGGACAAGTCTTGAGGTCACTATGTCAGCATTCTTCCCATCCCCACAATGGTACTGAACTGGTCATTCTCACAGGAGAGGACAGTGGGTGAGGACAACAGTGTCTGCGGATCTAATGTTCTCCGAAGGGGAGCACAGATATGTGGCTTATAATACATCCACTGTCTTGTCCTTGATACTCTTTCTGACCTTTTTTTTTTCCTTCTGTTTTATGTATTTTCCTCTGCTTTTTTTTTTTTTTTTTTGCGATATGCGGGCCTCTCACTGTTGTGGCCTCTCCCGTTGCGGAGCACAGGCTCCGGATGCTCAGGCTCAGCGGCCATGGCTCACGGGCCCAGCCGCTCCGCAGCATGTGGGATCCTCCCGGACCAGGGCACGAACCCGTGTCCCCTGCATCGGCAGGCGGACTCTCAACCACTGCGTCACCAGGGAAGCCCTCCTTTGCTTTTAAAGTCTTCTGATGTTAGTTTTCTGTCACCTCCCAAACCACTTTCATGAAAGCTGAATTCTCCTAAAAAATAATATATGCATATTTTTCCTTAACAACAACCAAAAAGGCAGCTTTTTGTTCAGCTAATTGGTTAGTTAGTTTGCTTTTTGGTGTAAAAGATCATTTGTCTTTTCCTAGGGACATAACAAGAAAAAGAACCAGAGCTTTCTGACCTGGAGGAGGATGATTAGGCCTGTGTCAAATTATTAGAAAAGAATCCTCTTGCATGCGGCCTCTAACACCTTTGACTGTCTATTAGGAGATAATAAAGGTAATTAGCTGCTGTACCTAAAGAGAGACAGCCGTGTTTCAAGGAGGACATTGGTTGCCTTTCCAGGTCTTGTTAATTTTTTGTTACTTATAAACATTTAAAAATGAGGTTGGGCTTCCCTATTCTGTCCATTAATTATCCGTGATGATAAGGTCAATACTGTAAAATTTGGGACTGATGTTTATAGTCAAGCACCTAATCCATTGTAACTTACACATTGGTTATTTCAAATTCTGAGCCTACTTTATGTGCCACTTCCTTCCTGAGACCTTCTCCAAGACCCCAAAATAGAGTCTCCCTTTCTCTGTGATCCATAGGACTTTACCCACATCTACTACTGGACAAACCAAATTGTGATTCTGGATCCCACCTCCCAGATGGTAAGCTCTTTAAGAGCAAGGAGGCTATTGGTGTTTATTTTCACATGCCCAGCACCGGGAGTTCTTGGCACTCAGTAAGGACTCTGGAAATGCCCTTCTCTCTCCTTCACAGCTTTGTAGTCTATGACTTTACATAGGATCTTTTTAAAAATAATTAATTAATTAATTTAGGCTGTGTTGGGTCTTTGTTGCTGCGTGCGGGATTTCTCTAGTTGCGGCGAGCGGGTACTACTCTTCCTTGAGGTGCACGGGCTTCTCACTGCGGTGGCTTCTCTTGTCATGGAGCATGGGCTCTAGGTGCGTGGGCTTCAGTAGCTGTGGCATGAGGGTTCAGTAGTTGTGGCTCACGGGCTCTAGAGCGCAGACTCAGTAGTTGTGGTGCACGGGCTTAGTTGCTCTGCGGCATGTGGGATCTTCCCGGACCGGGGCACAAACCCGTGTCCCCTGCATCGGCAGGCGGACTCTCAACCACTGCGCCACCAGGGAAGCCCCATCTCCTCTCTTCATTTTAAAGTAGGTAGTGTAGCTGACTTTATTTTTTAAGGCATATGATCAGTTTGGAACTGATGTAAGAATAACATTGTCAGGTCCAGGGGGAATAAATCTGCTCTCTTCCAAGCACATTGGGAAGAAGCCAGCAGGACATAGGTTCTAGTCTTCGGGGGATTAATTTAATGAAACTCCAGTGCATCTGGACTACTCTCCGGCAAGAATGATCCAGATAACATGTGTTTAAATATTTGATGTTTTGTTTAAAGAGCAGAGAGGTAAAACAAAAACACAAGAACTTTCTCTTTTCTCTCTTTTCTTTCCCTGTTTTTGGCATTTCATGTTTGTTTAATACGAGCACATGACCCCAGCTTGGCCAGTCAGACTCTTGTTCCTGGAATCTGAATTCTGACCCCACAACTCAAGGATGGAAAATGGCTGGAGTGGATCCATCTTGACAATAGCATCAAGAAGAGATGGCCCTCTGATTATGTCCCCGTGATCTTCAGAGGCCTACTGGCTCCTCCCCCTTCAGTAAGCTACTCCACACGTCTTCCAGCAAATTCCTTATTTTGACTTGAGTTAGCCAGAGATAACATTTGTGGTTTGCAAACAAAGACCTCACTGTCTAATGGATGGTGCTGAAGACATACCTTGAATCAAAGAATGAATCCCTGCTAACTCTAACAGGATGGTTTCTTTGCATGTAGAATAAAGCAAGCTCAGACTCTTGGTGGCATTGCCTGGCATTCAGTAGAGGGTAGTTTAAATGTTCACAGACACATGGGCAGACCATAAAGCAATGCTAATTAGAGCATCCTCTTTCTAGAAACCAAGAATTTCCCTCCAAAGCCAAAGTCCCCTCCATCCAGATGTACATTTTTCCATAGAGCCTGGCTCTATGTATGGATCTGCCTTGAAAATGCTTTGTAGAAACATATCATCCCCCAGTGACTTGAATGTACCCTTCTAGAGTATGTTTTCCGCGCTCATAGTCTACTGTGTCAATAATCTGCATATTTAAGAGTCCCCACATGCTAACTGAGACGATAGATGGGGCTGGTACAGTCTACTGGGTCAAAAATCTGCTTTAAATAGTCTATATACACAGGCGGTTGAGTAAATAACAGCATTTTCAAAAAGCCCCTAAATATATAATAACATGATAAATCGCATCAGCTCCTGAAGAGGCAGGCTCGCTACTGCTGATCAGGAAAATGATGTGCGCTTTAACAAGCCACTTACAAATGGTCTCATCTTTTCCAGCTGTGGGAGCACTGTCTCTTCCTTGGCTATATTTTTCATATGTAGAGAAAAGGAACCCAAACACAGACACACACGCGCGTGCGCGCACGCACATACGTATGCTCAATATCATCTGCACACGTAAACTGGGTTTAAGCCAGTGGTCCAGATGTAGGCAGTCAAGGATTCAAGGCCAGAGGGAAAGGTTCTTCTGACTTGGGTTTGGAGAGTTCACCCATCACTCAGCTGCGTGTGATTCAGAGTTAAGCTGGGCTCCAAACGCACAAAAACTGCTTAAATCAGTTAGAAGCGCTGATTCTGAGACTCCATCTGACCTCATTTTGCTGGGAAGATGCCTCTTTCTATACAACTTCATTAGAACCCTGGTTACTTATAAACTGCTTCTATGTGTACCATCTTCTAATAGTTTACATGCATGGTTTTATTTTAGCCTCACACTTCACTGATGGGGGTGACACTATTAGTTCCATTTTTAAAGACAGAGGAATCGTAGGCTTCGAAAACTTAAACAATTTTCTTAAGGTCGCGTCCCAGATGTTGGTAGACTCCGGCTTTGAATTGAGCACATGAGGCTCCAGAGCCATCACCCTCTTGTGGTTACGTTTTCCAGCTCATACTCACGTCCATGCCTGTTTTCAACTGTGCCCTGCTTTGCTCTGGTGTGTATGGCACAGGTGTATGTTTCCGCTCTAATGCAATATACATTCCTCGACAAGTCTTGCATTTTGCAAAACCTTGCATTAAAATGATAGCACTCGTTTCGGGAAGATCCCACATGCCGCGGAGCGGCTAGGCCCGTGAGCCATGGCTGCTGAGCCTGCGCGTCCGGAGCCTGTGCTCCGCAAATGGGAGAGGCCACAACAGTGAGAGGCCCGCATAACGCAAGAAAAAAACAAAACAAAAAAACAAAAAAACAAAAAAAAAAAAAAAAAATGATAGCACTTAATAGCAAAAAAAAAAAGGTTAGGGTAAGCCAGTTCAGAACTAAGCAGGTAGTTATCCAGAACACAACCCAACAAAACCATATTAAAAATACCAGTCCAGTTAAAAACACTTGTTAAGTTCATAACAAATAAAACAATGCTACAGCAAATAAAGGACTTTACTTTGTAAATAAAGAAGTGATGGTAGTTGTGTAGAAAAGAGTTTAAGGAGGTGGTGAGACTGTGGGGTTAGAGATGGGTTGAAATTTTAAAAGACTGGGGAGAGGTTGACAATGCAGACTCCCAAGGCTGACCATCTGCGCCAGGAGGGAGTCGATGGGACTTCTAAGAGCTGCCTGCATTCTCTGTGGCTTCCTGCATTCAGCTGTTAGTGAACTTTGCATTTAGTTGCTGTTACTTGGTGTTGCTAAACAATAACATGTTGGAAAAACTCGCGTGAATGGATGTGATATCCTTATTATATTCCTATCATTGACAGATTTACCAATCAGGAGGGGAGCTAATTTGCTCAGGAAATACCAGTTGTAACAGAACAGACTTTATTTTATCCTTCAGCCTTAAAGACCTTTCATGTTCGACTAACTCAGTTACTAAAATCCTGGGCACCTCACCAATAAAATCTTAGCGTTGAATTAATTACTCAAGCAAACCAACCTAAAGTAAAGATGATAGATCTGAATACCTTCCAGACTACAGAATTAGCAGCTTATGAAATCTCTCGTTTCTTGGGGAGACAGGAAGAAAGAGCTTTCCTCGTAGTTCTTCAAGCGTCTACTGTGTGCCTGATACGGTGCAAAGTGTTGGGTGTGCGTTTAACTTTGGAAATAATCCTATGAGGTAGGCATTCTTCTCTCTCTCTTAAAGGGGAGGAATGTGAGGCTAGCAGGAGAGATACAAGTGGGTCTCTGGAAGAAACTAGCAGAGGCAGGTAGGAAACCAAGCCCAGAGACCCCAGGCCCGAGCATTCTCCCCTTCAGCGTTCTGCAATCAGGTAGTAAGTTAAGAAGCACAGTCCTAGGGGACGGAAAGTGAAAAATGGTCTCAATCCTTGCTACCTGCAGTCAATTCTTAACCCTCTTAGCAGTCAGAATGAAAGATATATCAGACCACGTCACCTCCCTGCTCAAACCCCCCAAGGGAAATTCATCTTTACTCACAGAGAACGCCAACCTTCTACCCACGGCCCTCAGATTTATGTGCCTGTTTAGCTTCCATTTCGTCTCTACCCCCCTCTTCCATCCCTCTCTTCCTGGGTTTTCTGCTCCAGCCGTGCCGGCCTCTTCGCTTTTCTCAAGCCAAGGAATGCTCCCATCTGAGGCCTTTGCACTGGCTGTTGTTCCCTCTGTGCTTTTCCTCAAC
This sequence comes from Lipotes vexillifer, assembly GCF_000442215.2. NCBI lineage: Eukaryota > Metazoa > Chordata > Mammalia > Artiodactyla > Lipotidae > Lipotes > Lipotes vexillifer. The sequence continues at coordinate 658,697 of NW_006785484.1, read as the reverse complement.
CTTCTGTAAGTCTGTGCTCAAAAGCAATTTCCTAAAGAAGCTTCCTCCGATCGCCCTGTTGAAATTGCAGCTGGTCTCCCCACTCTCTCAGGATCCCGCTTCGTCTACTCTGCTCTACGTCTTCCCTTTCCATAGCACTGACCACTTAAGACTGTGGAACTGACTGACTTCTTTATTCCTTCTGTTGTTTATTGTGATCTTTCTTTGTTAGCTTGTAGGCCCCACTGGAGCAAGAATCTTGGTTTGGGTGGCTCCATGCTGTAGTGTAAATCACCCAGAGGCAGTGCGTGGCACAGGGTAGGTGCTCAATAAATGTTCACTGAATGAATCAATGGCTACTTAAGGAATCCCGTGCATTTTTAACTCTACAAAGTGAGCTAAACTCAGTTACTAAAATCCTGGTCCACTCACCAGACCCTTTCTGGGTTGCTGTGGGCTTGCAGCTACATTCTATTCTCCGGTAAACGGTGGCCCCAGGAACTGGTCTTGCTTCCCAGACTTCCATCGTTTGCTCAGTATGCTAGCCTTTTAAAAACCGAATCAGGCTCTATATCTAGGGGTAAGTCCAAAAGCAGAAACACAAGAATACCCGCTGTAATATTAGAGATGCCTCTTAATTGGAAAAATACTAAATGGGTCCATGCTTTCAGCTGGGTTGGGCTTATCATCACACAGACCCTGGACTGTTGAATACGTTTCTGAAAGGTACCTAAGCCAGGCATTTAAAAATCTAACTGCGTGGAAGAAAATTCCAAAGCATGTTCTTGTTTCGCCTCCATATTTCTGGTCCTGTGACATTGCAACCCCTGGTTCCAGGACACACAGAGTCTGTGATGTAAATAAACTCTTCCTTCTTTGTTAGCACCGAAACTATTTGATAACATCTGGATTTACAATGAAGAGTCTCTCTCTGACCGGAAGTCCCTCCTCACTCTCTAAAGCAGCAAGAACTGAGGCTGCCCATCCGAACGAGTAGAACAATTCACAGTTTGAGAGGAGAAAGATCCCAGCTCTATCACTTACTAGCTGTGTGCACTTAGGCAATTACATAAGCTTTCCAATTCTCAGTTTCCTCATCTGTGAAATGAGGATTATAGTACCAACCCGATACGACTGTTAAAAGGCTTTAATGAGAACATGCTGCTTTTCTCTTTCTTTAATTCTTCTGCCTTGTACTCAGTTTTCCAGTTTTCATATAAAGTTCCGTGGAGGATCTTTCCTGGCCACCTGATGAGGCAAGGATCACCTCTTAGTCTTATGGGATTTTTCTCTTGTGGTTTCCATGAAACCTGCAATCAAACAATTATACATATAATTGTTACATCTGAACTCTGCCATTTAGACTCCAGCAGGGTTGGGACTTTGTGTCTCATGCATAGCTGTATCTTCAGCATTTTTTCAGGGAGCCTGGAGCATAGAACACACTTTACAAATAGCATTTCATTGATTCCGAGACCTTTCTTTTATATTTTAACATCTCAGAAATAAGGGTGAATCTTACAATCAGTGGTATTTTAAAATGGCTGCTGGGGGCAGTTGGAAGCTATTTCAGGAATGCCTTAACCAATTTATTTTGCTTATCTTTTCCTTGTGTCAAATTATAAAGATCTTTTAAAAAAAGTGTCAAATTATAAAGATCTTAAAAAATAAGTCTCAAAGAGTCTCTCAGTAAGTATAAAATAGAAATTCTAAGTGATAGGAAGAGGGAAGCGGGTCATGGTTTAATTATAAGCATTTTTTCTTTCTTAGTGGTACAAATATAAGTAGTGCAGTTTAGTGAATGGCCTCAGATTAAATACAGTAATTGCTGAATGGATGAAAAAAGTAAAAGAGCTTTGCACAGTGCTTGGCACGTGGAAATTGCTCAGTAAATTATTGTGCTATTATGATTTTTTATTATCTGGTTAATTCAGTATTTAAAACAACACTAATATTTTTACTTAATGGTTTGGACTTCTTGGCTATGTATCTAAGTTTGTGCAGAAATGTTCAACAATGGAATCTTTTGGTTAGGTAAATTCAGCCTCCACTAGAAATGTGATCCTTGCTGCAACTATGATTTGTCTTTTCCTTCTGGTTGTAGGCTGCTTGGAACCCAGTCTAAGCAGTCTGGGTGCCCTTGTCTCCACAAAGCCTGGAACGTGGTAGGCTCAATAAATATTAGATGACTAATAAAAGAAACCGAAATGCATGAATTACTAGAGATGAGGGTCCTGAGAATGACTACAGAGTGAGAGTTCCAGCACTGTCTTTGTTTTGCAGGGAGAAAATCAGAAACATTGCTCAGTATCAGCGTGGGCTCAATACTTTTTTGTTTGTTTGTTTAGCCTCTAGCACCAGTTCTCAGGGATCCCCCACACATGATTAAAATATTCAAGAGCATTCAAATCAACTTTTAGATTGTAAAGCTTTCCATGCTTTAACTGAGAGGCGAGGAACAAACAGTGAGGGAGTGTATATTTCTCTACATTTTCCTATAGCGGTTGGTGATCACAGTCATGAGGAAGGGTGCTATCTGCTGAGGATCCTTTCCTTTATGGGTGGGGAAATTTCTTAAAGACCAGGAACGTGGACTTACACCAGGCACATAGTAGATACTCAATACGTGCGTGTTGAATAACTAAGGTCAACGATCAAGATCATTGCCAAGATCTTGACTATTCCATTGGATGTGGCCCTTTGACCACGTATTCTGCCCTCTGCTTTGCCTCTAGCCCCTCTAGATGCACATCCACCCCAGCGCTTAAACACTCTTCAAGGCCTGGGTCTGGTGGCGTCTGGGGTCATCTCTTTGTGTGACCAGCTCAACATACGTTGAGTGTTGATTTTGTAGATAACCTAAGAAAGCACAGCTCTTCAATAATTCTATTCATCTATTGCCAGTTGAAGTCGAATCACGTTACTGCAGATTCTTTGTGAAGGGGTGCATGGATTGATTTACAAGTGCAGCTAGTTAGAAAGACATTCAATGATTTGTATATGCAGGATGTCAAGAATGCCCTATATTCTCCCTCCCGTCACGTTACGAATGCTATCCTCTCAACTGTCTATTCTGTTTGTTTTAGCCAAACATAAATAGACTGCAGACATGTCTGGGGCTGGCTGAAGGCACTTGCAGAAAATAAGCTTCTTAAACTCTAGATACACTGACAATGGAGACCAAGTGGAGTGGCTGCTGCTGCTTTGACAAAAACCCCCCTTCTCCCAAGAAAGCAGAACAGACAGAACGTCCAGTTTCGCCATGCTTGAAGGAGACACGCAGCTAAGGACTTTTTAAAACACTTTTACTTTGAATCTCTTTGGTTAAGTTAATTTTAATCTCCACGACTCTTTGTAGGAACCTGAAAATATTTTTTCTTTTCTTTTATTGATTTTGTTCTTTTTCATTTAGCCAGCATCAATTTCCCCCTCCTTTCAGCCTGTTTGTGGAAGACAGGGCACTATGTCTCCGTTCTGTTGAGTTCCCTGTGCATGTGGGTACCCCGTCCATGTGCTCTGTGCCATCCGCAGAGGAAACAGGTGTTTCCTTCCAGCTGTGACCACGGGGTCCACTCAGGTCTGTGCCTTGGATGGACACAGCCACCACTGGGCAGCTGCTTTCCTGATGTGAACAGACACTTTGGGGAAGGCAGAGGGAAAAGGAGGAGAAAGAAAGCCACTATCCTTCGAATAACCAGTTAAGGCATCTACTTCCGGGGAGGTGATCCAATTACAATTCTGAATTTTATATACTGTTACTTTATTTCTATTATAGTGGTTGTATGAATGTGGGGTTTGCTTGTGTCCACTTCTAGCACAGTATAGGGGGGTATCAGCAATAAATAAATATATGAAAAAAGTGAATGCGTGAACAAGGAATTCTTCAAGGGTTGGCCCTGGGACAAGTAGGAGGACAGAATGAGAGACTGGAATTTCAGTTCTTTCTTTCTTTACGTTTTATTCTGTTGGTCTCACTTCCTTCATTTCTTCCAGATTGGAAGGTGGGAAAGAGAGTGCTGCTCCCAAAGAGGTAGACTGATGGGGGTGAAGATGTTTCTAGCCCCTAATGAAATATTAATTATTTAATTTGAAAAGCTGAGCACCTACTGTATGCCCTGGGCTGGGCGACCGAGAGACATGGCATCAAAGAAGCTGGAGGTGTTCTAACCTCGTGGAGATTAGAACTTTGCAGGTGAGGCCAACCTTCAATTAATTAAATATAACCTCACAATTTATGAATTAGGTGTATGCTAAGTGCTCTGTCTTCGAATGAGTTATAACAAAGCGTTGGTCGGGGTTATAAAAGCATACTGCTGTTTTTACTCATTCTAAGCATGAAGCCAATGGCCAGGTGGCATCAGTGGGGTTTCTCCTGGAAAAGTTGTGCTAAGTGATCCAGAGCAGAGGTGATGCACTGGGTCAGCAGTTCCACTTGGGGGGAAGATGCGTGGAGGAAACGGTGATTGAAGTCATTTTGGGGATCGTTCATTATGATTTGCTGAGCTTTCGTAGACAAATGATGCCTCGCGAACCAATGCCACCCAGCCCAGGGTTAAGCCCTCTGGTCGGATTCTGAAGATCTGAGTTTTCAAGACAGAGAGTTGATGCCTACTTCCTGTTTCCAGAGGGGTCTCTAAAAGTAAAGGTGCAGACAGTGCATGGACTCCTGAGTATGGGTCAAAATTGTTCTAGAAAATCGATCTGAAGAACAATCCTATGAGATTCCTATCTGGAAATTCCCCATTGTTATACTGCTTTTTGAAAACAGAATAATCAGCACCCTCGTTTTCTCCTAGCGGAGGCAAACTTCCACACCATTAGCGTACCGATCTTAATCCGGAGGAGTAGGGGGCAATTTTGTCCCTCCAGGAGACAGTCTATAGAGACGTTCTAGTTGTCACAGCTGCAGAGGGGTTGCCATTGCCATTTGGTGGAGGCCAGATATGCTGCTAAGCATCCCACCATGCACGGGACAGCTCTCTACAACAAAGAAATCCCAGGCCCCAAGTGCCAATAGTGCTGAGGTTGAGAAATCTTGCTTGAGAGATCCTTTTACTGCTTATAGGTCCTAAAAGACTATTTTATCATTTCGAAAAATAATAACCTCAGCAGTTATAATTCACAACCTCACCAGAAAACTTGAGGATAAATATGAGCTCTAGTCCTGAATTTTGTGAAGTTCAATGCAAACAGCTTTAGCTGGAAAAAGCCAATTACAGATGATTTTTTTTTCTCATTCGTGGTGCCCTTTTACTGATGTTGGGAGGGAGACTCCTAAGCAGCAGACTTCCAAAAGCATAGAATTCTGAGTTAAATTTTCCAAGGCCAGGTTTATTGTTTTACATGCCCGTCCTCCTCTCTCCCCGTAAGTGTGTGAGTGTGAGTGTGTGTGTGTGTGGGGGGGGGGAGAGTCCACCTCTACATCAAAATATCTAAAGTGATACAAGCAACTGATCAGAATCAAAAGGAAAAAACCCCATCATTTACAATATAAAGATCAGCAGGCAGCTAGGTAACTGGAACCCTTTGATACACACTTTGTTTTTATAAAGTACGCCGCCGTGGTAAAGCTTTGAAACTTCAGTTCGTTAAAAAAAAAAAAGAGAAAAAAGAAAAGAGAAAAAGAAAAAATGGACGAAGGAAAGAAAGAAAAATGAGAAAAAAATACTGTAACAGCCTTACTTCCTTTGAAGTCACTACTGATATAGCTCTGAACAGATCCATTCAAGTTCAGCTAACATCAGACAAATGTTTAGTGTATCAGAGGAAGCCACAGAAGCAAGGATTTCATCAATATTTCACAACAGCCTCAGGGAAACTGTAGATTGCAATGCTGTAGGGCAGCTAATGGAATTACACACAAGGGTTTTGTACATTTAAAATAAGCAGCTACTAAAAAAAAATTACCCTTCAGTTTGATAGAAACTGTATAAAACTGCAGATAGGAAACAATTAAATCGCTCCCAACATTTATCCGTGTCACTGTGATAGGTCATTTAATAACAGGTATTACTGTGTGTGTGTGTTTTCCCCTCCTCCCCCCAAGGCAATAATAAAGATTAACATTTATGAAAAGAAACATAAAATACAGCACAGCCAAATGAATAATTAAAGACAGTTTGGAAGAACGTTTGCCATTGTGTGCTGGTCACAAAATATGTTTATATAAAATATAATTATAAATAGAGGCTACAAGGGAGACCTACTGACTCTTGCTTGTTTTGATGTTAAAAAATAACTTTGGGGCTTCCCTGGTGGCGCGGTGGTTGAGAGTCTGCCTGGCGACGCAGGGGACCCGGGTTCGTGCCCCGGTCCGGGAGGATCCCACGTGCCGCGGAGCGGCTGGGCCAGTGAGCCATGGCCGCTGAGCCTGCGCGTCCGGAGCCTGCGCTCCGCAACGGGAGAGGCCGCAACAGTGAGAGGCCCGCGTACC
>NW_006785484.1:578212-652242 GCF_000442215.2 Lipotes vexillifer | reverse complement strand
CTGTGCTCTGCAACGGGAAAGGCCACAACAGTGAGAGGCCCGCGTACCGCAAAAAAAAAAAAAAAAAAAAAAAAAAAAAAAAAGAACTTTGAAGTATTTCCTAGGAACGTGTGGGTTCCCCTGGATCTCCTTTATATATTATTATCTGGTGAGACTCAGGATTCTGAGCGACTGGCTTTCTCTTTTGGAAGATTTACAGAGGTGGACCTGGAGCTTGCAAAATTCTATTCAGTAAGCCGGTGTGAGATCAGCGTTTTCTCCCCTGAAGTCCTTTGTTGGAGGAAAAAATTCTGCATATATGAAAGCAAATTGCATTTTCGAAGCTGATTCTTCTGTGACCACAAAACCTCACCTGCCTTTTCTCACCCTTGGAGCTTCAATTCCCTAAACAATGACCCCGCTATTTATTTACATTTCACGGGAGGTGGAGTTTTCAGACACCTCAACAGGGGCGATTTTGCCTCCCAGGAGACATTTGGCAATATCTGGGGGCATTTCTGTCTCCCACTGGATGGGGTGGGAATGATGGAGACGCTACTGGCATCTGGTGGGATGCATCCCGGATGCTGCTAAACACTCTGCAATGTGGGCACAGCAGCCCACAGTAAAGAATTACCCGACCCCAAATGACAGTGTTGCTGAGGCTGAGAAACTCTAAGCCATTCAGACACCTGAGCTTTATTAAAATAATAGCAATAGCCTTGTTAATATGGTGTCTTCTCAACTGCTCACTGGTTTCACACACGTGTATTAGAGCGCCTCTAAGTGAAACTTACAATGCTAAGTCCTCTGGGAAAGGCAGTGAGGGTTTGACATGCTTACTGACCGCAGACTATTCTAATTAAAGGAAGAGATTTTATATATATATATAATACATATATACACATGTACACATATGTATACACATACATACACATTTATACTGGCATACACGTATACATACATACATACATACAATAATAGCTACTGAGCACATAGCATGTGAGAGGTGCTTTGCATACAGTATCTCATTTTACCTTTGCAACAATTCTGGAGGGGAAATATGTTATTGTACCCTTTTTGTAGATAAGGGGACACTGCCCAAGGTCATTGTCAGAATACGGCTATGGCAAGCCTGAGACCCAAACCCTAGGCCTGTCACCAAAGCTCCCATGGCCGCTGGGCTTCTTTGTAGCTAAGCTAGGAGTGAGTGTGTGTGTGTGTGTGTGTGTGTGTGTGTGTGCCTGTAGTGCCAGAGTGCAAACACCTGTTCCCTCTCATCTGCACGGAAGAAGTAAAAGATGACTCTCAGGGAGAAGGGAGGGGAACACGGCTCACTTCAGAGAAGTTTCCAGGTTAAAGATAAGAGAAAGGTAGCTGCCAAAGGGGAGGCTTGGGCAGGGCAGCTTTGTTGTGTTTGTTTGTTTTATTTGTTTGCTTTTAGAGGGAGGATGTGTAGGCCAATGTGCAGAGGGAGAGGGGAAAGTGTTGCAGGTCAAGTAAAAATGAATTCAAAGGAGATAGAGAGGTTAGGGGGGCAGGCAGCATGCAGAAGCAGGTGGGGCTGTCAGCTCATCTGAAGAAACGTTATTTTTTCTTCTGAGCCAGCAAGTTAGGAGAAATGGCTGTGGGAAGAGTCGGACAAACTGAGCAGGAGAGACAATCTGGGAAGTCTCAAGACCCGTGGTAAAGTGGGGAGATAGGTCATCTGCTGTGGAAAGGGACTGGAGCTTCACAGGGCTGGGTGGAGGCGGGAATGGGACAAAGAAGAATCCAGGTGGGCCCAGCTGGGTCTGCGTGGAACTGGCCCGTGGGCAGCCTTCTCCAGGCATCCCCTGCTCCGGGAGACACAGAGAGAAGGCGGATCCCACCTGCCCCTTCCCTCTGCACCTCCAGCAGAGTCATTCCCAGTTTGAGGAAAAACAAGTGGGTTGTTTGAATCTTAGACTCGTAGAATTGGAAAAGCCATTTAGGATGAGTGGAAACTGTAATAAACTGAGAGCATTTGCCCTATCTGAAGCCTACGCATTCAAATTTATTAATGTTTTGCAGGTTGACCAAAGTAAGTTGGGAGGTTAAATGTATTTTGTGAGCCATTTATTTCCAACTCCCACCTTGCATTCTTTTTAAGATTATATGTGTGTGAATGTGTACATATACACTTAATCAAATATGTATATTTATTCTATATGTCATATAGATTCTTGATTATATATTATAATTTTATAGTATTACATGTACTTTGATACAACTGGAATTATACCACAAATACTGCTGTAATGGAATTTTTCATTTATACTCCAAATAACACGAAGTTGAGGGAATTTAAACCTATTCCCTCGTCTTCTTTTATAATTTAAAGTTTACACTGCAGAATTACTGCAATAGCAACCAGGCCACTTTTCCATTTGTTAAAAATTTCTTTAGCAGCAGTTGTGACATCACAGAAAGAGACTTGAGTTTGGAATAGGGACAAATGTGTTGAAGTCTCCGTTCTGACAGTAAGCCATACAGTTTTAGGAAAACTACTTGGTGTCTCTGAGTTTCAGTCTCCTTAGCTATAAAACACAGCTACAAATAGTTGCCATAGCAGTGTTGTGAAGATTTGAATGATTAAATGATGCAATCTCTAATAAAATGCTGTGCAGTCTCTACGGTATGAAATCAATGTGAGGGCTGCGAGGATATTAGCATCTCCTCTGCACCCAGGGCACCTGGGGTCTGGCAATCCCATCTCCGTTAACTTTTGTCGGGACTCAGCTCTCTTTGTTAATGGGTCAATCAATCACTCAATATTTATTGAGAGCCTACTATGTACAAGACCCGGGGGACCTGTGATGGGCTCACATCAATAGAAGTACACACTGCAGGACAATTAGCAAAGCCTATTTTGACTTGACCTCAGGCTGGCATAGTAATGGAATGGTCCCTAAGCGTAGGAGGTGGTGAGTGAGAAAAGAAAGAAAGAAAGAAGGGGAATAAAAGAGTGGGTCTGCCTGCAATAGCTTCTCACTCCCCTCAGAGTTCAATAGAAGGTGATTTCAACCAGCGATTGGTAATCTATGCCCCGCAGGCCAAGTCTGACCTGCCACCTGTTTTTGTAAATAAAATTATATTGGAACAAAGCCACACCTATTAATTTACTTATGGCTGCTTTTGTGCTACGATGACAGAGTTGAGTAGCTGCAACAGAAACCATATGGCTTGCAAAGGCAAAAATATTTACTCTCTGGCCCTTTACACAAAAAGTTTGCCAACCCTGATTTAAGCAATCTCATGAATAATTAAGCATCACCAATTCTTATGCACGTATGCAATGATAACAGCCATGTACAAAGTTCTTAGGGTGAACTGGAGAATGAACTAGCATTTTACATACATTTTCACATCAAAGTTTCAAAATAATGTCATGAGAACAGTACTGTTATTATCCCTATTCTGTCGATGAGGAAACTGAGTCTCAAAGAAGTTAAGGAACTCGCCCAAGGTTGCACAGCTAGTCAGTGTGATTAGATACCAGCTTCGTCTCATTCCAGAGTCTGTTTCTTAATCGCAGTGTCAGAGTTTTCCAAGCTTCAGTCTCTCATGTATCACACTCATCATTTATTTTCATATTCACAACCTCTTTACTATTCTTTGCCACTTTTTCTTTGAATTGTCACTTTATTCCTTTAGTTTGATCTTAGGAAATTATATTCAAATAGTTTGGATTTGATGTACTGGTCATATACGTATATTTTAACTTTTTTTGAGATAATTGTAGATTCACATGCAGTTGTAACAAATACAATGGAGAGATCCCATGTGCTCTTTACCCAGTGTTCCCAATGATAACATCATGCTTAACTGGAGTGCAATGCCAGAAAATTGACACAGATACAATTCACCAACCTATTCTGATTTCACCAGTTTTACCTACGCTCATGTGTGTGCTATTTTATCACATGTGTAGATTTGTGCGACCTCCACTACAAAAAAAAATAGAGAAGAGTTGCATCACAAGGACGTCTTGTGCTACCCTCTTATAGCGACGGCCACCCCCCACCCCATCAACTCCTAATCTGTTTCCCATCTCGATAATTTTATCATTACAGGAGTGTTATATAAATGGAGGAGGTAAGCTTTTGCGTATGTAAGCTTCTGAGATTCACTTTTTTCACTCAGCCTAATTCTTCTCATATATTTTTTAATTCACCTTGAAATAACTGTATAACTTTCAGAAGTTAAAAAAAAAAAAAGGTCCTTGACGTGAAATTTATCTTGAGTGCCACCAGTGGTACCCATGTTATACTCTAGGGAGCCCTGCCATAAGCTGTAATAACACCTGATAGGCAAATAGACAGATAGATAATGCAGCCATAAAGCTGCTTTTGAATAACAAAAATCTCTAGATCAATGCTGTTCAACACAACTTTCTGCAATGATAGAAATCTGAAGTGTCTGAACTGTCCAATATGGTAGCCACTAGCCTCGTGTAGCTACCAAGCACTCAAAACGTGGCTTGTTCCAATGAAGAAAGAAATTTTTCATTTTAATTGATTCAGGTTTACATTTAAATCAACACGGGTGGCTAGTGGCTTCTCTGTTGGATAGTACAACCCTAGATATTAAGGGTAAACTATTAAAAGAAATAGATAATTTTTTTGTTTTCTTTTACTTCATTTTGTCAACGCAACGATAACCTGAAAAAATAAGAAATCTTTTAAAACAGTCTTCTAATGGATTTATTTGTTGGGATCTGACCTTGTTCTATAAGTCTGCATGTGTCTAAGTCTTGTATTAGCTCTCCAGACACCCTGGCTGATTCTGGGCATTTGGAGAACCTCATCGCCTCACCAGTTAGCATTTAGAGTGAGCCCAAGTGAGCCTGCTCCTAAGGTTCCTGCTCTTTAAGTGACACTGTGTCCTGTGTCCCTCAGAACAAAGGGCCAACTGACAGAGCCTTTGGATGCCCAGTTATAAATTAACGCAGACACACTGAGCACATGGTATCCTGGAAGGTTATGAAAAGGTCCTGTTGTTTATGAGGGTCTCAGAACAGCAGGCTGTCTTTAGGAAGACACGAATTTCAAGCAACTGCTGGTGGTAATATTCATAAATCTTTGCTGATTAACAGGACCTGCTCTTGATGAATTTAGTTGTACCACTGGTCTGGAACAAGGTGCACCACCGGAAGCTGAGTGTCCGGGGAGAGGCAGGAATGTTGAGGTTTCAGAGGGTGCTGGCAGCAGTGTCATGGAGAAGGGAAAAAATAGCAATGACAACTGTGGGTACTTGGGGCCAAGTTTCCAAGAAGTCATTTGGCAGAAGAGGTAAAATTTGTAAGGAGGTGGGGTGCAGTGGATTGCTGGAAATGTTAGCACCAAACCAGGTATTTTCTTGGAGAAGGAAAAAAAGAGTGGTCTGTGTTCCCTTCTTATTTCTTTTAGCCTAAATATCATGGGCAGCAAAAACTAGCTTTTGATCATTAGCCATCCACACTATCAGTGATGTGGACCCATGAAAACACAACATCAGCATGAAGGTCGTTACCCTGGCCAGTCTCTTATTTCGCCTAACTTCACGGATCTGTAAGGCGTTAGCCATTGCAAGAGATTGATATGATAGTTTGTGAGTAATTTGGATGAACTATAACACTAACCCAGTAAAGTATTATAATTTTAAATGTGTCCAGAAAATAATTGAAACTCTGGCTTAGCTTCATCATAATGCAAACTGCTGGGTATATTTAACAGCTGACTAGCTTAGCATGAATATTGCTTTAGAAATGGGGTCATATTGTTTGTACGAGACAATATTGCTTTCAAACACATTTAGGAAAAAAAAACAAGAGATTATGAGTATACTTTTAACCTCTCTGTCTCTCTTTATCTGTGTTTACTACGGTGATTTAGGTGTTTGGTGTTGTTTGAAGGCAAACACAAAAGGTGCTGGCATTTAAAACAGACCTGGTAATGAGCCCTTGGACATCAGATTCCTTCTAATTACTACTTTGTCACAAAATCTCTGTTCCCCATCAATCCGTTTTTCTGTAGGCTGGTCAGAAATGGGAAAGATAAGATCATCCCCTGATGACCACAATAGATATTATGAAGAGGTGGCGCTTGTAGTTACCTGTAGAGTGTTTGCTTAAACATTTAAAAAACGGAGATTTCACATAAAAACCCAGATTTATGGATGTTCCTGGAAAGTCCAAGGATTTGACAATACTGGGCCTGCTTTGCCACTGGGTGACAATCCCTGGGGCTGAGCAGGTACTGTTGCCCTTGAGATGGAGAAAAGGCACTCTGGTTTACAACAGTTTTCTCCTGGCCTGTATTTAATTTTTCCTCTATAGTCATTTGAGTTTTTAATTCCAGGTTCCCAATATCATCTTCTTAGTCCCTTATACCCAAACATTAAGTGTGCCCTACAATGTGCATTATGGGTCCATAATATCCGTCAGCAAACTTTCTCTGTAAAGGACCAGGTAGTAAACACTTTAGACTTCGTGAGTCATAATGTTTCTGTTGCAACTACAGGACTCTGCTGTTGTAGCACAAAAGCAGCCATGGTCATTTGTAAGTAAACGGGTGTGTTTGTGTCCCAATAAAACTTTATTTGTGGAAACAGATTGGCCCATGAGCTATAGTTTGCTGAGCCCTGACAGAGGAGAAAACAAAACAAGACCTCCAAACTGGCTGTTAATCAGTAACTCTGTAGAGCCAGTTTTCATCAATACAGAACTTTCAGTAGATGTAGGGGTAATTCCTCCAAAGGCAGTGCTCAAACTCTGAAACCACTGTTCTCGAGCATGTGTGGGTGTGGGTACGTAACTCATTCCCCTTTTCATTTATTCTAAAAATACTGACTGACTCCTAGTAATTGTTTGCTCCTAGTATCATCACAAAAGACTTTCCTCAAAAAAAAAAAAGGAAAACGTTTCAACTTTGTTCCTTCATGGAAAATGAGCTAAGATGGGTTGTTCTGACTGATGGGTTATTATTCCCCTGAGAAGGAATCATCATGGTGGGGCAAAAGCTGAGAAACCTCATTGTTCTTTATTTGAGAGGGAAATAGTTTTCTTGTTTTATCTCTTGGACCAGCTCCGCCTTAGCTTCCTAATCAGCGTGGGTGGGAATGCCAGCTCTCTTTCCTTAACTGTCCTTTGAATATCATTTAATGGATCCTCAGTTTCCTTTTTCAAAAATGAAGAGTTAGAACCAGATTGGAGGTATCTTAACTGGTAATTTTGAACCAAATCTATTCTGCATACATATCTAATTTGGTCCAGAGTATTTAAAAACAAAATATGAATTAGTTACTGACCTAGGGAAATCAGAAGATTTCACCAAAGTATCAGATTTTTGGCTTCTTTTGAACAATTTGAAAATCTGCTAATACTGCACATACATCCCTCCGTGTCTGTAATTGGCTGGGGATGAGTGTAGGTACCTTCTTTGATCATTATGAGTCTTCACTAGGCTTGCTTGACCCGTGAAAGTGACTTGTCCTGATAAGCCTTTGAATTTGTAACTTAAGGACCACATCTTTGGTAAGGTCTCCTTTAGAACTCAATTTCTAGGATTCTGGCCCCTCCCTGTAAAGCAACAGTTACAAATTGCCAGCCCATGACATCTCCCAAACTTTGTCAGTTCAAGGATGTGTAACATGAGATATCACCTCACACCGGTCAGAATGGCCATCATCAAAAAATCTACAAACAATAAATACTGGAGAGGGTGTGTAGAAAAGGGAACCCTCCTACACTGTTGATGGGAATGTAAATTTGTACAGCTACTATGGAGAACAGTATGGAGGTTCCTTAAAAAACTAAAAAATAGAGCTACCATACCATCCAGCAATCCCACTTCTGGGGATATATCTAGAGAAAACCGCAATTCGAAAAGATATATGCACGCCAGTGTTCATTGCAGCACTACTTACAATAGCCAGGACATGGACACGAACTAAATGTCCATCAGCAGAGGAATGGATAAAGAAGATGTGGCACATATATACAATGGAATATTAATCAGCCATAAAAAAGAACAAAATAATGCCATTTGCAGCACCATGGATGGACCTAGATATTGTCATACTGAATGAAGTAAGTCAGACAAAGAAAAACAAATATTATATGATATCGTTTATATGTGGAATCTAAAAAACGGGTACAAATGAATTTATCTACACAACAAAAATAGAGTTACAGATGTAGAAGCAAATTTATGGTTACCGGGGGTAAGGGGGTGGGGAGGGATAAATTGGGAGATTGGGATCGACATATACACACTACTATACATACCATAGATAACTAATAAGGACCTACAGTACAGCACAGGGAACTCTACTCAATACTCTGTAATGGCCTATATGGGAAAAGAATCTAAAAAAGAGAGGATATATGTATACGTATAACTGATTCACTTTGTTGTATACCTGAAACTAATACAACATTGTAAATCAACTATATTCCAATAAAAAATTTAAAAAAAGGATGGGTAACAATGATCTGATCAATACAGTAGGGGGTTATATTTTGCTGACTATGGTTCAGTTACAAATCTAACACAAAATAAAGCAGAAACAGGGATGAACAGCCCATTTTCAGTCCTTTGTAACTGCAGGAGGAAAAAGCAAGAACAATGTTTGCTTTCTTCTTAGGGATGTTAAAAGCGTCACAGATTTTATTTCTTGTTCCTGGCGAAACTGCTCAAGGTTGTTCTTGTGTTCAAGAAGCCAGAGGGAGGGACACAGAAATGGATGGATGAGGACACCAGATCTTATGGGGGAATTCGCAGCATTTCAAATAGGCTCTGTGTTTAGCTGGAAGTCTCAGGCCAATGGAGAATGGAGAAATTGGCGTTCTATGAAAATACTGAGAAAAGGCCTCAGAGGGAGGGACAAAGAAGATCTTCTTTTACCATAAGTGTTTCCCTGTTGAAAATGGCCACTTGCCATGGGGCCAGAGGCTCAGCAGGCTGCAGCTCTCTTTCTGACCAGTCTTGTGTTCGATCAGCTGATTCATCATACTGGGCTGATTAAGTCTAATTAGGTAGTCCGTCTACTAGACTAACCTATATTAGACTATATTAGGTAGTCTCTAAAACAGGGCGGTAAACTCAGAGGTGCTGAACAGGGACCAAGAAAGTAACATTACATCGTTTAATAAATATGTTAACAATAGTCTTCACCTTCATAAAGAAAGATATTCTCTCCCATTTTTCTTGCAAGCTCTCTCAGTCTGTTCTCTCACTTTTAAGAAACATTGCTACGGGAGACATCTCATTTCCCTTATGAAAAGAACGACAAAATCACAATGATAAATAGTTACTGATATTTGGCCTCAGGGAGACAACAGAAATAGGTGGAGACCAGGAAGAATTGCTGAGTGTCTGCGCCTTGGGAAGGGGGTGGCCACCACCCAGCTCTGGTGATCTTGCCAGGTACCAATAAAGAACCAACGTGACAGATTTTTGGCCTTTGCAAAAGAAATGGGAATTTGAATTTTTATGTAGAATCTCCTGGTCTCCAATTTTGGCAATCGTGTTTACTTTATTATTATTATTACTATTTTTTTTTTTTTTTGCAGTACGCGGGCCCCTCACTGCTGTGGCCTCTCCCGTTGCGGAGCACGGGCTCCGGACGCGCAGGCTCAGCGGCCATGGCTCACGGGCCCAGTCGCTCCGCGGCATGTGGGATCTTCCCAGACCGGGGCACGAACCCGCGTCCCCTGCATCGGCAGGCAGACTCTCAACCACTGCGCCACCAGGGAAGCCCGTATTATTATTATTAATATTACTGTTATTATTATATAGCATTTTGGGTGGGCCAAACAAAATCAGTCTGCAGGCCAAGTTCAGGTGTCCCTTTGCCAGCTATCTTAAAGTTTGATCTTGCTCTTGTGTCTCAGTTTCCCATCTCTCGATTTGAATCACAGTAGGTGCCAGCTGAGACAGTGTGGATGTTTGAGCGCACACACAGCTCTGCTACTTGAAAGCTACTCCAAGCACATGTTCTAATTGCAAGTCAGAGGCCTTCAGCCTATAGACATAGGTCTTTAGAAAACAAATAGCGCAGAATAAAAGACAACACCATGCCTTGAAAGGACCAGACTGAGACAGCTGACCTCGTGCAATCTGTCATTAGCACAGCCCTCATCTGAGCCTAGGTTTTCTTACCCTTAAGAAGAAGTCTCTCTCGAGGTAAAATATGAGGCTGTGTTGTTTGGGGAAAGAACCCGTGATTTTGCATCTGAACCATCTTTCCAGGGTTAATTAGATTTGCAAACTTCCCTCCACCTCAGTGGTTTCTCTGCAGAGTGAGCATAAAGCCAGCAGCAGTATCTTGGGGTTCTAGAAGAGCTTTGTGGAAACCAGGGGTTATAAGCTGGGGGGAGCAGGCCCGATGTATAGCCCTCAAGCACGTTCTGTCTGGCCCACGCATTGTTTTAAAATTAGAAAAATTTCACGTGTAAGTATAAATGCGGTCTGTCTCCAGAAAACAGAAGTTCTGACATTACTGGCCCTACATAGTTGCCTGGCAGAGCTGGACCTCTGCTGCCCCCTCTGGACTGAGCAGCAGGGGTCGGCCATGGTCGCACCCCCCTATATTACACCAGCTCTCTGCCCACCCTCCCTGCCTTTCAGATTTGCAGTCCCTGGCCCTAGCAAATCTAAGGAGCTATGCTAACGTCCGTTAGGGGTGTTATTCTGATTATTGTTATTCTTTTCCATCCATGATCCCTGTGAGCCACATATCTGCTTCTCTGGGGCTCAGTTATCTGGTCTTTAAAATGGGAATGATAACATCTCATTTGCTTGGAGCCAGGGGCTCTGGTGAGAGGTGAGGTCCCTGTTGTTTCCACAGCTCCCAGCGTGTGGGGCATCCAGCCACCAGAGGGCGCTGGTACAAAAGGCTGCAGGTGGTCCGATCCAGTAGGGAGCAGACAGGTAAGGCAGCTGGGCAGGTAGGAACCCTCACGTCCTGCCTTTCACAACTTGGGAAGACACAACTTTACAGAGTGGTCGTGACAGGGAGCAATTACTCATCTATCGATACAACCGCACATCACCAGCAATGTGACTTTCTGGAATGTGTAATGCGACCACAAACTTTCGAATGCCGCAGCCTGACAATCAGACGCTAAAAATAACGAACGGTCTGCTTCTGCAACAGAAAGAAATGGCCCCTTTGGACACTGGAAACGGGCCATTTCCAGCTCCGCTCACCGCCAGAGCCCTGCATGGATTTCTCCGGGCGGTGGAGTCTGCAGAGGAGAGCTCACTGCATCTGAACAGTGTGTTTACTTTCAGACACGTTGGTCCCAGCAAGATGTAGACAAATTGGAGCAAGTTCAGAGCAAGCCAAATGATTAAGGGGAGAGAGGATTGATTTATAGGGAATGATTAAAGCAGCCCAACATGTCTGAGCTGTCTTCTGAGGGTGACGAATCTGGGAGTGACACACAGGAGCTCCACGAACCTTTGAGGGGTGTAAACAGCAAAGAGGAGGAATTAACACAGTGTGAGTTGCTCTTAACAGCATTTTTTGGGATGATGTTGACACCAGAAAAATGGTGATGGCCAGTAAGAGCTGGTTGGGTCACACTTATGCTCTAGAATCATTTATTGTCCTGATGGTATCTGGCAGAAGATGACATTTTTAGGCTAGGCATTCACGGCCTTCTGTGATCTGGCCCTGGCCTACCTTTCCTTCTACTTCTATATCTTCTCTTCCTTGCCAGGAACCCCACTTCCCACCCTCCACCCCATTTATACCCCTGGCTGCAGCCTCCACGACTTAGTCTTTTCCCTCATCAGGAACTGAGAGGCTTAGGAGCCAGCAGTAGCCAGGCTGGTGAAAGGAGCACTGAAAAGGGCTGGGGGCGGACTGAGGCCCAGTGACTGCGGTGCCAGAACAAATGACAATGCCGTCACTTTGATATTTATTCCATATAACCCTGAAATACCAGTGTCTTATTAAAAAGTGAGCGGGGAGGGGCTTCCCTGGTGGCGCAGTGGTTGAGAGTCCGCCTGCCGATGCTAGGGGACGCGGGTTCGTGCCCCGGTCCGGGAAGATCCCACGTGCCGCGGAGCGGCTGGGCCCGTGAGCCATGGCCGCTGAGCCTGCGCGTCCGGAGCCTGTGCTCCGCGACGGGAGAGGCCGCAGCAGTGAGAGGCCCGCGTACCGCAAAAAAAAAAAAAAAAAAAAAAAAAAGTGAGCGGGGGTCCCCACTGTGTTCTATTCTTTGTTTTCAGATGCTGTTCCAGGTCTGAGAAGGCCAGAGACCAGAGCTAAGGCTCTTCTGTCTTTTGCATTTGAGTCTCTGCAAGTTGACTGGAGAAGCAGGTTTTGGCTAAAATAAGGAAACCTGGGAGGTGAAGAGTCAGATCTCAGAGACAGGCATCTGATCCTGGGGAAGAGGGAGGGGACAGGAGGGACGCCAGCCCCTTATAAAGAGAGGCGCTAAGCCCCAGGGGAAAGAGAGGCCATCAGGTCCAGGACCTCTTATAGCCCTTTCTTCCCCATCCCCATTATGCCATATTCTTATGTTTTTAATAAATTATCTTCCCCACTTCTTCCCTCCTCAGGAAAAATTTTCCAGGATGCCTCCATGATGGGAATCTGATTGTAGACCGGAGCCAGAGTAGTTCTGGGAAACAGGCACATGTCTAATAAAAGCTGTTCAACCTCCCTTGTGTACCAGGAAATGAGAATTAAAACAGCAACAAGATACCCTGGAATGGTTTAACCAGTGGAGGGGTGTGGTGAGAGCCTTTCAGTATGGCATGTAACAATCCAAAATGCTATTTTGGTCTACAAACTAGCACAATAGACTGAAAAGCTGCAAACTGGTATTGTAATCATGGGATGAGGCGGGCGGGCTATGGGGGAATAGCCCAGACAATGTTTGCCATTTGCAGTGTGGCCTCGGTGCTGTTAGATTTTATCATTCTGTTCATAGTCGCCTCAAATTCAGGTTTTGATAAGGTAAGCTAAAACAAAACAACAAAGCACCAAACAAAAATCACATTTCTGCAGGAGGATAAACACCAATGGGTCTGCCCTTGGGCATCTCCTGGTCTTAGTGTCCATTTGGACTTTTCACCCTGCCTTTCTGTTTCAAAGGCCATATCCTTCCTTCACAAAGCTTTCTTTGATCAAGCTCATTGCAATTACACTCTAGTCTCAGATTCAGGGCTCCTTATTATAATAATGATAACAATAACAATAGCATTTATTGAGTGTTTACTAATCACCAGGGGGTACAAAGCACTTTACACATTTTCCCTGGATTAATTCTTTTCTCTGTTCAAATGCTAGTTGCTTAAAGAGACCTTCCCTGAATATTTTTTATGACAGTGCACTCCCCTTCACCCCAAACTATGCCCTGACTCTGCTTATTTTTCTTGCACAGCATTTAATAATCTGACATAGTTCATAATTTATTTAATTGTCCATTGTCTGCTTCCCGCCACTAGAATATGAACTCCATGAGGGCAGGGATCCTGTGTGTTTTGTTGTTATTTTCTCAGTACTTTAGACCAAGCCTGTTACGTAGTATGCATATTGAAATGAGTATTTAATGTTATCAATTTGAATCATTTCATTCGATTTGGGATACTTGCCATATTTTACTTTGCACTGTACATTACTGTGTAAGTTTAAGGTCCTCATACTAGACTGGAAGCGATGTAAGGCCAAGACCTGTGTCTTACTGTGCCTGCATCTTCCCCGGCACCAGCTTTGCTTGTGGCCGACTTAGCACAATGTCCTACCTATAACAGGCATTCAGGAAATACTTGTTGAGTTAAATCATCCTTTCAGACAAGGGAACCACAGGATATTATAAAGCCAGGCTGGACTCACTCTTAGGAGGCCTGGTGTTGCCCTTTAGATGTCAAAATACCAGAGCAGTTTTGTTTTGACTCTCTTTTTTCCAGGTACTATTCAAATCTCATGTGTGAAGTGCAACCATTGAGGTTATCAATGTTCATTGGCATGAAATTGCAAAAAAGTCCAATTAGTTTGTTGATTAAATTCTTAATAGTATCCCAGATTATGGTGTTTTCAAAAGAAATGAAGGTTATTTCTACAGGAAATATTTCTCCATCAAATTTGTCTCTCTCTGTGTGTGTGTGTGTGTGTGTGTGTGGCCTAGTACCGTGTTTTACTCATGGTATACAGCCCAGTTTTTCTCATTGACTGGTTGATTAAAATTTAAACACTTTTTGCTGTGGATTTCATCAGTGATGCAGTCAGTTCAGTGCAGGCATTGAAGAGTGCTGGGTGGCCCATATTTGCTCTAGTTGTAATCATGCAACCAGGTGCAGCAACAGAAGGAATTCAGGGACCAGCTTTCTTTAAGGACTAATCCAGACTCCCGATTGTCATATTTCTTCAGAGAGAGCCAAAAGGTACAATTTTGCATACATTTTCAAGGCATGAACAAGGAAATGATAACAAACTTTCAACCAGTATTCTCTGATGGCTAAATGTGTAGCCATTTGAAAATTTATTTAAAGTTTTTGCTTTGGCTTTTTTGGCTGTTTGCCATATGTTGCAAACTCTGTAACTAAATGGAGACTGACGTTTCATCCTCCTTACTATCAATTACATACATACTGCACTAGTCATCTTTTTTATTCTTCCCAGTGTCCTCTGCTCTTCCTTTGATTGACAACACCTTGGTTTGAATTTTCCTTTGGAGTAGAACCCTCTGCACTGTTACTTTCAGTCCTTGTGATTCAGGGAAAGCTAACCCACCCCTAGCCACCTGATGAGCACGTGACCCAAGCTTAGTTATTCAGAGTGCCCTATCCTCCTGGCCACAGGGAGTGGTCCAGAGATGGGCTTCTGACCCAAACCTGGCAAATAATGTTACCAAGTCCAAGCTCGCTCTGCTCGCCACATGACAGGCCAGTAAATCAAGAGACGAGGTGTTGAGGCAGGGAAGACGACTTTATCCAGAAAGCCAGCCGGCAGACCGAGAAGACGGCAGACTAATGTCTCCAAAAGAACCATCTGATCGGGTCTGGATGCCAGTGTCTTTTATAGAATCAGAGAGGGAAGTAAAGTAAAAAGGCAGAATAGAGCTGGAGAGGCAGGGAGGAAGGAAAGTAAAAAGGGCCATCAGTCTTGTAAAACAACTCCTGCAATGGCCAGCCTCGGGGAGGGGATATGCTAATTTCTTCTTTCTTGCAGCCATTCACAGGTGGGCAGGGTTCCCTGCAGCAGGCCATTATGTATGATTATAATAACAAAAGCAACGAAAAGCAAAGGTTAAAGTCAAAGAAACAGATCCAACGCGGAGTCTGATTTACCTCTTCCCTGTTACAATTAGAGTTGCAGAATTTCACTGAAATCATTGCAAAGCAGTCCTTTCTTTCCTGCTGGTTTCTGAATCTAGGGGACCACCTCCAAGACGAGAAAACCTTTTAAGAATGAAGCCAGCACGGAGGAAAGCAATTTGACTCCTGAATCCAGCCACATTGGACCAAATTTACCTCCACACCGTTCAGTTAAAAGGTGCAGTAAAGTCTCCGTAGATGCCCATTTGAGTTGGGCTTTCTGTCCTTTGAAACAAAAACATTTCCTGACTATTATATAAGTTATTTCCCCCAAAAATGTGAACTAATATTTGAGAGTTCCACTTGGGGGGTTAAAAATTCAAAGACTAGTGCCCATCACACCTTTATTTGAAAATTATTCTGTGCTCTGCCAAAGAAGGGCAAGAAAGAGTTTTCTAGCAAAGATCTCTTAGTATCCTTTGCTATTTATTAACAGGAACCTACCCTTAACTGGTATCATCATTTAAAGAAACCAGATGACAAGCATTGGATTTCTCCAAACATTTTTTCCCCTTAAAGAAACAGCTCAAGTATCTGCCAGTATCTTGTCATTGCTTATGTAACACTTCAAATTATCGTATAGTGATTTCTCTTCCATTTCCATACTCCCCGTGCCCGGTCACTCAGGGGCTCCAGGATTCCAGGGAGATGCTAACCTAAATAGACCGGGCAGCTTTACGTGGGCACCCAGGCCTTCTGCAAGCAGGCCTGTTGGGACCATGGGGAGAGCTAGGAATGACTTCAAACTTGCGGGCTTATGTGGCTTTGATGTGATTGAAACTTAGGTGGGCAGCGCAAATGGGGACAGGCTAGTTATAAGACTTTTGTGGAGCCCTCAGCATGTTTGCCTTTGGGACCCTTCCCCCCATAATAATATCAATACTAACACAACACTGTAAATCAACTATACTCCAATGAAAATTAAAAAAAAAACCTCTTCTGGATATGACTTTAAATGTTTCCATATTTAAAATTTTTCTACCTTAAGCAAACTTTAAATTTTTATGGGTTCTAAAACATTTTTTTTCTGATGTGAGAAAAAATAAAATATTTTCTTTGACTGTAAAAGTTCATTTGTTTCCCTCTGATCTTAAAAGAAATTAAAACATTTTTACATGCCTTTAAGCGTTCCGTGGGCCCCAGACTTACTCTGCCTGATGGAGCCAGGGGTCCTGGCTGGGGGCGTCCACAGAGTTCCCGTTTTGCTTTGTTTCATACAAAAAAGAGCTTGTATCTTAGCTCATCAGAGGTTTAATTTTAAATGGAGATCTTGGATAACTGTTTAGTGACCTCAG
This sequence comes from Lipotes vexillifer, assembly GCF_000442215.2. NCBI lineage: Eukaryota > Metazoa > Chordata > Mammalia > Artiodactyla > Lipotidae > Lipotes > Lipotes vexillifer. Next base: position 635,633 of record NW_006785484.1, on the reverse strand, counting down.
GCAAGTTACTTAAAATCTCAGGGCCTGTTTTCTCATATGTAAATAATCCCTCCCTCACAGGTTGCTATGAGAATTAAATGACTCGGTTCAAGTAATGTGCTTGGAAGAGTGTGGCACACAGAGAACTTCACTTAATAAATACCAGCTATTAATACTACCGCTGCTGCTGCTTTTACTATTTCCAGACGGATTCTATGAGAGCGTAATTATCTGTTTGTTTTCTTCTTCTTTTCTCTCGCCTTCCTCTCTCTCTTTCTTTAATTACCAAAGAAATACTTCTTATAAAAAACACAAACACTGCAGAAATATTTAAAGTAGCAAGTCAATTTCACACACCTGTTCGTCCTCTCAGAAGTAACCTCTGTTAAGAGTTTTGGTGTGAACACACACACACACACACACACACACACACACACACACGAGCACACACACAATTTGACTGAGATCACAGCTATGTCTTATTAACTTGCTCCTTTAACACTTAACTCTATATCCCAGCAATGTTCCCAGGTCAGCACACACTTGCAGAGGGGATCACGTTCCTTTCTGCAGGTGGTTGCCTCTGCCCGTGAAATAGGCACTTCCGCTTTCTGGGAAGAATGGAGAGAAGGACCTGTCCCGTACTCTGCCCCTCGCTGTGGGAGCTCTCTGTTCTCCACGATGTTCCCCACACAGTCTCCTTGTGTTCAATGCCATTGCTCAGCTGTTTCATCTCCACCTGTACTTTTCTTCTTCAAGCGTTACCCAGAAGGATGGGGGGAATATTCGGAAGCCCGTTTTGGCTCAGTTTCAAGCCAGCTTTTCCCAAGCAACACTGGTCTGTTATTCCGTTCGGACTCATGTATTCATTTCTTTGACTGTTTGGGACGGGAGGGCTTTTTTTTTTTTTTTTTTTTGCGGTACGCGGGCCTCTCACTGTTGCGGCCTCTCCCGTTGCGGAGCACAGGCTCCGGACGCACAGGCTCAGCGGCCATGGCTCACGGGCCCAGCCGCTCCGCGGCATGTGGGATCTTCCCGGACCGGGGCACGAACCCGCGTCCCTTGCATTGGCAGGCGGACTCTCAACCACTGCGCCACCAGGGAAGCCCTGGGAGGGATTTCTGACTAGGACTCTTAAACGCTGACAATATAGTGCTACCTGTCAGGTTTTATGTGTGTTTGGCTAGATAGTATTGATGTACCTCAATTTACTTAACTAGCTCTCTAATGATGGATGTTTAAACGGTTTCTGAGATTTCCTAGCCCCAAACTGAGCTCTGATGATGTGGGTCAGCCCATGAATCCTCCACTGCAGAGTACAGCACCAAGCATAGAACTGGGGGTTAAATTATGTATGCATTTTAAATGTGTATAAGAGCTGTCATCACTGTGTCACTGTTGTTTTTTAAATGTCTTGTTTACAGCTCAGAGAAGTTGACTTCATGCCAAACCAAAATGGTAGGTAGAACAAATGACAGATGTGTCCTCATGGGGGTAATGCTCTTGGGGACAGGGAAGGTGATGCACAGTTAGAAATCTGGAGGTGCCCCTGGATCGGTTACAGAGCAGCAGAGGGGTCTCCGAGGTGCCATAGAGCCGTTCAGTGTCACCTACTGTGCTCGCTGAGATAAAGAAATTAACCACAGAAACAGCTGAGTTAACACAGATCGTTTAAACGATTGGGGTAGCACAGATAGTGGTTAAGGGAGTGGGGGAGAAAGCTCTAGAATTTTCCACTCTCTAGCTCTGTGACTTTTTGGGAGTTGGTTGACTACTCTGCACTCATTTCCTCATCTATAAAACAGGGATAACAGTGATACCAATCCACCTGGTTGTCATTTTCAACCACCCTACAGGGTTGGTATTGTACCCTGTAACACTAGTATTAAATGCCTCAGTCCACAGACTGCCTTGCACCTGGTAAGCACCCCATAAATATTGGGTGTCATTATCAAGTGATATAGGGGAGGGCAACATGCACTCAAAGGGTTTTGCCCAAGATCCAACACTTGGGGAATTCTTTATTTCACCAAGTCTCAGCTTCCTCATTCTCAAATCAGCATTAATAATTCCTACTTCAGAGTATTAACCCGAGGAGTAGACGAGAAGCATATGGGTGAATGCCTGGCCCAGAGGAGGCAAGTCGACGTGAGTTCCCACCTTCTCCCCACATCAACCAAAGGGAGAGAAAGTTTAGAGTGAAAGACGGCAGCCAGACAGAGTGAACATCCCCTTCATCAGCACCACTGGGGAGTCTGTGATGGACAAGGCAGCAGGCTGGTCTTCATCCTGGCTCAAGGTTGCATTTTTTCTTTTTTAACTAAGCGTTTACATTTTCTAAAGGAATTGATCTTAGGGCTAATGCCATTCACTGCTAGCTAAAGGGGAATTTTGGTGGTAGAACTCTCACACCAAAGCATATCTTTCAAAGGTCAGGGCTGTTTGCATCTGTGTTGTTTCACTGACTTTTTGGACTTGACCCTCCAGCAAAGAGTGACTGCACCAATAAGAAGAGGTATGGCCCAGAATCTGGGATCTGGGGAGGTTTTAAGAGTTTAAGTTATAACAGTGGGGTTTAGGATACTGATATCCAAATAGGCGGCAGTGGGCAAACCTGGGAGTCAACTGGCCCTACAGGTGAGGAACGTGATGGGGGGAAGGCAAACAGCTGAGGGCATCTCACGTCTACTTACCATAGGCTTCTGGGATCTGGCCCACAGCACTTTGCCACCAAACCTTAGGACTTCAAAACACCTGATTTATGAAGGGACCTGCCACTCCCTCCCGATTTTTAACCACAGCGGAATAAGATGCCGGATCCCAAAAAGGACCACTCTCTGTGAGTTCTCTCATCTCAGTATTTGGTGTGCATGGATTTATCAGCCACTCCAGCTCCCTTCCAATTTCCCTTTCCTCCTTCTCATTTCCTTAGCTAAGGCAGCAGCAAGTCATGGAGTGCTTGAATTGCAAACAGGCTAGGCTGCACAAGGAACAACTGTATGTTTATAGGGCATCATTATCCCTCTGAACTGCATCATTTATATCCCTGGGAAGAGACCATGCCAGGTCAGGAGCAACAGTTTGAGTCGATAATTTGTCAGGTTGGAGCAGGTGGTAAGGGGTGGCGTAAGAAATCACCCGAAAGGCGCTTGCAAACTGAAATGGATGGAGGAGGAAGACTAATAAGAAAGTGATCAGTGAATCCACAAACAAGCGCAGATAAATCAAACAGCGCCAGGTGGATGGGAGCAAAATAGGAGAGAAATTAGCGAGACCGAAGCTTGTCAAGGCAAGGTTAGGAATTCACCTCTAGTCACCGTTATCCACCTAGGGCTGGAGAAGGGCCCACAGGAAAATGAATCTTTCTAGTGCACGGAGCTGGAATGGAAGAGATTTCCTAGAGAGTATCAATTTGGATTATAAAAATCCCAAGGTCTCGTGCGCTGACAGGGTGAAAGGTAGAAAAATGGACCAGCCTTCTTGCAACCTTCCACTGCCCGCGGAGAGCTTGATACTCCTCAAATGTTTGCACATTCACACAAACTGTTCATAAAAGCTGGCAGACAAAAGACCCAGCTGCAAAGCCTTGAAGAGATAAGTGTTTCTTCCAAATACCCATGACCTTGGGGGCTCGTAGATGAAATACTTTCCCCTGTTGATTTGTCTTAACTCTTTGATAAAGTTTAGTCCTGAGTGTCAGGGCCAGGGAAGCATAGGCAAGGGCTGAGACAAAAAAGTCCCGTCATCATCATCATCATCATCATCATCATGATTATTATTTAATAATAATGACAACTACTTTATTTGAGGACCTGCTCTGACATCTGTGCTGACTGCTTTTAGACCTGATCTCTTTTAATCCACACGGCAATCATGTGTGGTGACTATTATTGCCTTTATTTTTTCACATGAGGAAACTAAGCCTCTGAGAATGTAAATGCCTTGACCAGGGTCACAGTTCATAAATTATGCCGTCAGGATTTGCGCCCAGGGCTCTCTGAACCCAAAGCACACACTGATCCACCCTGCCCTCCACAACTGGTCCTTAATTATTTTGGAAGCAGATGAAGGCATTGGGACAGAGAGGGATGGATCTCCATTCACAGCTCCATCACACACACGCATGAATCTACTGCATAAAAATGTGGACAAGCATCAAGTCCAGAGGAATACACTTGGGTCTCATGTCTTAGGAAAATCCAGTAGGTAAAGGTCGAATCCTGACAGACCAACAGTGTGGCCGCACGTTTACAAAAGAATAAAGATGTGCATCCTCTTACGTAATTAAAGGACTCGGGATAGGTTTCCTAACGTTTGGAACTCCTCTTATGCACTTCAAAATGTTTCAAGTCACCGATACTCGGTCTATACTCAACATAGAAAGAATATGTAAATTTTGCACAAAGCAAATACCCCTGTATGGAAATATTTTCTGCCTTCTGAATTTACATGAAGCATTGCCCACAAGTTCTAAATTGGAAAAAAACCATAATTTCTTGGGCTATAATGCATACTCAGACACGTGTCTGAAGCCAACCACCAACACTCCTCAGTCTTGTCCAAATTCTTTCTTTTGTTTTGTTTGTTTGTTTGTTAGCATAGTGGTTAATTGCTCGGGTTTCACTACCTGAAAGACCCATAGGTAAATCCAGAATCAAACCTGTCACGTACTAACTGTGTGACTGTCAGCAAGTTACTTCACCTTTTGGCTGGCCTCAATATTCTCATCTATAAAATGGTGATAATATGAATAAGCTCAATGGATTATTTTGAGGATTACATGAAAGAAAGTTCAAAAAGGGCTGCGTACAGTGGTGCATGGTAAGTGCCCAGTAAATGGAAGCTGTGATTATTATTGTCTGTTGTAAAGAGTAAATAAAGACCTCAAACACTGTTGTCCAGTAGATATAGAATGTGAACCATAGATGTAGTGTTTTGTTTTGTTTTTTCTTTGTGGTACGCGGGCCTCTCACTGTTGTGGCCTCCCCTGTTGCGGAGCACAGGCTCCGGACGTGCAGGCTCAGCGTCCATGGCTCACGGGCCCAGCCGCTCCGTGGCATGTGGGATCTTCCCGGACCGGGGCACGAACCCGTGTCCCCTGCATCGGCAGGTGGACTCTCAACCACAGCGCCACCAGGGAAGCCCCATAGATGTAGTTTTAAGTTTCCAGTAGCCACATTAAAAAAATGACAAAGAAATGAGTGAAATTAATTTTAAGAATATATTTTGTTTAACCTAATATATCCAAAATATTATCATATCAGCATGTAATAAATATAAAATTAATGAGATATTTTACATTCTGTGTTTTTGAACTAAGTCTTTGAAATCCAATGTGTATTTTACTCATAGCACAATTCAGTTTGAACCAGCCCTATTTCAGCCACATGTGGCCCAGGACGTCAGATTAAATCCTCAAGGCACAGTTAATAAACTGGATTCAGCCTCTAGATGGATAAGGTTTGGGGCATGCAGTTAAAACAAATGAGTTACCAAGATCTAGAAACGAGGAGATTTCACCTACAAAAATCAGTCTTCTGAATTCTCTCAGCAAAGCTTAAATCTGGCAACAGGGCCACATTCTGCCTGGCCTCTTTCTCTGGAGCTGAGTCACAGCTGCCCTGGTGGGGTGGGATGCCAGAATAGCCCATCTGGGTCCCTTTCACTTCAGAGCATCTCGCTTGTGGCCCACTTTGCTAATTTACCACACCTGCCTCGCCCCTGCAGACCTGTGAGTTTGAGACCCCCGTGCCCAAACCAATGAGCCCCCAAAGTGGAAACTAAAATTTGATTCTGCTCAGACCCAGTTGCCTACGTTGGACCTGGGAACTTCATCTGTCCTCTCTCAGTTAACTTCAAGGCCAGTTGTGCCCATGGATTCATCCGAGGAGCAGCTAAAGTTATGGAAGGACAGCCACAGCTCAGAACATGACAATGATTCATATCGAAAAGGATGGAAAAGACCAAACAGCTCATATTGTCTCCCTTGATCTGGGTATGGATGATTCATCTGTGATGACTTTTACATGGCCATAGCAGCCAAGAGAGAAAGGCGGAGTGAATAGAGGGAGTGGCTGATTCCTCTTTTGAAATAAAAAAGCACCCCCTGCTTCCTCCCTCCACAAGGCTGGAAGTATTCGAAGGCATATCACACATCAAACCTCAAAGCCCAAAGCCATCAAGAAAACAGTTAAGCCTCGCTAGCTGCTAATGCTAACGTTGACTTCCTTTCATTGGATCAGAAGCACCTAGACCACCTAGAAGTGAGGCAATGTGACAAAAAATTTAAGAGCAAAGGTTGAGAAATCTGACAGTCCCCAAATGTATCATTGGCCCATACTATGGGAATTTGGGTAAGTTGCTTAACCTCCCTCATTTTACATTCCTCGTCTATAAAGCAGGTTCAATATTATTTCCTGTTTCTTCAGGTTGGAAGAAATCTATGGAGGTGGAGGTACTACATGTAAAGCACCTAGTGCAACGCTGGATACATAGTAGGTGCTCAATAAATGTTAATGATGGTAAAGAAAGCACATGAAATTATTAATAACGAGTATCTACATAGCTACCCCGCAGAGAACCATATGCCACCTTGCAGAGTCTTTGTGTTTGGATTTATTCCTTTTGTGCGAGGATTCCAAAGCACTTAGCTAACACGGAGTCTTCAATTTCATGTAGACGAGACCGCGCTGCGCAGGATATTACGTTCCTCTCCCACGATGGCGAAGCAAAGGTATAGTGAGACTATAATTATGAAATCAAAGGCAGCAGGTATTCATCGAGGTCTTACCATGCTCCAATCACTGGGGTAGGTGGTGGGAAAAGGGAACTACAGCCACTGCCTTTGTCCTTGAGCAACAAAATAACTAGCTGAGGAGAAGGTTAAATAGCCACATGACAACAGCAGTCTGTCACCATTTTTCTGCTTCTGCACCATCCACGCGAGACACAGACCGGAAAGAAACCCCTTTGGTTACTGGCAGTGCTTAGCGATGGAAGGAGAGGGAGGCCTATCGGAAACTTGCCAGGGCTGCCTTCATTATAGAGCCAGGATCCAGGCACTTCCCTAACCTGGTGGTTCTCAACCAGTGTCACCACTTGGTGGGAGAAGGGGTGCTACTGGCATCGAGTGGGTCAAGGGATGCTGCTCAACATTTTATAATGCACAGCCTAGCCCTCTACAACCACAAAGTATCTGGCCCAAAAGGCAAACAGTGCTGTCCATAGCCTGCCTCACATGGATGCCTGCAAAAGCCTTCATCTTGGGTGTTCTGTTCCATCTTTCTCCCCATAGGAGGCAGGATGAGGGCCCCTTAGAGATGTTCACATCCTAATTCCCAGAATCTGTGGCTGTTACCTTATGTGGTGAAATTAAGGATTTTGAGATGAGATTGTCCTGGATTATCTGGGTGAGACCAATGGGTGGGCCTCAAAGGGGCCTCATGAGATGGAGGCAAAGGGTCAGGATCAGAGAAGGAGCTGTGACAGTGGAAGCAGAGGTCAGAGTGATGCCGAGGCTGACTTGAAGATGGAGGAAGGGGTCGCAAGCCAAGGAACGTGGGCGGCTGTTAGAAGCTGGAACACGGCAAGGAAACGGTCTCCCAGAGCCCTCGGAAGGAAGGAAGCCTGCCAACGCCTAGATTTTAGCCCAGGGACACTGATTTCAGACTTCTGGTCCCCAGAACTGTAACATAATACATTTATGTTGTTTTAAGCCACTAAATTTGTAATCATTTGTCACAGCCGCAATAGGAAACTAAGAGCATCTACTGTCAAAAGAGCAGTTAAGTGAGCCTTGAAAAATGCACGTCCGATCAGGCTACTCCTCTTCTCAAAGCCACTTCATGGTTTTTCCATTATTCTCAGAAACAAAGTCACTTAAATTGGCTCCATGGCCCTTTATGGTATGACTTGCCATTTCTTTTTTTTTTTTTTTTTTTAATTAATTAATTAATTAATTTTTTCCTGCGGTACGCGGGCCTCTCACTGTTGCGGCCTCTCCCGTTGCGGAGCACAGGCTCCGGACGCGCAGGCTCAGCGGCCATGGCTCACGGGCCCAGCCGCTCCGCGGCATGTGGGATCTTCCCTGACCAAGGCACGAACCCGTGTCCCCTGCGTCGGCAGGCGGACTCTCAACCACTGCGCCACCAGGGAAGCCCTGGACATTTCTTTTGACTCAACTTCTTTTCTTGTAAAGTTTCTTTTTAAATGGAAGATTTCAGACATATCCAAATGTAGACCCAACTGAATAATACACCTCTGTATACCATCAACCAGTTTCAATGTTTATCAACTCATGGACAGTCTTGCTTCACTAAACCCCTTCAACCATTGTCCCCACTAATATTATTTTGAAGCAAGTCCTGGACTTCATATCATTTCATCCATCTCAAAAAGAAAAGTACTCTCCTTATTTGAAATAGTCATTCTCATATCCAAACAATAATAATAATTATTATCCCTTAATGGCATCAATTACTCCAAGTTCACATTTCTAATTGTCTCATAAACTTGTCTCAGTTTCCTCCCCTCTCATCTTTGTTTTCTGCACTTGGCCACAGTAGCCTCTTTGGTATTACTTGGCATTTCTGATGAACTTCCACCTTAGGGCCTTTGCACTTGCTTGCACACAGCCTGGTGAGCCCACCCCCAGTATGGTCACATGGGTCTCACTCTCACAGGCCACTGCTCAAACATTACAGCTACTGCTGTAGAGAGGCAGGAGAATAGATTCTCGAGGAGACCATGTGTGCTCTGAATAAGTCCCTTTCATCCTCCCACAGGAACCAGCCCTGCCTTCCTCTTAATTACATTTTCTGGCAATTGTCACGCAGTGCCTAGCAGAGAATCTTGATGTCCAATAAAATATTCTTGCTGATCGATTGGCCCATTCTTCCCAGGATTGAACTCTAAATTCCCTTAGTCTGGTAAATTACTCCATGTCCAAGCTTTATTCTCCCTTCTAGGGACCAAGAGTTACAATTTAGTGCATATGTGTGGGTTATACCAGGCACTGTGCTAAGTGATTTCTATATACTTAATACTCATAAACACCCATGCCACAGGCACTCAAATCCCTCTGAGTGGGAAACTGAGGGTGTGGTGGGAAGAATTCTAAGATGAACCACTGGACTCCTGGTCCTTGGTGTGTACTACATACACCTTCTCCCAGCTGTTCTATTAAACTCTAATCCAGATACTGCTGGGAAGGGATTTTTCAAATGTAATTAAGAGCCCAAATCTGATGATTATAAAATAGGGAGATTATCAAGGTGGGGCCTGAACTGATCACATGAACCCTTTCAATTTGGGTCTAAAGCTCAGAGACAGAGAAATGAAAGACTTGATACGTGGGGGATGTGATGCAAGAGGTATTCACAGGTCTGGCTTTGAAGATGTCTACACTGAATAGAAATTATTCACACATATTGATTTTAGTTCTACGTACGCTCACAATAAGTTTAACTCTATGAACTAACATATGAGTGACAGCTTTGTGCCAGGCTCTATAACAGTAGCTTTGTACAGAATTTTTCATTTAAGTCATGGGAAAACCAAACGACTCAGATGGGTGCTGGGGCTGAGTGTCTAAAATCACACAGCTAGTGAGTGTCAGAGGTGGGATTGGAACAGAGTTCTGAGGAAGTACTGATGGGGCTTTAGCAGCTTATTATTTCTTGTGAGTTTCAGCAGTGGAGACATTAGGATTAGAACAGAGATGGCTCCTCTGATCCTCACCTTCTAGAATCATTCATATGCCCAAAGTATTGGATATGTTTCAAAATCAGCCACCAATATGCTTACGTTCAAGCTTTGAGACTCTTAGGGAAATGGTATGGCATTGACCACCAAAGCTGGAACCCGAGTCCGAATAAACCAGCCCCAGGTCAGCTCCTAACTTTTTAACCAGGGGCAAGTCTTGGAGCTCCTCTGAGCTTAGTTATCTCAAAGGTAAAATGAAGGATTTGGACTGAAAGATTTCCAATAAGCTTTACAGTTCTAAAATGGTAAAAATAAGAAAGGTAAAAACATACAAGTCCTCTGTATCCTTCACTTTAACCAAAATCCCACATTAGACTTAACTTGGGCATCAGACTGTCTGGATTTGACTCATGGTTCCTTTACTTACCAGCTGTGTGACCTTGGGCAAGTCATTTACCCCTCCAACCCTCAATTTCCGTATCTGCAAAATGGGAATAATACTCATACTTATTTCCTAGAGTGTTCTGAGGATCCAGCGTGATAATGTGTATCAAACACTAGAAAATCTTCTAGCTCCTGAGAGATACTCAGTCCATGAGTCCCACTGTCCATCTTGTCTCCCATCCTTACGCTGGAAAACAAAGGCAAGCATCAGTCTGCACGTACAAAAATCATATAATGAACTTAATCATCGCTTATTTCTTAATGGGGGCCACAGATGTGGGCTTCCCAGGATGCCAGAGCCCTGAAATTATATATAATACTTGTGTGTTTCTCAAAGGGGGTCCATCACTGGTATTCACTGCTCTAGAGGACTTCTAGTTTTGTTTTATGTGAACAATAATGTCCTTTGGATAACATTTTCAAGAGAAAGAATTCAGTTCTGGAAAATGGGATCTTTTTGCAGAACTATGGAACAATTTTTGGCCAAAGACACACTTTGTTGCCTGTTGGGATACAGCCCAGCTGAAATGTGTTTACCTACCTCCAAGCAGATGGGGTAACTTCTGTTGCAACCCCAGGTATACCATTTGCTTTGCCTTTGAGCCCAGTCAAACAATTTCTCCCCTTGCTGCTGGAGGAAAAAAAAAGGGGGGGGGGCTTCCCTGGTGGTGCAGTGGTTAAGAATCCGCCTGCCAGTGCAGGGGACACGGGTTGGATCCCTGGTCCGGGAAGATCCCACATACCGCGGAACAACTAAGCCCGTGCGCCACAACTACTGAGCCTGCGAGCCACAAGTACTGAGCCCGTGGGCCTAGAGCCCGTGCTCCACAACAAGAGAAGCCACCGCAATGAGAAGCCCACGCACCACAACCAAGAGTAGGCTCCGCTCGCCCAACTAGAGAAAGCCCGTGCGCAGCGACGAAGACCCAACGCGGGGTGGGGGGGGGGGCGGGGGGAAGAAAAAAAGAGCCCTTTCTCCCCTTGCTGCTAAGCTCAAAGGAACAGCCAATTAAAGGTCAGAAATTCAAATGTTTGTCTGTTCTGGCCCCATATAAATGGGTGGCTGTCAGGTGGAAGCAGCTGTGCCTGCAAAAGCATTTTGCGGAGACGGGAGACTATGTTCCCCCACTTGAACTCGGTAACATTTAAATATCAAAAACTTTGTTTTCTAACAGGAATGTATTGAAGGGGGAGAAGTAAATTATATGCTTGATGGCGACTGAAGGTTGGGAAAATTAGGGCCATTTCCCACGGTGTGAATATAGTGATTTCAGTTTGCAAGAGTAAATTAAACCTTTGGGAAGATTTGTCTTTCATTAAATTGAACAGCTAAACAGACACAGAAGATGTTAATGTCACCACCAGGAAACCCCAAAGGTTACAAATAAAAAGAAAACATAGTTTTCTTTAAAAGGCTCCTCCATTGTACCCAAATACCTAAGAAATGCAAAACCACAACTTGCATGCTGAGGACCAAAATTTAAAAAAAAATTAAAGATCATAATTCCATTGCTATACCATATGTTATTAATGTCTGTCAACACTGTTTAGCCAGCAACTGCTGACAGTTCCATATTTGCTATCTAAATACATCATAAATAAATCAGTAATGAACCGTTTTGGTAAACCTTCCGCACTGATTGGAAATACAGATGGAATAAACAAACTCTGCTAAAAGTATATACAACTGTTTAATGTCAAAGACAAAGTCACACTGTTATTTGACAAAACAGAAATGAAAACGAGGATGGGGTTGAGGGGAGAAAAAAATACTGATTCAGAGGGAGAAGGTAGTAAGAAGGAATGTAACTTCTGTGTTTAAACACACACAGCTCAGAATTTTCTGTGTGAAAAGAAGGCCCCAGGGGAAACAGGACATGGGAAAGCAGAAGCTGAACTATCTATTCCTGGCTTCCCGCCAATGGGTTGCTGTGTATGAATTTAGACAATTTATTTAAATTTGCCGCTACTGCAAGTCTGGCAAATATGTATCACCAAATACAGGTCTGCAAAGATTTGAGCCACTCAGAGTTGAATACGTTAGAATTGCCTGGAATTTAACTAGAAAACACTGGCGCCCATGTTGGGTGAATGGGATTACGCTTCTGTCTGCCTGTTTTGAAAAGGTGGGTCATTCAGTATTCTGAACGCCTCAAAACCAGACATCCTAAAACCAGATATCATACCAATGGGCTATGTTCAGACAGAGCTAACCAAACTATTTCAATTTAACTGCGTTCTTTTTCTTTCTAAAATCTTACATATAACGCAGGTTTCCTTCAAATAAGAGGTCAAGGTAAGTTGGCCATCACTAGGCCTCCTAGCTTTATAGCTGAGGCGGCATACTAATTAAGAACTTCACTAGGTGGCGTATTCGAATTTGTTGAAAGCGTATTTTCGCAGCAAATTCTCCATGCCTCTGGGATGTTGTCTCTGGGTCTGAATAAGACCTGCATAAATTTATAATTATTCCAGGGACGGGCAACACGGAGAAAAGAGAATTCCTCTCATCTACCGAGAGGGAAAGGGACTCAGAGTTGTCTAATAATCCCATGAGCTGAACAACTCTCTTCCTTATGGTCAGTGCCTTGAAAGTTCTTTTGATCAGAGGCGTAACGAAATTCACATGGCATAAACAGAAGACATCTTATTGATGGGATTCAAATGGCAGAAGCTGACTTCATAACAGAGACCCGACAGAAGTCCTTTCTGTAACAGGCTGCAAGTAGGAGATGAGGTTGGCCTCCTTGTTATGCCTATAACCAGAAGACCATCGGCGCTGCTCTCAGCACAAAAAAAGAAAATACATCATTCTGGGTGGGCATGTTAATCTGCAGCCGCCCCATTTCTAAGTCACCTGTAGTTAGGTCTGCAGACACTGTGTATACCGTGTAAAGCTGATGTCTGAGCAGGGATGTGGGCGGGAGAAGAAGGGTCTCCTGGTGAAATACTAGCTCAGCAACGGTTTACCTGCCTTCCAAGGCTGTTAGGAGGATTAATAGCTTCTGGGTCATTTAAAGTTTGAAAAGATCCTTGTGCTCTTTCCAAGAAAGATAAAATAATAAGACTGGCCATTTTGTATGCTGGAAAGTGAGAACAGCAGTTAAGAAGGGGCTCTTGAGGGCCACAACCCAAGTAAACTGAGGTGCATTAACCCTTTGGGTTAAATAAGGCCAAGTTTTTGCCAAAATGAAGACGATGAGCATAGTTAATGCTCTCTGTTTTGAAAACATCCAGGCCCTGAGCCCCTCAAACACCATCTGAGGAAGGGTGCATATTAAAAGGGAGGAGGGTAGCACTGTTTGGATAACGAATGCTCATATTTTACAACCTTTCCCTTTTTTTTTACCTACATATCTTTTGCCAATTTATCTGTTGTTTTCATCAGCTTACCCAGGCAAAACAGGGCAATGCATAATTCAAGAATAAAATTGCTAGCAACTGGCTGTGGGCTCTGAACGAATAGACTCCAAACATATATTTTTCATCAGTGACCATCGATTACTAGCTGCAGACTTCCGATAGGGCAGCACCCCCATTTGTTCAGTGCCCCTTGCCTACACCCAGCGTTCCATGTCTGAAAGGCTTGGGAGACTGAGTTTGGCCATCGCCAGGGACCAGCGGGAAGGGGTTCTCTGACTCTCCAGAAAGTCCTGCCCCTCTGCCCACAAATTCTAGTCTTCTACCTCGCCCTCTGCCATCATTCCCCACCTTCCCGAGTGTGAGGAAGACACAGGGAGCTAGAGAGTGATAGAGCCAGAAAAGAAGAGCAGGGGGGAGAGAGGCTGTTAATTTACAAAGCCTGAAATAGCAGCTGCGAATGGGTCTTTGCACTCATTCTATAATCTTTGCAAGGTCACAGTCAGAACTAGCCTGTGATTGATTCCAAAGGGAAACTCAGCACTTCACATCTAACGGACATTTCAAAACGGAATAAAGCTGGTTCAGGAATCGCTGCCATTCTCAAGTCACCCTGTGCGAGTGTCTCAACCCGCATGGGCTGCGTGGCGACGGGGCCAGGCTTTCCCCAGGTCTTAATAATTATTATCTTAGGCCACACAATTAACGTCAGTGGTTCCACGAGCCCCCATGTATTGCCCAGGCAGGCCCCCTAAACTGCTATCTCACAAAGTTTCCTTCTTGGAGAGCGACCCTGAAACGCTTCTCTAAAGGGTTAAGGGGAATGAGTGACAACCCTTCGGCATGATTTACAACGTGGAGCCCTGTAGTGAAACCAGGGCTTGATGGATGATGCTGAAAGTCGGAGACTAACCATAAATCATGTCTTTGAATCACTGACAAAGATAAAGGAGAGAAAGAAAAAGCAGTGGCATTGACATTCACTCTCCCAATAATGTACATTGACTAGTTACAATGCGGAGCCTTAATTAAAAAAAGCCAACTCGAGGTATTCACCTCGGTGGGGAGACCTTACCTCTTGGGAGGCTGCTCTTTGAGATGACAAATCAGGGTTTGAGCCTCTTTCAAGAAGGTCACTGCCACTGGCAGAAGACTTTCAATGGGAACAGCACTAAGCTCCCAACAAAACAAAACAAACATACCAAAAAAGGAAACAAAACAAAAGACTTTAAGGCAGCTGGTCAAAAACCCTGCCATTCTGCTCATGGAAGACCGTCCTTGGAAATGGAGACTATCAAGAGGAAATCAACTGAATACGAGCCCACAGACTGTGCTTTTCTTCTAGAAAACACCCAGATCAGATAAATGAATCTTTAGTGGTGGCCAGGAGGCACAGAGGTCAAGCAATATAACTTGTGTTCTCAAGTCAGAGCACTGAGTGGGAGGCAAAGGAGATGCCTGCCAGCTCCTCTGGGCTGTCTTCTCCCTTCTCTTTACAAGAAAACCCGAGGGCCCTTTCTTCAGGTTCAGGAAGGAAGGCTGGCCTCCCTTTTACTCTCAATTCAAGATGGGTTTCCTCTTAGCTGAAGAAGAGACCTGCTTTCCTGCAGTGGGTGGATGAAGAAATCCGGGATGTGCTTCCTTAGTCCTTCAACAAATACTTACTGTGCATCTGTGAGGCTCTAGACTCTTCCAAAGTCATAAGCATTGGAAAAGAAAGGGTGGGTGCCTATATTAATTCGTTCCACCAAAAATATTTATTTAACATCAACTGTGATTTAGGTACGTTTTGTTGTTGGTTAGATTGTGGGGAACACGGTGATGAATGAGACGGATCTGGTCACAGGGAGACAAATAACAAACAAAAGAGGTAACAGATATGATGAGTGTTATAAAAGGAGGTATGCTGGGCTTCCCTGGTGGCGCAGTGGTTGAGCGGCCGCCTGCCGATGCAGGGGATGCGGGTTCGTGCCCCGGTCCGGGAAGATCCCACATGCCGCGGAGTGGCTGGGCCCGTGAACCATGGCCGCTGAGCCTGCGCGTCCGGAGCCTGTGCTCCGCAACGGGAGAGGCCACAACAGTGAGAGGCCCGCGTACCGCAAAAAATAAATAAAATAAAATAAAATAAAATAAAATAAAATAAAAGGAGGTATGCTGAAGGGTGAGGAAGTGCACAAAGCATTGATGCCCGGCTGGGAGGGCACCAAGGATGCACATTTCCGTCCCAACAGGGCAGTGAACGGCACTGTGTCTGGAGCAGCTGTAAGCCCAGGAAAAGCAGACAAGACAAAGAAAGTAGGAAGGAGACTGGAACATGTTCTCATTTTTCTCTAAATCTCTGGGAGTTGATATGAGATCCTTTTCTGAACTACAGGGAACCAGGTGCAGTATTTTTTTTTTTAACCTATTTTATAAGCCCTCTGCCCCAAGGAGGAATGTTCTCCACGATTCTGTACAGACAATGCAATACCTTACTCTGGTTTGGAGCCTTTGCACAACCCTGTGGACAAGTAGAGTACACAGGTGAGCTCTGCATGTCCTCACCGTCATCTGCCAGCTGGCTCAGCATCTCTGCCTGAGGGTAAAGATTCTAGGAGATTCCTACTTCAAACTTTACGATGGCACCTTAGCATCTATAGTTTAGACCATATCTCAACCTAAGGAGTCTTTCTTCCAACTCTGAGAACGATCGTCCTTCTCAGTGGGATCCAGCCAAAAGGATGGAAAGATTGGAAAAATCACCAGTTCTGAAAATCAGAATGTGCAGCCTTCAGTTGTGGGAGACCAGGCTTTCTTCAAATCTGAGCTTTGTCAGTGATGAGCTGAGTGCCTCCAGATAAGTCACTTCACCTCCCACACTTTCGTTTTCTCTTCTCCCGTCAGGACCCTCTATGGAGGAGGAGGGTTCCTGGTCTTTACAGTCTGCCCTGTCCCCTTCTCTTGGACAGGATGTCTCATTTTTTCAGTCTGCAACTTGTCTCTGTTTTTGTGTTGACCTTAAAATTGGAAAAACCTCATTTATTTACCAGCCTCCAAACACCCACTGGGAGTTTGCCTCTTAATACCTTTCTCCCTTGTCTTCATTCTCCACTTACCAAGCTTCTGCTCTGTGCCAGACCCTGTGCCAGGAGCTGACAATATAAAACACAAAGGAGAAGGTCCCTGTCCTTTGAAAGCCTTCTTGTCTGACACACACAAATCACGTTTTCTAACCAGGGAAGGGTTAGAACAGCATTGATCCCTAAAGGCTCTATAATGTTGCTCTGACATTTGCATCTTGCTTGTGTCTATCCAGCAGAAACAGTGAAAAGCAACCTCTTGCCACTTTTTAGCTATGTGACTTTGATCAACCACTCTGAGCTTCAGTTTCCCCCGCATAAAACTAGGCTAATAATAGTATTGACTTTTAGGGTTGTTTTGCAAGTAAAGTCCTTTAAGCATTCAGTCCACAGAAAGTTCTCACAAAATCATTGCTGATATTGTGATATTTCAATTTTATTTTTCTAATCTTATCCATTTTGAGTTAACGAGACTGGAACCAAAGCAAAATAAAAACAGAAACCCAAGTCCCATCCTCTCAAATGAGAAGGAAAGAAAAAAATGAAAAAAGCGAAGGCTCTTCAATGTAGGAACAATTGTGTATGTATGTGTGCCTGCTGGCGTGTGTGTACATTTCTCTCTAGCACGTGTCATCGCTTTGTGTCCACGTCAGCCTTCCTTACAGTACGTCCTGTTCAGAACTTGGCAGGTCCTACGGTTCAATCAGTGTTAGCAACAAGTGATAAGACAAAAGGAAAGAAGGGTTCAAAGATGAAGATATATAGTTTGACTCTTTATTATGTTCCATTAATGGTCATTCATGGGAACAGGATAGATGCAAATGTTGCTTGATTGAAGCTGACCATGAAAATTCTTAAAACCCTGTATTTGCTATACATTACATAGTTAGAGGTAAGGCACATAGTTAATTAGCTGCATCTATATATACCCTACACGTATCAATAAAATATGATACGTAATATTTTACATATAACTGTATATGTGTATGTGCAGGTGTGTGTGTATAATACATAACAAACCCACAGTGGCCAATAAGCTATGAAATATAAAGCAAGGGCTTTTTAGAGACCTGCTAGCAATGTAGCTAACCTTCTGTGCTCCCTAAACCGCCAGGAGCATTAACCATGGTCCTGGCCGTCGATTAGCAGAAATAGAGATATTTAACCATTCACGATCCATCATATTAATTTGAAGGGGAAAGTGTACACAAGAACCTCTGTTATATCAATGAAAACATACCAACACGTTGTCCTTGAAGGGTTCAGTAGAAATTCACCCCTACTTAGGGTGATGCCCACTTTTTGTTTTATTGATTAGAGGAGTTGGAGGGGGAAGCTGGGGCTCATCACCGGGAGAAATGTGGGTTTGGAATGTAGTGTGCAGGTGTCTTGCAGCTTTTATGTTGGTTGTGAACTTCACATACATTAAAACTGCATCATCTATCAATCTTACAGTCACTTATGAAAATCTACTGAGTATTGTTTTCATCTTGCCTTACAACAAGCTGCGGAGCCTCATGAATACTGAATAGGGCTGGAAATACAGCACATCTTTTATTTTTAAAGGTCTCGACAGTTTGGAATGGCAGGATTTCTTTGTTGAAAGCGGCACCTCGGTACACCGATTGGGGGCTTTCTTCTCCATCTTCCACTCTGCCCAGGAGCGGGAGGCAGCATCATCTCGCATCATTAGTATGACTAGAGTGGTCCTGCTGTTGCCGCTGCCACTTCCCCATGTTTGAACCCTGTTGGTGTAAGTCACTAATGGAGGGCTGCTGGTTCGAGTGGGGCATTGTTATTCAGATATCAGCTCACAAGGAAACCACTGGCTGGGCAACCTAGTGAACCATTTTCCTAGCTTTCCGGGCACTTTATCCTCATCCTTATTTTAATTAAATGAAAGAGAGAGAGAGAGAGAGAGAGAGAACTATACAGAAAGACACACACAGATAGGGATACACAGAGAGAGAAAGAGAGATGTTTAAGAAATTAACCGTGCGATGATAAGTGTATTCTATTGTACTGGCTCTTCAAAGTTTCCTCTCTATCATTCATTTATTCTATAAATATTTCCTGAGCAGTTACTCTGTGCTGTGCAAGAAGGATACAGAGCTTAAGGAGAGAGCTGGCATCTATTCTCATGTGGAACTTACATTCTCAATGTGGGAGATGATGATGTGATGATGATAAAATTAATAATAATACTACTAGTCACTACTGGTCCTAATATAATGCTTACTATGTTCCAGGCATTGTTACAAACACTTTATAAATATTCGTTCTAAGCACTTTACCAACAGTAATATATTTAATTCTTATAACACCCCTATAAGGTACTATTATTATTACTATTCCCCATTTTCCCAGTTTACAGATGAGGAAACTGAGGTCTGGAGAGGTGAAGTGACCTACCCACTGTCACAGAGTGAGGAAGTAACAGAGCTGGGATTTGAATCAAGGTTGTTTGGCTGGAGAATGTACCCTTTTTAATTGCTCTAACTGCAGCCTCTATAAATAGATAAAGGAAAAGATAAAGGAGATAACTTGGGATGTTGGAGAAAACAAAGAAGGATGAAGTGCAGGACACTGACTGGCTGGGGTGGGGCTCACATTGCTGTAGCTCAGGGGTTGGGGAGGGCCACTCTGAGAAGGTGACACCTGAGCTGAGACATGAGGGATAAGAAGGACTCAGTGAAGGAAGATTGGATGGAAGGTCATTCCAGGCAGGGAAAATCACAGTGTCAAGGCTCAAAGGAGGAAACGTCGGAAAGGTCTGCTCCTTGGGGGCATTTGATGAGAAAGGAATACATGTGCAGTTCTCATACTGATGTCTTTAAAATACAAAACAGCTCTAGAGCTTTACAGCATGACAGAAACATAAGAACAGTCCAGTCAAACCTGGACCAGTGAAGTCGTCCCAACTCACTGGAGGTAGGTGATGCCCTTCCTGCCATAGCCTGAAGTCTGTCTGTTTCAGGGAAGAACTTCCCATGTTAATTTTATGCCAGTAATTCGCAGTGAGGAATATTCCCCCTCAAGCCCCGGAACTGAAGCACGGCCAGCAGGATGAGTAAATAGAAGTCAGTGGGTCACCAAAACTGGTGGACCTGAGATCATACATGCCCACAAATGTGTTTTGCTTGAATTGCTAGTATTTTGAAAAGGGGTGAATTAGTTGCCAATATTTATAAGTCATAAAGTTATGGAAAAATTTTTAAAAGTTCATAGAGGGAGTTTTCTCCGAAAAAAAAACAACAGAAAAATCAAGTGATCTGGTAATACTGAGCCCTGTTCCTGCATGGGCACAGTCAGCCAGAGCTAAGTAGCATTTCCCCTTTTAATTAGGACATATGCACTGGAGTTTACCACAGTCCACACCATTCCCTATTACTCACCTCCATTTGACTCATGTTATCTATCTGACTTTTGCAGCCATTTGAGTTTGCTGGTTTAATATAACAAGAAACTTAGGTTCAAATATTTTTACTCTGGGAATCCCATAAAAAAAAAAAAAAGATAGAGGGATTTCCCTGGTGGAGCAGTGGATAAGACTCTATGCTCCCAATGCAGGGAGCCCAGGTTCAATCCCTGGTCAGGGAACTAGATCCCACATGCATGCTGCAACTAAGGAGCCCACGTGCCACAGCTAAGAAGCCAACTAGCCGCAACTAAGACCTGGTGCAACCAAATAAATAAAAGAAAAAAAAAGATGGAAATATTTTTTTTTTCTGGAACTCTGCTAGTCCTTGATTTTATAATATCTGAGAGTAAATTCTTCATATTTGTACATCTCATCATAATTCCCAACATGTACAATAAATGACATGCAAATCCTTGTGTGACCTATTAAAAATGGCCTGAGCTGAGAATGTGCCAGTTCGAAGCTGTATGCTTTTGAGAAAATGACAGCAGCTCTTTCCAACCTTATCTTTGGCATCTGAAAAATGGGGATAATCCTATTTCTTTAAAAAATATTATGAGGATAAAATGCCCTAATGTACATAAATGCCTCGCATACAGTAGGCATATACTTTTAAAATACTAATACAATTATAGGACATGGTACTGATCAGGTTAGGTAATCAGTTTGGATACATACTGCATTTATAAGGGTATGAATGTTTATGAATACGTATTTGCGTATTGAGTGTGTGTTTGATGGATCTAGAAACACGTATCTAGTTATATACATATTTGGATCTATTTTCTTCTGTTGATTGGCACCAAATCCTAATGAGGCTTGTGGACTTATATATTTACCTCATAGTCATTGTTTATTCTGCAAACCCCCTCTATTGCCTAGCAAGTATATTTTGTTAATTGAAAATGATACTGTTGAGAAAGTATGGGCTCACCAGGCAAAAAGCTTCCCTGTTCCTGGGCAAAGCAAAACTAAGGGCAGACTCTGAAAAACACAGTGTCTTAGCCTTGCCGTGTATCCCTGGGTGAGTGTCCATTTCACACTTAACTTTGAAAACTTAGAGAACTTTTCTGAAAGCCAAGGATGGTGGACAGTCCCCCCGCCGTGGGAGCAAAGATTCATGTCAGGTACTTTCCCAAACCTCCTTCCAGATTTAGAGCTGGGGGAATGTGTCTTGTGCCATTTATGTAATGATCCATGACCGGCCCTTCCTCCCCCTTAAAGAAGGCAGAGAGAAATGACAGCCATTGCCGCCATGCAAAGTTGCATTGAAACTGTGGGAGCGTTTGGGTTTTCATGAATTTTGAGAAGGGAACTGTGGGCACAAAACCATTGCTATTTGTTCTGACAAACTGCCTGCTCTGATGGATTAAGTACCACGACTGCAACCCACAAGTATCTTCAGGTGCAGGAGCAGAGAGCCCCCCAGACTTGCTTCATGCCACATATTCGAGGGTTCCAGTGATACACAAAGAGAGTTGTGCTACCAGGAGCGTGGGTCACTCATCTGAGGGTAGCTGGAGCTGTGTGTGTCACACCACTGGGGATCAGATCTCACTGTCGGCACGTGCTAAGGGCAGCCACACGTTACCAATTTCATATTTTCCTTTGCTTATAGCTCCACCTTTTCCCTTCAAATCACTCCTTCTCAGAAAGGCTCTGTCTGAATAAAATTGCTATCTAAAGCACATTTTTCCCCTTCCCTTGTCCTCTCACCTTAAAAAAACATCTCTGAGAACTTTTCAACCAAAAGCAGCCATGTGGAGCTTGAGTTGTTTCAGATTTACACAGGCCCTCCGCTAACATCCTGTCGGGTGCTAAAATCCCACAGCTGTTCTGCTAGGACCACCCGGCTCGCCATGAACCACATCTGACAAAATGATACTGCTCGCTTCCAGAACCCATCACACAGTTATTCTTGGATAAAAGGTAAAGCAAATAGCCAGCCAGCTACTCACCACTGCAGAAACAAAGCCCATTGAACCATTTATCAAAGCCCGAGACAAAGGTTTGCTTTAAGCACAGACACCTCTCCCATTACGGCTTTAAACGATAACATGATATTATATCAGAAATGACAAATGGCACTGGGGGTCCTAACCTATATGCAATCGATGCCTGCTCAGGAGTAAGAACCATCTTGAAAATATCGACAGAGGGAACAGGAATCCTCATAATACTGCAATGTTTTCTTGGTGTTGTATTGCAACTGGAGGCCAACAATAGTCACTTGGGCATGACATTTTTTCCCCCCGGGGCACTGTGTAGCCCCCAGTCATGTGGGGAGAGTCAAATCATTATCACTGTCCTGCATATATGCTCTATTGGATTCTAAGCTGCTCAGGCCAAGGGAATTGATTAGGTAGCTCCCACTGCAGCTTCAAACTCATTTTGGCTACACACATAGAAAGGCAGGGGCCCCTGGAACTACCAGGCTCAGTGACAAATAGCAAAAGCGCAATTAGGGAGATGATGCCCCAGGGGTTTCTCTAGGTCTGGCCCCAAAATGTTTTTTTAAAACCCTCTTGTCTCTGCCCACACTCCGCCCCTGAGGGGGCAGGCTTTCATGTTTAGACTGCAAAGAAGTGACCCACCCCTCAGTGATTGATGACGGACGAAAGATTGCCAGTGCGCGGCTGCCTCTCTCCCCTGTGTGGCCGTCTTTAGGTGGATGCCAGACACAGAATGACTTGGAAATGGGATAAAAGACCCAGAGCAAAGGCGGGTGACAGTGAAGAAAGGTGGTGGGATGAATGCCTGCCAGCAGGTGAAAAGAAGCCATCCTCAATAACAGGGCTACCTTGGTTTGACATCCTGCCCCAAAACAGTACAGGTGGTGAGGACGGCAACCCAGGACCCCTGGGAAAAAGTGACGAGGAATTGAGCACATTATGCTGAGCTTTCTTCCTAGAGCTGACCACGTGACTAGGGGTCCTCGAACAATTTCAACCCCCAAACAATTTCCCACAGAGTTTTGTCAAAGACACAGATTGCAGAGCTTCCAACCCGGAGTTTCTGATTTAGCATGTTTGCAGTGGGGTTTTGAAATGTATCTTATGGAAAATTCTTCAGGCAGTTCTGCTTTTGAGTCAGGTTTGAAAATTGATGGCTGAAAGCAATAGTGGGCTGGTAAATGTTTAAAACCTAGCTTTCAAAAAATTTTTTCAAGTCCTAAACCATAGTATTCGCCGCTTTCCATGGTATAACTACGCCTGCCATGGCCACTTTCAAGCAGCCACTAAAGGCATTAGAAAGAGCTCAGCTCTCGCTAAACAGTACAAGCTGACTCCAGCGCACCACTAGCTTAAATCAGAGGAAAGTATGTAGAAAGATAATAAGCACATGTGGTAGGGAGAAGTCAAATCAGTGAGGGGCACTGGGTGAGGTGTTGAGGAACATTGTGTGACAACAGAGCAAAGTCCTCCTTACATTGGTGGGAAACCCATCCAAGAGTCAGGTCCTAAGACGGCACCATTTGCTGTAATGTTCAACTTGGACCATTCTCCACCCTGAGTTAGAAGAGCCATAATAAAAGAATAAAAGTTGAGAATCAATAAAAGATTGTACTCTTATAATAGATGTAGAAATGCATCATTTAAAAACCCTTAATTAAATAACTGATTCAGGCAAAGGATTACTAATTAGTACTAAATCCATTAAGTTGGTTTGGTTGATGGGGAACTGGACATCCATTTAGAGAGCCCGTAAAGCCATAAAGATTACTTTTTAGTTGCAAGATGGTAAGCGGACGGGTATAATGGAGCAATCAAACTGCTATCATCTTAGTTCAGGGGTTATTTTTGGCATTACTACTTTTGGAGCAAACAGATTATGTGTTTTCAGATGTATTGCAATGAAGCCTACACATCTGATGTGTTCTGGTAAAAACAAGTTCATTCTGAACTCATGGGATTTTACATATCACTTCTACAGGGGACGGAGGAGCAAAGTAAATGGCAGAGAGAAGCTTCCAGACAAAGTCAGAAGGAAGACATTCTTCAGGACAACTGGCTTGATCACTTCAATTCTGGGTCGTAATAAAGGGACCATGTTAGATTAAAAGAAAAAGATTTGGGGGACAAAACAACTGGATACAACATGAGGTCCTGGATCTTGTAGTAGGTTGATCAATTTAGCTGAAAACAACACTTTTGTGCAACTGGAAAAATATGAATATGGTCTGGGTATTAAAAAGACAAAAATTATTAAAATGGAAAATAGATATGATTGATCAAAAACAGTAATTTATATAACAGCCTACATATGTGATCTCATCTTATTTAAATAAACATATACGCACAGAGAATGTTCTGGAAGTTCACACACAATAGTGGTAACTTCTGGGTGATTGAGAATAAGATGTTTTTATTTTCTTATTTTCGTTGGTCTCTAGCTTCTAATATTTTACAATTCACGTTTTGCTTCTGTCATTTTCTTTTTTAAGTTATTTTTTTATTTTTTTTTTTTTTCCTTGCGTTATGCGGGCCTCTCACTGTTGTGGCCTCTCCCATTTGCGGAGCACAGGCTCCGGACGCGCAGGCTCAGTGGCCATGGCTCACGGGCCCAGCCGCTCCGCGGCATGTGGGATCTTCCCGAAACGGGGCACGAACCCGCGTCTCCTGCATCGGCAGGCGGACTCTCAAGCACTGCGCCACCAGGGAAGCCCTAAGTTATTTTTTAAAAGGAATAAAATGCTCGAACAAAACAAGTATTGATCTCTCAAAAACATTCACAAAAAGATACCTTAAGATTCAGAAAGAGTGAGTCAAATACATTCCTCCCAGGAATCTGGATGGCTCTGTTTTTGCCCACAGAGGCATAGTACGGGGCATGCACGGGGTAGGTGCTCAGTAGATTTTGGTGGTGGAATCTGAGCCATAAAACATTTCAAATTCTATAAGGGACAACAGATCTTGGTGCTTGGGATGGGGTGAAGCAAAGGCAAGACAAGTGGAAAGGTGATTTATTTGATGATGCTCGTTTGTAAAGTCACAGTACCATGGGGACTGGAAGGAGAAAAGAACCGTGAGACAGAAAGGTAAAAAACAAATACATTGGGCTTCCCTGGTGGCGCAGTGGTTGAGAGTCCGCCTGCCGACGCAGGGGACACGGGTTCGTGCCCCGGTCCAGGAGGATCCCACATGCCGCGGAGCCGCTGGGCCCGTGAGCCATGGCCGCTGGGCCTGCGCGTCCGGAGCCTGTGCTCCGCAGCGGGAGAGGCCACAACAGTGAGAGGCCCGCGTACCGCAAAAAAAAAGTACATTGAAGATGTTCTGACGCATCCAGGAGGTGAAGAGACTGACAAGAAACTGGCTGTTTGGTCTCCACATTTCAAGTCTTCTGGATGGGGTGGGGAGCAGCGGTCTTGCCAGCAAGCACTTCCTTCATCTTTCTCAGGCCAACACTCCAAGGCCAACAGGGGGATGGGAGCCACGCACACACCCAAGTCAGCAGAGTACCCTTCCCGTCAAACTGTCATTTCCTTCAAGTGGTTGACACATCCTGGCTACTCTCACCCCTCTGCCTTGTGAAAACAGACATTTAGCAAGACGACTCTTTGCGTGGCCTCAGGATACGAGGCAATGACAGAGGCTTTAACTTCAGGGAATCGGGTCCTGGGCAGGTCAGGCACTGATCAGTGTCTTATTCTGTGTGGCCAAGAAATTTCTGATAGGTTGTGTGTGATCATTTTTTTCTGTGAGAAACATGTGAGTGATCTGAGTGTGTGTGTGTGCGCGTGTGCACACACGCACAGGAGGTTGTTTATGAGGAATCTGCTCATACACAGCTCAGAGTCTTGAATCCAGCCAGCAGAAACATCTCCCACAGTTTGAAGAAAGTGCTTTTGCAACTCCCCCGCAATCCCTGAGCACACCCTCCTTTGACAAACAAGACTTTGGTTTCCAACTGCTCTGTGTGAGGTTTACTCTAAACATCACGGTGGTGGGAATGACCAATGTCATGTCCACTTGAGACCTTCACTCAAGGTGTGGTAGACGTTGTCGTGTCCATAGAAATTCTTGGGCTCCATTCCCATCTGCTTTTTCCAATCCATTTTCAAAGAGACCCTTGTGCACTGGGAGACCTGAAATGTTCGCTAGGGAAGTACACACCTTGAGGACCCGTCCTACAACATCTTTTAAACTTTTTCACATTAAAGGGTAGAAATGGATGGACTGGGAGAATGACAGGGGAAGGACCACTTTCCTCAGCTGCCAGGAACCCGGCGCATGCTGTGCTCCGAGTACCACTGAGAAATGAATTAGAAACTGGCTGCTTGTACACCTCTAGCTCACTGTACCAAGTTCAAGAGGAGGCCGGGAACAGCCCACTCTTCCTGACTTGGGAGGGTTTGAAAGTTCCATCTTAGCCTGGTAATCACGGAAAAGGCACGAGGTAACTTCATGAAATGTCAGTAAATAACTGTTTTTCGCCGGATTCGAGGTTAGTGACATACTGAATACACACAGGCTCTAGATCCCTCACTAGATCGCGAGACAGAGACAGACAGACAGACAGACAGACAGGCAGAGACTCTCATATTTAAACCATCTGGGAACAAAAGCTGACAGAAAGCCCTTCTGGTAGTTTATTCTGATTTGGTTGCTTTTTATCCTGTGGTCATTTATCAAAGGGAAAAAGGGAATCTCAGATTACCCAAAGTTGGGGAAACTCTTTGGCAATAGGTGCACCATTTTAATTCACTATTAACAACTGTTAACTAATTTAATCAGTTTTAACCCCATTAAATATTTAGTGAATTATTTGCGACTATTTGCTTATTGCTGCTGAGCTGGGAATTCCATGAGGGCAAGCACTGTTCCCCTTGTCACTTTGGCATCATCAGATCAGTACAGAGCCCATATTTGTTAAATGAATGAATGGAACTTTTAAGACCTGCTTGAGTCACTGGAGGGGCTTACTAATATTGAAGGGAATGGAAGAAGGAAGGGAGGGGAAGAGGGGAAAGAGGGAGGAAGGGAGGGAAGATGTGGGGGCAGAGGGAGGGAAGGAAGGAAAGATCAAACGCACTCTGCGGCACATAGTAGGTGTTCAATGAGGCAATATGGACTTCCTAACACCACAGGTTCAGAAGCAGAGAATTGAACCCATGTGTTGTGACCATCACTTCTTTACCGACTTCATTCATTTAGTTTTTTTTAACCATGTTTTGTTGCATTTGATTTCTATGATTAGCGACACTGTCTCAGGACAGCTCTCTATTTCTAAGTAAAACAACGACCTCCATCCCTCACTCCCCGCGGCTTCTGATTTATCAGAGGCTTGTTCTGCTTCTGCAAGCTCAGTCCACTTTTCCAGACCTCTCCTTCTTTCCAAAGCTATTTATTTTCGAGAGAGACGCTAAGCTTCTGTTTATTTCTCTTCTGTTAGAAACAGGTCATCCAGACCTTCTTTCAGTCTTTCATTTTTAGAGTTAATATGTACAGAGCAGCAATTACATCCCAGGCGCCAGGAGCCAGGTGACGTCGGTGTGTAAGAACGGCATGGTCCCTACCCCATGGCATCTACTGTCTTGTTGGGGAAACAGATAAGAAACAAGCAAACACTTATGCAAACACACAGTAGCATTTCAGAGACGGACGACAGCTATGAGAAAGATAAAGCAGGTGAGGTTCTTTAGCTAGGGTGGTCAGGCAAGGGCTTTCTGAGCAGATGACCATCAAGTAAAGTGAAGATACTGGAGGGTAAGTCAGGATAAACCTAAGTGCAAAGACACAGAGGCAGCAGAGGATGGAGGGCTCGTGAGAAGAAGGAAGTGAGAAGAGCTGGGGCGTGTTGAGAGGTGGGGACGCTAGGAAATAAGGAAGGGGAGGAGGTAGAAGTCAGCTCATACAGGCTCCTAGCTGGGGTTTTAGCTAAGGGCACGGCTGCCAATGGAGGGTTTAAATAGAAAGTGTGTTACTTGATTTCAGTTTTCTGCAAGCTCAAAACCCTGATTCCTAGAAGCCACACGTTTGACCCAGCAATGGCAACTCCTTGTTCCTAATCAAACATACGTAAGAAGAGTGCAGGAGGACCCTGGCAACTGTGGACCTTCCTACCTGAATTTTTAGAACGACGGACTTCTCCTTTGGTGCTTGATGTATCCTGAGCTGGCCAGACTAAACCGAAATCAGGAACAGCTGCCCTGGTGTGATCCCTGAGAAAAGCTATATTTTACTCCATGCTTACACAAATTAATTTGCAATACTTGAATGAAACCCAAATTGGCTGACAGGGACCAAGCCTGTGCAATTTGTTGGTGGTTTCTTCTGCGTTAGAGTAGTTCATCAGAGTATTCTGCTTTATACAAAGCAAACCATCCCTCCAGGGAAGACACCATCATTCTTAAAATTAGAACAAAATTTGAATGAAGTAATAAATTCTACCCATATGCAAAAGTGTGACAAAAGATGGAATCTGGTAATGGGCTCCTTCTGCTGACGGGCTCATAACACACAGTGTACAATTCTATCAACAAGCTCTGTAGAGGGTCCAGTCCCCACCCCAAGTCTCTAATTTCACTCTAGCCTCTCTGAAGCCAGCGAGGTAGTTAATGGGAAAAGTACTCAATGCCGCAAGCACCTCACCCAATCATCTCCAAAATGGATCATTTTGTAGAAAAGGTGGAGATGCTGGCAACAGGGAAGACCAGATCAATAGACTTATTAGAAGGATGAACTAAGGTATCTACCATGATTATTTTTGTAATCTGGTCAGTTGATAAAAAGTGACTACTTTCAAATTGAAAAAAAAAAAAAGAAAAAGAAAAGATCAAAATTCTATAAATGACAGTTTATGGGTCTATAAGATGCATCTGGTGAAATGTGTATTTTCTTTTCAGAAGGTGTTTCTATTACGGTTAGTCTGAACATCATGTGATATTACAGTTGCTAGGGTAACTATTTTTTTTAAAAGAGAACAACAGAGTAAATAAGCATGTAAATCGACTTTGGTGCTATGTAAATTCTAGTGAATCTGTTATCGTTACCTTGGCGATGAAAAAAAACCTGGCATTTATCTTCTCTGGCCCCAGTATGATTTGGTTTGTACTTAAAATTTATAAGGTACTCATGTGGAAGTGCCGAAGGCTCTCTAGGTCCACATGAAGCAATACTGTTAAGGAGGTATGTTTAACAAGAGAGGCAGCCTGGACTCTGGTGACGGGTCCCCTGAAACCAGGAGAGAGAGTAGATGATTGTCGGGATGTTCATAATCAGTGTCTGTCTCTTTTGAGTCATCACATAGAAAGCCCACTCGGCGGGTACCTGAGCTTCCGGGGCTCAGAAACCTTGTCAACTGTCTGGTCAGTCTGTTCCCCTGATGCCTCACTTCTGACCTGTCCAGATTCTCTGTCATCACAGAGATTTGCAGATTCCGACAAATCTGCAAAACCGCTTGTGTATTTTCTGTGAGGCGAAAATTACGAATGTAGCACATGTGATTAAGTAATGATGACTAGAAGTAAAGCTTGGTGAATATTTCTAAATATTTTCCACATTTCCCATCTAGAGGTTTGATAATCCCTCCACCCAGTTTCCATTTTATAATTGAGGTTGGCAGTGGAGACCCGGACTGGAAATGGTGTGAGCAAACTTGGAAGAATTACTTGGAAGAATGAATAAGGAAAAGACACTCAAATGGAAATCCCTTTTGAGGAAAGAGATACTTTTGTAATAAAAGCGTCAGCGCTTCCATCAATAAAGGCACTGAGATCAGAAAATACATCAAAGGGAAAGATTTGGGATGAAGATACGGAACAGAAAACAGGCCGACCAGCTGGCAGGATTTTGACTTGTCTCTCCTTTCTAAAAATCATACTAAAAGCTTGGCTTGTGCTTTTAATGAATGAATGCTTTGACTTGCTATGTAAAGTGCCTAAGAAAACTTATGAACTGAAATGATTAGTTCTAAGAGTACGTGTGATAGGAATTTCTGTAGGAGGAAATAAAAAAAGGGTATGCCTTGAAAATTCAAATTTATAGCAAATTCTGCATCTATCATGTGGTGCTGGATGCTATGATTATTTGGATGGATCAAAAATATTACAAAGGAAAATTAAGTGCCATTTTGCTCTATCTTCATATAAAGTGAGGCTGAGGACCTAGTGATAACTATTTCCTTAATGGGACTGGGATTTTTTTTTATCAAACCTCATAAAATATGATTGCCTTTCCTTCACTCTGAAACCCCCTTATTTTAATTTTCACGTGAATTTGGGATGCAATTTGAAATTAGTGTGTAGATTTAATATGCCAGTGGTCTTCCTCACTTCTCATCCCATGCCCACCCCCAAGTAAAGCTTTTGCTAAATCTCTGGTATGCCTTATAATGGATGGAGTCTTAGAATTGAGGAAACTAAAAACAAGAGGAGTCTGGAGCTAAAAGCAACAACATAAAAACAATGATGGTGACGCCTTGTGCGATTAGCCCTATGGTTCCTTTCCCATCCCTGAGTGACAGGCAGAGAAATCGACAGCTAATTCAAGATCCATCAGGGCTGTACTGCCTTTCTATCGAAATCATGAGCTTAGAGAGCAAGCTGCAGATGAATGGCTGAGCGTTCGCGGGGGGTTGAGTGTCACGGCAGCAGAAGTTAGTGTGGCGTCGCTGTCTGCCTCATCCGAGAGATGATGGGGCCCTTGCAGAAGGGGAACAGCAGGGTAGCACAGAAATGGAAGGTAAAAGAGGTTAATTTATGGAAATTATCCAGGTCATGTAACCAGTAGGACATATCAAACAGAGCTTTAAGAGAGAAGCGGTAATGTATGTAGAATCTGACTTTCAATAGGTCATGAGACAATGACAGTTATCAGGAGTCAGGCAACTTTTAGAAACAAAAGCTAACCTTTCCAGAGAATTTCCTATGCACCAGGCCTTGTGCAAAGGCACAAAAGGATGGGGCGGGTCCTATGATCCCCATTTTACAGATGAGGAAATAGAGCTTCAGAGAGTTTTAGCACAAAATCAGTAAGGGTTAGTGGGACCCACTTCTATTCTGGGCATCGCAAGGACAGTGCCTGGGAACCACAATATTAGGGGTGCATGAAAATTTTCATTTCCTTGAAAAATCAGAAGAAAAAACATGAACTTTGAGATGAAAGAACATGTTTCAGTAGAGAATATACTTGTCTTTGTACCAATGTAGCCATAAAATATAATTTTAAATATTTTTTATGGAGGAGGGATCCCCCAAAACCTAGGGGCCACGAATCCAGGGAAGTCACAATGCAGCCCCGAGGGACAGAACAGGAATGAGGCTTCTCAGAGTGTGGTCTGAGGGCCAGAAGCACCTGCACCACTGGAAGCTCTTGGACAGGTAGGATCTCAGGCCACCCCCAGACTGCAGAGTCAGAATCCACATTCTGAGATCCCCAGTGAGATGCCCGGGTGATCTAGGCAGAAGAAAATTTGAGATGCACTTGACTAAACCTTAACCAATTGTTTATACTAACTCTTCATCCTCACATAAGCCACCGAAGTCTTATCTGTATCAAAACCTGAAGCCATGCTGGGTTACAGCAAGAGCTACTCTCTGGAACTGTTTCCTGTATCCTCTTTCCCAGGTAAGGCAGGTAAGCTACAAAAATGCATAAAGCAATACACTCCTATATAAAAATATAATTTTGGGATAACAATGTTGATTACATTGTGAATATTCTGTTACCTGAACTTCAGTCCTGGGAAGTAAGTAGGGATTTTTTTACTGGTTCGGGGCATTGGCAGTATTCTATGCCCCACGAAAGGTGCATAAGTTGGAAGGGAGCTCTCAGTCAAGACCAAGTCTTGCTTGGTTTTTTCATCCTACCAACGCTTCCTAGCAACTCCCAATTAGAAGGGCTTTGAGAAACCTGCTCGCTGGCTCCCTGCACTGGGGATGCCACCTCCTCCCAAGAGGTTTCTAGGTCTGTCTCTCTGACACGTGCTGGTGACAGGGGTCCAGTGATTTTCATGGTCAAGGACTAGGAAGTATGCTAGTCAAAGAGGTGTTCTTTGAGGTCTTTCAGGAAGAACCTAAAGATAGGAGTGGGGAAAAGGTCAACAAAAGAGGAAGAGAGGATGGGAGGAAATTTGGGAGGAGAGATGGAGGGAGAACATCTTGGAAGCTAAGAAGAAACCGAGGACGTCCCAGAGGCTTGTGCATTGTGACAGCTCACGCGTGAGTGCCATGCCAACTCAGATGACGACACACCGAGGCAGGTACCATTACCCTCAATGTACAGGTACAGAAGGGCTGCAGGCACGCAGGTAGCCAATGCAGAGCTGAAAACGAGCCCAGGTGGTCTGCACCCCGCCCTACTGGCTACTTTAATTAAAAATGCTGGTGTGCTTATGACGTGACCTTGGGAGGGTTGCTTTGGAAAACGGCAAGACCTACAGTTGAGTCCTCACTTCCCCAGTGCTAGTGGGATTGTGAATCTCTCTCCTTAGATTCGAAGCTCTCGGCAAGGAATCTCTTCCTTTTTTTTCTTTTTCGGCTTGATTTTATTCTTTATAGATTTAAATATTAGCAAAAGGGATGTCCTCCTCCTTATTCTCCATCAGCCTCTTTTCCCCTTCAGTCCAGCTGGCCCCCACCTTGCTGCTGGGCAGGCTCACAGCTTCATCCCCAGCCCTGATGCTTTGCTTTTGCTCTGGTTCTGTTCGCATCTTGTCTCCCCCATTCTAAAGCCACTGAAGCTATTAAAACACATGGATAAAGCCACCCTTGACTCCAGCGCCCTGAGATGTCTCTGCTTTTCCCTCTTCTTTCCTCAATTTCCTTTTGGTCAGAACCCAATTCTCACAGGTGTGTGTGTGTGTGTGTGTGTGTGTGTGTGTGTGTGTGTGTGTGTAACTTGAAGTCTCATATAAGATTAAAAGTACTACATGGAGAAGAAAAAAGCACACTATACAGAAAAGTATAAAGTGAGGAGCAAAAACAATCCCGATTGTGTCTTCTACACACCCCGCTCCTTGCGATACCAACCGTCAAACAATCACTGTTTACAGTCTCTTGTGTATCTTTCCAGAGCATGTTCATGTACTTACAGAAATGATCTTTATCTACTTACTCACCTCCTGGTCTATCCATCCCATTCTCCATTACACAAACGTTCAGCATGTTGCTTTTTCCACTTAACAATAAGCTCAGAATGTTGACCCATCAGAACATATGGATCTGCTTTCTTGTTTTAAAATCTGCCTAGTGTTCTAGCATGTGGACCTGCCATAATTGATTTGATCAGTCCTTTATTGATGGATGCTTAAATGATTTTGTTTTATTTTGCTCTGTTTTGCTGTATTTAATTGTGTTAAAGCCATTCATTTTTGTTTAAATGGATGTTTATTGGAGTATAATTGCTTCACAATACTGTTAGTTTCTGTTGTACACCAAAGTGAATCAGCCATATGCGTACACATGTCCCCATATCCCCTCCCTCTTGAGCCTCCCTCCCACCCTCCCTATGCCACCCCTCTAGGTGGTCGCAAAGCACCGAACTGATTTGCCCGTCATCATTTGCAACTGGGCTGTAAGCTTCTTGAAGGCAGAGGCCGTGTTCCTAGCAGTCACAGCTGCAGCTTGCCCGTCCACATGCCTAACTGCGCTCATTGAGTCTTCACCACACACCTGAGACAGCTACTGTGATTACCCGACTGCGCAGAACAGGAAGCTGAGGCTTAAAGCTCAGGGTAGTTCATCCGAGGTTACACAAAAGCGAAGTGGATTCAAGCGCATGGAGTTGGACTGCAGAGCCTGGCTCTCACGCCTCATCTCTACTTGCTACGTGGGGTCAGCCGTGTAACTCCCACAGGTGTGACAGTGTTTCTTTGTGCTCTGATTCAGAGGATGGAATGGAATAGAGAGGCTGGAGTCAGCCGTCTGGGGCACAGATCCTGACCCTGACTCCTTCCAGGCTGTGAAGCCTTGGCAAGTTACCAGAATGTTCTGTGCCTCAGTTTCCCCCTCTGTTAAACAGAGATAATGGTAGTGCTCACTTCCTAGGACTGTTGTGAGGATTTAGCAACATCATCTGGACCAGAGGACGCACAAAGTAAATTTTATAAATTATGCAACCCTAGACCTCAGAGGAAGGACCCCGTAAACATTTGTGGATCATGCTAGAACCTGAATTTGTTCTTTCCTCTCTTATATCTTCCTCAATATCCACATAACAGCTGATAATTTAGTGGGTACTAGATAAAAGAGTTAACTGACTAGAATTTTCCTAAGATACCTCTTGAATATTTTGAACCAGAGGAAAAATCCCAGTCAGAATCCAGACGCAGCAGGCATTTTTAAAATAAAAAAGCTAAAGACAGGTTTGGCAAATTGGAGAAGAAACCACAAGGAAAAAAAATCCTCAAAAGGCTTTTATTAATTGATTGCATGTAGCATATACTTGGAATTGAACTGAGAGAAGCACTTAAATTCTTGTCATCTTGGGACTTACACTTTAATTCACTAAAACTAACCAAATTGATATGGTTCAGAGTTTAAAGTAGAAAGATGTCTCTTTGTAATTCTTCATATCTAAAATGACCCTCTTATTCTAGGTAAAGTAAGATTTTCTGATTTTTTTTTTCCTACCAGAAAATTGATAGACCTAGCCAGGTAAACTGAGATATGCAAAAAACACTCTTTTTTTTTCTGGAAAGTTATAATGATTTTTACGGCTTCATATCTTCATGGCTCCTTTTTGTTCCCCCTTATTTATTCATAGGAGGCAGGATGACTTATTAATCCAACTATAAATTTCTTCCTTAGGTTGCAATTTTCATCTAGAGGGAAAACCCTTTTCATATTAATGGTCTGTATCATTTCT
This sequence comes from Lipotes vexillifer, assembly GCF_000442215.2. Classification (NCBI taxonomy): domain Eukaryota; kingdom Metazoa; phylum Chordata; class Mammalia; order Artiodactyla; family Lipotidae; genus Lipotes; species Lipotes vexillifer. The sequence continues at coordinate 600,861 of NW_006785484.1, read as the reverse complement.
AGTAACAGTACCTTTCTCCCTTTGTTTTAAAAAAATAATAATGACAGTAATAAAATAGTACAGACTTTCCTCTCCATATCAAAGTCTAACAGAAAGTAAGTAGGGAAAACATATATTTTGATGCCATATTTTAGTCTGAGAAAAGTCAACAAAATTATTTTTATTATATATAGAACACATAGCTCATGCATATAACTCAGAATCAATTAATTTAAGGTAATAATTTGTACAAACACCCTCACAAAAATTTTAAAGGATATTAAACACCCTGTTTTATAAACATAACACTTAATTTAGGAAAAAAAAAAATTTAAAAGGTAATGCATTTAGGATAAGTGCACAACACATGAAAATAATAAATGAAATTTTCCCGGTTTAGAAAATGAATGTAATTAATTAACATTTAAATTACATTTTTAATTGCAATCATGCCCTCCCAGGGGACTCATAAGGAACCATAATTGCAATTAAAAGCATGTGGATTAGATAATAAAACAATGCACACTGTCTGAAATGTGCGATTTAAAATGGAAAACAGACATTGTTATCAGCACATCTAACTTAATTGTAGCCATAAAGCAAATGTGCTGTACAAAATAAAATTCACATACGGGAACATTTAATTCTGGAGTCTCTTAAAGGGGACACGCTTGAGAGCACATTTTATGACAGGTTCTGTTGGAAACAGCCCTTTAAGGCTTTCGGAGCGAGGGCTGGTGCCTTAATGTTTTTGCATTAATAAAAGCAAAGCTGAATGTTCCTATTAAAACACAGATACATTTAAGTAAGAGATGAAGCTCGACGTCTAAATTTAAGCTGCGGTGCATAATTTTATTAGCTGGACAGACTGTAAGGCCATGTAATTTTGAAACTGCGTGTTTTTTTTTAAACTCTTTTTTTATTATCTTCTCTTTTTGAGAGGATCATCACGAAAAGTGTAAAGATTTGAGACTACAGAAAGAAAAGCCAGAGAGGTGTGAGTGTCTGGCATGGTTAGAGCCAGGCCACGACACCCTGAGCCCCTGCCCCCGATATTCTGATGCCCAATATCCTCCACCTTGAGGAAGCCAGACCAGTGCCCTTTAATGACATAAAGGTCTCCTATTTCATAGAATGGATCTCACTACTATTTGATCAGAAAGCTTTTAAACACCATATATATCCGTGTTTTTAATCAGTGGTATGCTTGGGAATGTCTGGAGACATTTTCTGATTGTCTCACCTTGAGGCCAGGGATGCTGCTAAACATTCTATGATGCATAGAATAGTTCCCCATAACAGAGAATGATCTAGCCCAATAATGTCAAGGTTGAGATACCCTGGTCCAAAATGGGGCGGCGGGGGCAGAGAGAGAGAGAATGGTCAGGCAATCTTGCAAAGAAGGAAAAGACATGCCTTCTCCCACCATGTGAGTGCAGATCAAATTTGCTGGACTGGCCACACTTTGTTCCTATTTAAATACAAAAAAAAAAAAAATGATGCCAAACTCTTTTAATAAAGAGGGAGTAAATTTTGTTACATGCCTGTTAGGAAATAAACCATATCCTAAGAGGAGATGGTCAAAAATCTTTCAGAATCGAATCCCAGTAGATACAGACTGCAGTCTTCTGCTTTTTAGCCTAGATGTCAATTTCATTTGCTTATTTATGAGAAACAGTGACTCCGTTTACTGTTATAAAATGTTAGCATGAAATTAGGAGCGACGTAACTCTAGAAAAGCAGTGGAATAGAAAGGCTGAGGTCTAGACTTGGGGGCTGGATAATTCTCCATTCAAAACCCGGCTTTGCAATTACTAGCTGTGTGACTTTGCTCAAGTCAGTTTTCCTCTGCAAGTTTTCCTCAGTTTTCGCATCTGTTTATACAAACAATAGTTACAGCATTCTTGCCATCCATGGTGGTATGAAGATCAGAAAAAAATGGGAAATATATGTAAATATACACACACACAGACATCCACCAAGTATATTTAGGTGTGTGTGTGTGTGTGTGTGTGTGTGTGTGTATACACACACACACACACACACACACATATATTGTACAGTGAATGTACAACTGTATGTATAAGTACCTTCATATGAGTGTAATACACAATGTATATATAAGCACATATTTGGGTATGCACATGTGCAAAATGTATTAAGTGATATGCAAGTTCCCATGAAAATAGAAACTATTCTTAAGTTCTTGACACTGCATAGAACTGATATAAACTGATTTATGTTTTAAAGGGGGAGGGGCAGTTAGAGCTAATTCCTTTGATAAGTTTATAGTTACATACATCCACAGCCCACTGCATCCTACAAATTCATTCACTCAACAGATTTTTTGGAAATGCTGCCTGTGTGCCAAGGACCATGGTAGCCCTGGGAATGTAGTTGAAAAGAGAGTCAGAAAAAGGATGTTTTAGGAAGATGGTAAAACATCTGGACTTGATCCCAGGACAATGGGAGGCCATTAATGGATTTGGGCAAAGGATCTGCATTTCATGAGAAACTCCCGTGTAAGGTGGAGCAGTGGTCAAGGAAATGCGGCAGCTCGGAGATGGGCAGCCGAGATGTGGAGAAACTGAGAGCTGATACAATCAGGGCTCGTAGCATTTACCAGAAATTGAAGTAAAAACTGAAATCAGTTTCTTAACCTGGGCCTAAGAGTTCCTTACACCCTGCTGAAGTAAGTAATTAGGGGGTATTCCCTCCTAAAGATAAAACTTACAAACATCTGGATGGGAATTTATCAAGCACTAGATCAAGATTAAATCAAACTGCAAGAATGTATACTTAATATTTAAGTTGCTAAAAAAGAAACAGTGATTAAAAGGAGACTCTTTTTAACCAGAGACTTAAATTAAACTCTAGTGTACTTAAGAATCATATGGAGAGCTTGTTAAAATACAGATTCTTGGGCTTCCCTGGTGGCGCAGTGGTTGAGAGTCCGCCTGCCGATGCAGGGGACGCGGGTTCGTGCCCCGGTCCGGGAGGATCCCACGTGCCGCGGAGCGGCTGGGCCCGTGAGCCATGGCCGCTGAGCCTGCGCGTCCGGAGCCTGTGCTCTGTGACGGGAGAGGCCACAACAGTGAGAGGCCCGCGTACCGCAAAATAAAGTCACAGATTCTTAAAGCCCATTCATAGCTCTCTAAAATCAGAATGGATGGTGGCGGTGGGGACTCTGCAATTCTGGTGCTAGGCACACTTAGGGAAGAGAGTGCTATGATCAACATTTTTTATATGTAATCCAGACCACTAGAAACAATGAAAATATATGATTTTTATCATTATTCCATAAGCTAAAAATTTGATATCTGGGATTGTGGCAGAGGTTACGTCATATGTTTGACAAATCCTGTTTCCTTTTCCTCGTCCTAGTTCCCAGTTTCCCTTGTAGTTCAGTTTCTGTCCTGTGGCTGGTCTGACCAATGGAACATGGGCAGAACTGATGGACGTCACTTCGAGGACTTGTCCACACCTTCTTCAGTGACTCTGGAAGCCAAAATGAGATGCTCCAGGGGCTATAGCTACCCTGCAAATAAGGTCCAGCAGTTGGAGACCAGCATCAGACACTGTGTGCATGTAAAAATAAACATTTAGTGTGTTAAACTGAACTATTCGAATCAGCCGGTGCTTCTTAAATGGGGATGTGGGGATTCTTGTCCCTAGGGTACATTTGGCAATGTCTGGGGCTGGTTTTTTGGCTGTTACAACTTGGAGGTGAGGTGCTACTGGCATCTAGAGGATAAAGGCTAAACATCCTACTAATGTACAGGGCCGCCTACACAGCAAATAATTATCCAGCCCAAAATGTCAATAGTGAAGCCTGAGAAACTCTGCACTCAGCAAAGCCAAAGTATGCTTCATCTGGGGCACTAAGGCTTGCTTGCTCTCTGGACATAATCACAAACCCATCATGTCCAAAAAGACAGTGGCCAACTGGTACCAGACAAGACCTACAGTCAAACACATCAGACTGCCCACTCCTGGCAAGCTGACTGTTCTGCCACTTTCTGCCAGATTGTGGCAGTTGGTTTATCAGAAAGACAAACAGAAATGTTCCAGGGACTTTTTGTCACCTGGGCATGAAAAAAACAGTTTGAAGGACCCAGTTATTCACACGTTCAACTCTGTCTTCTTTCTTCAACTGTTGCTGTTGCTGTCAGCGGACCTGGCAAAAGTCACACTTGTGATGTCATAACCTTACACCCCTCTTCATCCTCCTGGGTGGTGTGACACCCTATCAAGTGACAGCGTGTGTTGAGAGAATGTTGCAAAGTCTACGTCTCCGCTGCCTCCTTCCCTCTTGTTCTTCTCCGTCAAACATCATGCTCTCCACAGAGAACACTTTTATTATTCTTTTTGTGTATTTATTTTTAATTTTTTTTGCATTACGCGGGCCTCTCACCGTTGTGGCCTCTCCCGTCGCGGAGCACAGGCTCCGGACGCGCAGGCTCAGCGGCCATGGCTCACGGGCCCAGCCGCTCCGCGGCACGTGGGATCCTCCCGGACCGGGGCCCGAACCCGTGTCCCCTGCATCGGCAGGCGGACTCTCAACCACTGTGCCACCAGGGAAGCCCCCACAGAGAACACTTTTAGATTGCAGTGTTTAAGGGACTGTGAATTAAAATGTCAGCCAATCGATGTGATTTGAGAAACACCAAGAAATCCCTTATTAAACACACACACACACACAAGCATTGCTCCCTAACATTCTCTGCATAACACAAAGTGTGATCTCAAAGTCCAAGAAGCCGTACCGTCTGATGACTGGGGAGTGAGCTTCGGGATCAGATAAACATAAATTTCCCTACTTCCTACCTGTGTGATTTTAGGCAAGTTATTAAACAGGTCTGAGGGCCAGTTTTCTCATCTGTTTGGAGAAAACAAGGTTCACTTCATATGTTTCATGTGAGGATCAAAAGAGAAAACGTATATAAAGTGTTCAAGGCAGTGCCCAGACACAGTAAGTGTAAAGTATATATTTATTGACAAGTAATAAAAATTTCTCCATAGAGTGCACGGTCATATGTGACTTGGCCTCTGCTGGTCTCTGCCCTCATCTTCCTACCGCATTCTGTACTCACTGTATTTTGGCCACCATCTTTCTGTTCCAGAAAGAACAAAGCCAACTCATTCTCACCCCAGGACCTTTGCACTTGCTGTTTTCTTTGTTTGAATGATCTTCCTTCTTCCTCCAGGTTCTTTTTGTATGACTGACTCCTTCTCAGCATTCTGGTTTCAGCCTAAATGTCACCTTTCTCTGACCTTTGCCCTTGATGTTATTCCCTACCCCCATTTTAGGTATTCAGTATGACATTGTTGGGTTTATTTTCTTTATAATTCTTATGGCCATCTGAAATGATCTTGGTCACATTTATTTACTTGTCATTTGTTTTTATCCCACCCCTGATGTAAGCTGCATGTAGGCAGGGAATTTGTCTTATTCAACAGATGCATACACCACACTTAAATTGTTTCACACACAGTTGGTTTTCAGTGAACATTTTTGAATAAAGTGAACCAAAACTAACTTGGTTAGCAGAAGTTGTTGAGACTGTCCCAACACCTCTTTCAATAAAAAAAACGGGGACAGGGACCACTAGCGTGGACTCTATCTAAGCTCTTGACAATATCCTCGAAGGGCAGAGACTTCTGGTTTTTATTAAACCCTCACCTTGTATTAATTTATTATTAATCATTGCAGGCAGAACAAGTCCTTGGGTTTGGGAATGGGACCACTAAACACACACCACCATGTGAAACCAGAATATTCATGATGCATCTCCACTTCTGGGCCAGAGTGTGGGAAGCTAGGAAGGTGTATGGGCCAATCAGAGGGCGGCTCAGCATCCCTGTGCCTCTGCACGTGTTTGTGATCACAGTCGTGTGGAAGCCTGTATGTGAACACACACGGGCAGTCAAGGGTGGCTTTGAGGACTACCTAATTACGTTTCAAATGGAACCATGAGGCAACTCCACTCTGCCACTTTGTCACTTGCCCCATGAAATGGATCTGAGATACAAACTACGCCTTAACTAGGCAGCCTCCATTCTTGCTGATCCCATTAGCTGCCCAATTGGGCAAGACGAGGTTTTAATTGCATGCCAGAAGCTTTATTTTTCTGCCCCAGGCAAACAGTTAACCACATTAGTATACCACTGACACATTAGAAGTTGGTCAGCAATGAAAAGTGAAAGAGCCAGTTTTGGAGAGAATTGAGGTGCCTGTCTGTTTCTAGCATTTTCGCCCCTAGCATCCGTAGCAACCTGAGGGAGAAAAATTTCAACCACTTGTGCAACAATGTGACAAGGTGTAAATAATGCATGGTGCTAATATTTCACGGCTTCCCGGTGTGATGTAGGATAGTGGTGAAGGACAAGGCTTGAAGGCAGACAGACATGGTTCAAATGTGGCTTGTGCAACTTACCAGCTATTTTCTCAGTTTCCTCATCTGCCAAATGGGAAAAATTAATGGCACCTTCCTCTATGGGGGTTGAATGAGAATGAGGGTTGAATGAGGAGAATGAAATGTTACAGGGAAAGCCTTGGACCCAAATTCTAACACTTATTAGGTACATTGTGAGTGTTAGCTATTATCATTACTTTTATCCATCCATCCATCTATCCATCCAGCCATCCATGCATCCATTCCAGCCTCTGCAACAATTCTTATAGTTTGGGAGCCCACTAGGTAGGGATGCTAGAGGGGGGAAGTAGGGATTAAATAGAAGGGGTGATTACATAGCCATCAATCAAGGGCCCTTTGCATCTCAAACATCAGTGATGTTGGCTCCTCCTGGCTTTGTCCTCCCATGGCAGGCAACACATACTTATTTTCCTGAAGGCCACACGGAGATGATGTCACTGTGATTTCAATGACTGTCCCATAGGAAATTCTATTTACGGCAATGACTAGGGAAGAGGGGACATTATTGGGCAGGCAAACACTTTAGTGTCTCAAACTTCGACTTCTTCCTTCTAAGAGAAGGCTCGTCCTTCATTTAACCACACAGCTACTGGTGGCTTAGTGGTTCCTGAGGCAGACAGTGCATATAAAGAACATGTCCACAATCACAGAAAGTTCTCTTGGACAGCACTGCTTAAGAGGAACATTTAGTTACTCATCTCAGTATTTTGATCCTTACATAAGTTCTGTTTTCTTAAGAAGAGAAGTTGACCTTAAGAGGAAATGATCTCTTCTTTTTAATATCTGTGAAACAATGAAATACTTTGCCTATCATATTACCAATACTCAAATAAAAGACAAAGGTGAGATAAAATGGAAATTTTCATGCTTTTCTGGTGGTAGTATATTAAGTTATCCCTACTGAGAAGCCGTTGTGTAATAATCTAGAGAAATACAAATATTCTCACCCTTTGATCCAGTAACCCAAGCTGATTCCTAACCTTTACTAATCCCAACCTATTTTAAGATATAATAGGTAAACACACAGAAGATGCTCGACATAAAAAGATGTTCACCATGGTGGTGTATATAACAGCAGAAAAATTGGATCAAAGTAAGTGTCTTGTAATAGAGGAATTATTAAACAATGGCGCATATACTTGATATTGACGCATAAACACGATTGTTACAAATAAAATGTAACAACTTGGTAAGTTACTTAAGACAGAATTAAATGGGAAAAATACTCAGAATATAAAATTTTATCAGTTATCTATTGCTGTGTAACAAATTACCCCCTAGTTCAGTAGCTAACAACAACAAACATTTACTATCTCACAATTTCTGTGGTTCAGGAATCTGGAAGTGGCTTAGCAAGTGACCATAGCTCAGGGTATCTCCCAAGGCTGCAGTCAAGCCATTGCTTGAGGCTGCAGTCCTCTCAAAACGGGGGCTGAAGAACCTACTTCTAAGTTTGCTCGTTTGAGTTTTGGCAAGTGATTGTTGGTAGGCTATCAGGGTGCTTCTCTCAGTTCCAAAGCACACCACATGGGCTTCTGTATGGGATTGATAGCAACATGGCAACTGACTTCCTTGCAGTGTGAGTAGGTCAGAAGGGAGAGACAGTGTGTGTGCATGCAAGCATCTAAGATGGACGGCACAAACTTTTCATAACCTAATCTTGATTATAAAGATGGGGTGACATCCCAACATGCTTTTGCCACGTTCCCTTTATTAGAGGTGAATCGGTAAGAGCATCCACTTTCAAGAGGAGGTGATCATACAAGCATCCAGATCCCAGGAGGTGGAGATTACTGGGGCCATCTTGGAGGCTGCTTATTGCAAAAATCAGCTATACAATATAGCCACACCATTTGAAACAATAAAAAAGATTGGCTTCAAGAAATAAAAGAAGGAGAGAGAAGCAGACACACAGAAGACAGAATGGATCTTCACTTCAGCTCTCTCTTAACGGTAGGACTATGGAGTACTTTGTTTTCTATATTCTCTCACTATTTTCCAGTAATGGGCATTTTCTTTTACAATTATCATAATGGAAACACTCAATACATGTTATATAATTGAAAAGAGAAACCCTGTTAAGAACACACAGGTGCTATATTTATAACTGATGAAGGTCATTTTAAATCCACGTCCAACTCTGAAATCAACTTTCCTATATTCTTTTTTTTTTTTTTTTTAAGAAGCAATCAGCTGATGTCCCTGCAGTTGATTGATAGAATGTGCTAGGTAAGATCATTAGAATCTAAATATCCTCCTCCTTACCCTCCTTCCCAGAGCCCAGCGACTCCCCTCCCATGCACCCTCCTGCCAAATTCCCAGAGTCCCCTATATTTTAATGTCTGCAAGGGCAAAGGAGCCAGGATTGATGGCCCTGCAGTCAAGTCCCAGGCTGACACTGGCAACAGAGGGTAACTCATGCTTAGCCCTTGACGTAACTTTTTGATGACTGAAACCTGATTCCATCGACCGATCCCCAGTGGCTGATCTCATCTTTTTACCATCAGAGAAACTGAAGCAGAGTTACCAGGAAAGATAAAAAGAGGATGCAAGTGGGCCACGTCTCAATACAGAGAGGAATAAGCTTGTCTTTGATCGTTTGTCCAGAGAACATTCTGGATTCTCACAAATGGGGTGGCTGAACCCAAAATATTGCTGCAGCCAGCCCTCCCCCTGCTCCCAGCCAAATTTTTCTGAGCTGGGTGTCTGTGCAGTTCTTTAGGGAAAGCTACAAGTGCATTTTTTCCTTCAGGGATGACTTTGAGGCACCTCTCGTTTATTATAAAAATTGAGCAGAAAAGAATACTGCAATTGACAAAACAATCTTGAAAGCATTAAAAAATGAGCATAATAAATAACAGCAACAGAAATGATTATTTATTGAGTGTTTTGAGCTAGGAGCTAGAGGCAGACGACACTGGTTGAGGTCTGGCTCTGCCATGTATTCACTGAGACTCAGACAAGCCACGTTTTCTCCCTAAGCTTCAGTTTACTTCTGAGAAGTAATTATAGTTGTACCCACTCATTGAGTTTTGGGGAAGATTAAAGGAGATGACCCAAAGTGGGTATACAGTGCCTGAGATGTAATGATTGCTTATTAAAACATGATCTTTCTCTACCATAACTCAAACTCATCTGCTTAAAATTCTATAATAGTTTCCTATTACAGAGAATGAAATCCAAACTCCTCACCATAAGCAACAAAGCCCTATTTGATCAGTCTCTGTTGTTCTCCCTCATACTCACCACAGTCTAGCCCAGTGTTCTTCACTCTGTCCCTGTGGTACACCTCTCTTGCTCCTACCCCAGGACCTTTGCACTTACGATCCCTCTTCCTAAAACACTCTTTGATCAGACATTTGTCTGGTTGGTTCTTTCTCAGTATTGAGCTCTTGAGTCAAATACCACCTCATCAGAAAGCCTTTCATGATACCCATTTTTTTTTTTTTCCTGAAAATAACCAGAGTTGGTTTCTAACAGAAACCAACTTGCAATCAGAGAAGGCTAATGGATTCAAATAGCAATTTTCTTGAAAGAGTACTTTGTTCTTTCTTTCCCCTCTTCAACCACAAACCCCTCTGTATTTGTTAATGTTTCATGGCTTTATTCTTTTAGATCCTGTCACTGATCTGCTTTTAGATTAGTGGAAATTTTCACCTGGCTTGTTAGTACCCTACAAAGAAAGAGACTAAGGGTAGGGAATAAGTGGATGAAGAGATGAATTTAAAGAGGATGAGTCTATGGTGAGTGTGATAAAAGCACTTCCAGAGATATAGTTTGCAAAACGGTTAATTTAGAAAGGGTATCTTAATACTGTTCTTGTGCGTGCTTTACGTGGCTCCAGCACAGCAATACTGTGAATATCTGAATTTGAAACCAGAGATGATTATCGGATACAGAGCAGGGATATTTGGCATAAGCAATGACTAGACCCAGCACAGCCATAAGAGATTTGATGCTGAGTCCTGAACCCATGAAGATGAAGGATCGTCTCCTAAGAAGGCACTGCCCTCTTAAACCCTTTCAATGTTGCCCACTTTCTTGGGAGAGAGAGTAACTCTTTAACATGGGCTTCTGAGCTCAGTACCATCAGAAACACCTGGACCTCCTAACCCCTCTTTCACGTGCTCCTCTGGCTTACTGTTCTCCAGACACACAAGCACCTTACTTTGAATTTGCTGATGCCCACCATGTGCCCTCCTACCACTGGGCCTTTGCACGTGCTAGACCCTCCTCCGGGGATGGTGGTCTTCTTTCTCTTCTTTACCCTCTCATCTTTCAGTCCTCGCCTCAAACATCACGTCCTCAGCAAAACCTTCTCCAACTTCCCTGACTAGCACCCTTCCCCCCACAATGTGTTCTTACGTACGTTACATCCTCTATTTCATAGCCCTCTTCATAGGCTTAGTTTTATAATTATTTAATTAACAGCTGCTTCTGTCACCAGAGTGTGAGCTCTGATCTGGCAGGAAGTGTTTCAGATTTTGCTCAGCAGGGAATCTGCTGTCGTCATCACAGTTACTGGCTTAGTATGGTGTAGACATTCAATAAATATTTGTTAAATGAGTGAAAAAAGAAAAGAATGAATGAATTTACTTTCAGCACCGACTGAAAGAATACATCCATAATAGCAATTCATATTTTGAACAATAGGCAATTTATTGACATTAGCCACATAAGCCTGTGTTTTTTTAATCCCCGATTCTTAAAATCATTCATTCAAAGAGCATTTATTTCTTTTTAACTGACATTTTGTTGCTGTCATGGGAAAGGTAGATGTTATGTGTGTTCCATGAACTATAACTGATTCACTTTGATTTACTTTATTTTTTTCCATCTAGAACAAAGGTCAGCAAACTTTTTCTGTAAAGGGCCAGAGGATAAATATTTAAAGCTTCAAGGGCCATATGGTTGCTATAGCAACCACTCAGTTCTGCCACTGTGACACAAAAGCTGTCAGAGACAATGTGAAAACAAATGTGTGGCTGTGTGCCAATAAAACTTTATTTATAAAAAGAGGTGTTGGACTGGACTTGGTCCATGGGCTGTGCTTTGCAGATCCTTGTTATCTAGGATGGGGGAGAAAAGGTCAAAATATGGGATTAGCCTGGCATTTAATCCTGGAAAGGAGTGTGATACAAGGACTTGGCACACCAACTGATCTCGCTGGGCCTCAGTGTACTGAAGTATAAAATGGGAATAATGGCCACAGGAAAGCATGGTTGCGAAGGTAAGAGGCCTCCTACTAAATAAGCCAGAACTGAAAAACCTTGGTTTGCATTATATGCATACTTCCTTTTATGTTTACTTTCTACCTATAGCCAGTCATATTACTTTTCTTTTTATGGTTGTGATATATAGGTTTTCTTTTTTTCCCCCCAAATTAATGTACTGAAGGAAAAAAAGAGTGAGCCAACATAAAGAATGTTTTAAGGTTAAAAAAGATTGTCCGGTTCTTGTGTGGAGGGGGGGGGCGCTGGAGGCGCTCAGTGTCAGAGAGATCATGTGACAACCTATTGCAAGAACCCAGGAGTGCAGTCGTGGTGGCCAGGCATAGGTGGCATTATCCCTTCACTGGCAGAGGCTCCTTGAGGGCAAGGACCTTGTCGTACCTGGAGATTCCCATGGCATATAGAAGATTCTTGGGAAACAGATGTTGATAGAATGGAAACAGCAAATACTTTCTGGGCAATCTAGAACAGCTTGTTTAAAAGACATGCTTTTATCGATGTCCTGCTTAGCATCCTGTTCTCTCATCGGGGGGCCTGAACTTCAAAAATTCACCCACAATCCAGCCATTTCTCACAATCTCCACCACTGTCGGCCAAGTCCAAGCCACCACCATTCCCCGTCTGGACTGCTGCCGCATCCCCAGCCCATCTGCCTGCTCCCAGCAACAGTCCACACACCAGCACTTAGTCAACCTTTTCACACATAAGTCAGAGAATGTTACTCTCCTGCCCCAGACCTTCTAGCAACATCCATCGCCCTAGAATGACATCCAAAGGCCCACAGGTTCCTCACAACCTGACCTTCTGGGACCTCATCCACTCTCCCCTCCCTGACTCTGCTCCAGCCACACTGGCCTCCTTTGTTGAGACACCCAAAGCCCGCAGCCGCCTCAGGGTCTTGGTTCTTGCGTTTTCTTCTGCCTGGGACCTCAGGCAGATACCTGTGAATATCCCCACACCTCCCTCCCTCCCTCCATTCAGACCTTGTTCCAACATCACCTTCTCAGCTGAGATCCTCCCTGACCTCCCCATCCAAAGTAGCTGCAATTCATAACCTCCAGTCGAGTTTCTCCCCCCCCCCGCCCCGTCCCTGTCTTTCCTATTAGAATATAAGCTCCATGGGGCAGGAATCTTTTTTGCGGTACATGGGCCTCTCACTGTTGTGGCCTCTCCCGTTGCGGAGCACAGGCTCCGGACGCGCAGGCTCAGCGGCCATGGCTCACAGGCCCAGCCGCTCCGTGGCACGTGGGATCCTCCCGGACTGGGGCACGAACCCATGTCGCCCACATCGGCAGGCGGACTCTCAACCACTGCGCCACCAGGGAAGCCCAGGGCAGGAATCTTTTTATTCTTCATGGCTACAACCCAAATGTCTAGCAGGCACGTACTAAGTGTTCAATATACATACGTGGAAGAAATAAATGAACGTAAAACACCTGGAAATCATCCATTCATCTCTTTCTCTCCCACTAAAAGCAGAAGCAAATCAGACTCATTATCAAAGATAGAATAAACATGTTGACATGTATTATTACATATAATACTAGTTTCACTTGATAGAAACCAATCAACGTCTAACTGGTGCTTCCTATAGCACAGATGAAATTTTCATGATAAGGATAATTTTAAAAAAAATACAAGCTCAGGGGCTTCCCTGGTGGCGCAGTGGTTGAGAATCTGCCTGCTAATGCAGGGGACACGGGGTCGAGCCCTGGTCTGGGAGGATCCCACATGCCGCGGAGCAACTAGGCCCGTGAACCACAACTACTGAGCCTGCGCGTCTGGAGCCTGTGCTCCGCAACAAGAGAGGCCGCCATAGTGAGAGGCCCGCGCACCGCGATGAAGAGTGGCCCCCGCTCGCTGCGACTAGAGAAAGCCCTCGCACAGAAACGAAGCCCCGACACAGCCAAAATAAATAAATTAATTAATAAACTCCTATCCCCAACATCTTCTTAAAAAAAAACCCAAAATACCAGCTCAATGTTGGGGGGCATTGTTCAACAGAGCAGCCTTCTTCAACAGAGCCTTAGTGAAATGCATCTATAGAGAGTTCCAGAAAACTGCAAAAGAAAGATTCTTTCAAACCCACCAGAGGCACTGATAAAAGGTAGAACTCTTAAAAAACAATCAGAATGTTTTACATCCACAAGAAGGTAAGCTCTGAAAAAATATTTGCTCCTGGAATCACGGAATTTTGAGCATAAACTGAGCAAGTAGCTTTTTTGCTCATAGAGGGTGGGATTCTAGCTGTACTGAAGATTGAGTACAGGCAGATTTGGGGAGGAGTTTAAAAGGGCACGTGCTAAAAGCATGCCCTGCACAGCTGTGACACATGGAGAAATAAAGCTTGCTTGTGATGTGAGGCGTTATAGATAATCAGATGGTGTCGAGCAACTGAAAGGCCTATTGTTATCTGCTTCATAAAGTTTTGCTTAAGTTCTCTTAGGCAGATAGACATTGGAAGATGGCATTTGTCCCTGGAAGTAGAAAAGACACTCAGATCATTCCAACAGCTCTGATTTCCCCCTACCTATGGAAATGTTATCTCAAAATCTTTGATCACCTTTAGAATATAACCTATCGGGGAAATGGAATAGGCCAAAAAAAAAAAAAAAAAAATCAAGAAATAAGTATTAATTCAGCACTGTGTAGAAATCACTGCACCTGCTCTTTCGTCCTGAAATGTAGGACAAACTTCAGCAATTCTTTTCTTCCTGGGCTACACGAGCCAGGGTCCTCTCTCTGAATCACGGGATTTTGCATTTCACAACGAGACCTGGATTTTATTCTTGACATTTGCTTGCTGGGTAACCTTGGGGATATCATTGACCTTGTCTGAGCTTCTTTATCGATTAAAGGCGGGCAATAAGCTTGGCTCTACTGTTTCTAAAGGTTATTAATGAGGTTTAAGTGAGATGATGTACATACAAGTGCTTTGCTCCTGGAAAGTGTGGCTCAAATGTGAAGGGACAGCGCTCTAAGGTGGGGACTGGACACTCAGGTGCCTGCGTGAGCCAGCTGGTGAGATAAATGAGGGAAGCCCTCGGGATTGTAATCTTTCCATGTGGACACTATCATTTTGCATATGTAAGTGTCAGATGATTCTCTTTTTCCACAGACATATATGTTTTCTTCAATTTTGCTTGAAGCACATGGCCTCCTGAACTAGCTTTTGTTGGCTCATTGTAGGCATATGGGTAGAAAGAAACATTACATAAAATTTGAATAATACTAACAAACGTAAGGTAGATAGCCAGTGGGAAGCAGCCGCATGGCACAGGGATACCGGATCGGTTCTTTGTGGCTGCCTGGAGGGGTGGGATAGGGAGGGTGGGAGGGAGGGAGACAAAGAGGGAAGAGATATGGGAACATATGTATATGTATAAATGATTCACTCTGTTATAAAGCAGAAACTAACACTCCATTGTAAAGCAATTATACCCCAATAAAGATGTTAAAAAAAAATTTGAATAGAAGAACAATAAAAAATGACATAGGATACATGCAACCAGCCAGTAAGAGACAATAGGGATGTTGAGGATAGTGGCAAGCACAGTGCTCACACCCCCATTTGTAGCACCATTTGTTGCTCCCATGAGAAAATGGGACTCCTGGGGCCAGATTTCCTAACTTAAAGAGAAGCCAGGCTTGGGCTTCCCTGGTGGCACAGTGGTTGAGAGTCCGCCTGCCGATGCAGGGGACACGGGTTCGTGCCCCGGTCCGGGAGGATCCCACATGCCGCGGAGCGGCTGCTCCCGTGAGCCATGGCCGCTGAGCCTGCACGTCCAGCGCCTGTGCTCCGCAACGGGAGAGGCCACAACAGTGAGAGGCCTGTGTACCGCAAAAAAAAAAAAAAAAAAAAAAAAAAGAGAGAGAGAGAGAAGCCAGGCTTTTAGAGCCATATATCAATATAATAAGCCTTTGAATATTTAACTAAAAGTTAATTCACTGATTAAAGTTCTGAAAAACACTGGAAACACACCTGGAGTCTGTGTTGTCTTGTGGGCTACAGTTTGTGACTTAGAAAACCAACGACGTAATGCTTTTCTGTAACCAATGGATCATGCCATTATTGTCTTCTGGGGCTAATACAGCATCTAACTGGACTTTTATTTAGATCCTACCCGCTAACCCATTTCATGGAGTGAAAGGTGCAAGATTCCCAGACAATTAGGGTTTTAACAACCCTTTGCAGTTTTTCCCGGGTCCAGGTCCTGAATAAGTGAAGTCAGTTTCAGAATGAGAGCGCCTCGTGGTGGGAAGACACTTCAAAATCAGTTTTTCCCTCAATCTTCAGTTATTTGTCCTGGGTATCCTCTGCTTGCCCTGCACTTCTATTCTGTACCCTCCTTCCCTGCCCTGTGCCCCGGGAGGCTGACCTGAGATCAGGTCAACAGGATGCTGTATCCTCTGGATCCCATGTCTTCTGGCTTCCCCTTGGGTTTATCCAAAGGGGATGGGCTGGTAGGAGGAGACTGAAGTGGGCATATATGTTTCCCCGGCTTTTTATGGCCAGGTTGCCATGAATCCTGTATCCCTCTACCAAAGGTGGTAGCTCCTATGAGACAGTCCTGTACATGTGGCCACACCCTCGCCAGGTTCTGGAAACTGCCGTCTGCTTGTTCCCCTTCAGTAAAGGCTCCCTTCTGTCACTAGTCTCAGGTCACAGCAATGTCCCTTGTTGTTTTAGTAAAAACCACTCCCACATCTGACTCTCCCCCTATTATCCAGTGGAGTACGTCAGGTGTTTCCTGCCTGGTCACATCATTCATTATCCAAATGGACCCTTTGGAGTGACAGTGAGGGCCCAATTCCACATCAGAACCACAGGTGAGCTTGCCAAGCGCTTTTCATGTAAGCACTCAGTAAATATTTGCCAGAAAAAGAGATTAACCTTTATTTAGCCACTGACAAACTTTTGAAAAATCAATACATGTTCAAACACCTGTCTTAGAAGAAACAAAAATCTAACACATATTAACTAATTTCCCCCCCCCCCCAACTTGCATTTAGGTGGCAGGCATCTTTTATATAGAAGGCATAGTTTAGATGTCATAATTGGGGGGGGGGGGGTGTGTGGGGGAGATAAATGACCATCAATAGTGATCATGATAATCCAAGCAAAAGATGACTGTTGCGCAGCTATTGTTTGCCAGGTTCTGAGCTGTGGCCTTTATGTATATTATTTCATCTACTGCTCACAACAACATTTTGAGGTAGTTACATTTCTATACCCAGTTTACAGTTGTAAAAATGTAGGTTAAGAGATGTTAAGTGATTTCATACATGAAGCAAGTAACTTGATCAGGACTTTACCCCAGGTCTCCTGATTACCTCTAGATTTCAGTATCTTCAGTTTCAAAGAAAGGAGTGGTCAGTGAGAGAGAGAGTAGTCCAGAAAGGTAAGTATTAATTAACTTCATCATATACTTGAGAAATTGATACTTGAATCAAGAGTCTGTGGACCACACTCTGATGGATCTCTCGACTGGGCACAAGAGAGCGTCAACAGTGGTTGGACATGGAAGGTGGCGGTTTCTGACATTCTGGGGAGAGGAGACCTAATTTTATGATTTGTTATCTCTATTTTACTACTAAACAGAAATTCTGCTCATGAGAAAAGACACTTATTTGTACCAAATCACACATGGGAACAACACCTTAAAAAAACATTTGCTATTTTTGGTTACGTAAGTCATCCTGTCATTTCCAAACAAAACTGAAATTTCCTTTGGGGAAACTATTTATTACCCATTAGATAGAGTCCGATAGGACTGATTCAAGTTCCATATCCTCCAGGCCTAGGTAGGGGGCTTGGGACACTAACTGGGTGGTTTGATTGATGGTAAATGGCCTATCTGTATAGATACCCTCTGCCACGTGACACCTGGAAGCTCCTTCCATCAAAAGATACGACATTTGTATCTCCATTGCTTGAGGCTGGCCTTTTGTCTCACTTTGTCCAATGCAATGGAAGTGACCACAGTGTAGGTCTGAGACTACCTACGGAGGCCTTTGGGGCTTTTGCTTTCAGAACCTTGCCACCACATGGGAACAAGCCCAGTCTAGTCTACTGGAGGATGTGAGGCCACGTGGAGAAGCATTCCTTGAGTGGAAGCCCCGCAGGAGGAGCCAGCCCTCAGCCTAAATTGCTAGCCTATAGGATCATGAACGAAATAACTGGTTCTTGTTTTAAGCTACTAAATTCTGGGTTCGTTTTGTTTTTTAACGTAGCAATAGCTAAGTGATCTGGTTGAGCACATTGGATACTCTCTGTAGCATTTGCGCCTTAAGCAGAGAAGACAAGAAAACAAAGACATTTTTGGACATTCAGTCCAGTGGCGGCACCTAAACAGACTGGTCTACAATTCTGGCTTTCCAGACTCGGGGTGTCTTGGCACTGGCCTGTTTCCGGGCTTGGTTCTCCAGCCTTCCTATCTGTTCTGTGAGTTACTAGTAAACTCTCCAGTGAATTTCCTTTTTGTTTGAGTTACCGAGAGTCACTTTCTCTTGCTTGTAAGTCTAAGGACCCTAACAGCCCAATATACAATTAGATGTGGTCATCTAAGACAGAGTCCAGGCAGGAGAGGGAGAGTGTCACATGCAGCTGTTGGAGGAGATACTTGGGGACAGGGACCCCTTGGCCTAACACTGTATAGGTCGCTGCTTGCTTTGGCTAGGCTGCAGGGTTGGTCTTGCTTTTAGTACTCTGATAAAATCCCAGACTGGAGACATTCAACACTTGCCTTGCTGGAGTGCTATAGGGCGTGTCCAGAGCTATGGCCACAGCAGCTGTTCTTCCCTCTTTTGTCAACTTCCTCATAAGTCAACTGAATTATTTGGGGTTTTATCAGGCTGCGCAATGTGTCCTGATCGTGTTATGGGAACTCTCATTTAAAAAAACTGTTCTGAGGAAAATGCTGTTAAAATGATCTACTCTGGGCCTTTGCACATGCTGTTCCCTTTACCTGGAGTATCCTGTCCTCCGCTCCCCCCATACCACCCCTCTACCTGTTCCTCTCTCGGTGCTGGAATGCCTTCTCTGAGCACCCTTTCCTACCTGCCCAGGGTCCTCACAGCCCCTTAGTAGCATCACACCATACCATAAACACCATTATGTACACAATTACACTATGTTGTAAACATCTGTTTCCTTGAATATCCTCCCTCTATTCTGTGAGCTTCCTGAGTTTCAGGACTTGTACTTTTAAAATCATTTCAACCCCCTACCCCCCACACCAAAGAATCAGACAAAAAGGGAAACCATAGAAGTCAGATATTCTGGATTCAGACATCAACTACATGACACATGAGCTGAGTGACTGTGGCCAGTCAACTCATGAAACCTTTCTAGGCATCGGTGGGCCACTGGCCAGATCCAACCTATAGACTTACTTGTATTGTTTGTCCTGCATAGGGTTAACAAACAATAGTTTAATTGCCAACATTTAAATATTATTAGACTCTATATCTGGATTTCTAGCTTTTCTGCTTCTCTCAAAAGATCAGAAGATTGGCCATCTGGGGTCTGTTTATCTGTAGAGCAACAGCAGTTGTGTTAGGGTTAGGGTTAGGGTTTAGGGTTAGGTTAGGGTTAGGGTGAGGATTTAGGGTTAGGGTTAGGGTTAGCTCCAATGAATCCCCTACAGATGGCATGTGAGCTCCCAGGTCACCATGGGTCCTCTGTCTCACCTTGTTACTGTAGTGAATTGGTTTAAGATGCTTGAATGCTTTGCTTATTACTACTGAGACTGTAAAAACAAACAAAAAAAACACTGCCAATCAAATCATGGCTGGAGGTTTCATCCTGATTTCATATATGTTTTATGTAAAAAAGGAGCATATTGGGCTTTTAGAACATGATGCCTTCATGGCTCCAGCAGAAATTTGAGTTTGGAAACCTTGGACCAGATGATGCTTCACATCTTTTACAGCAATCCTATCCTCTAACTCCATTTAAATAGAAAATAATCTTTGTGTTTTGTTCGAACCTTCTGACAGTGAATCGTATTTTATGAAAGTGTCAATTTTAAAATGAGTTTGTGTATATGAATGATACATATATATATCATTATATATATTGTGATAGATCATCTATCTAGCTATATATACATATATATATATATCATGCTTCATTTCACATTATTCTTAGGAATAACCACCAACTGTTTCCATTATATTATCTATGACCAATATTAAACTTATAAAATAGCTAGAAGGCGGTAGTTATTAGAAAAGCCATACAATTACAGACATATTCACACTGGCCCACAATCCCTTACCTACAATTCCAAAATCCTAAAAGCTCTAAAAACCAAGTTTTGTTTTTTCCTAATTCATTCAGCAGAAAAATCAGACTTGAACTGATTTGAGACATTTTAAAACTTAAAAAAAAGTCTCACTCAGTAACATTAATATTTCATCATGGAATGATTTGTATTTTTAAGTGTAGTATGCCTTTCTCAACCTCACTGGGAGTGTTATCCAATATTTGGTATACGTACCACGTTCTTTTTCTAAAATCTGAGAAATTATGTGTTTCAAAATGCATCTGCCTCAAAGACGCGGGATTTATGGATATGTGTAAATAAAGACACCGGCCCTCCCAGCTACGAAAGACTGCAGTCAAAAGCCAAATTAAGTTCCCCTCAGCTTCTGTTTTATCCATTAAGTGAGGCTTGATAACATGCATTATTTCTTTATTTAGTCCATCCTTGATCCTTCTGAGTGACCACGTGCCAGTATAATTGGACATCGTCGCTGAATAGGGCTGGGCCCCTTACACACTCAGCTCCTAATTCTCTCTTTTGACCTCGAGCCCCAGAGGAGAGAAATAATGATAGAAAAAGCACACCCCATGCTCCCTCTGCTTTGATAGGAATGTGCTGTCAAGGGGGAGTGATATGATAAGGCCTTAAATAAATTAATGTTCTAACAATGTGTTGAGAATGGGAAAGGTAACATTTAATAAGCATGTTAGGGTAATTAGTTAAGTCACTTGTCAATTAACTAGATTACCTGATAGCTAATTTGTCTCTCCAAGCAGCAGGCTTTGTGGAAACACAGTCAAAGAAAACTTATTTTGAAAGGCTAGCCTTCCCACATAAGGGTACATAGGCAGTCCGATTTTAGTGTGTCTGCCGGCTTCAGAACTCCATTGATGAAAATCTTAGTTTTCTTATTTGCTTTTAATAGAGATCCTCTTCTTTCCTTTTCTTTTAAAAATGTTCTCTTCTTTCCCTCCCTCCCTTCTCTCCATCTTTCCTTTCTTCCCTGTCTCCCTCCTTCTTTCTTTCTTTTGTTTTTGTTCTTCTTTTCCACCTTTTATTAATTAATTTATTTTATTTCTGTACCTGATTCTACCTCAGGTCAGAGGTCAGCAAATTTTTTCTGTAGAAAGCCAGCAAGTAAATATTTTAGGGTTTGTAGGACAAGAGGCAAAATCGAGGATATTGTGCAGGTACTTACATAACAAGGAAGAAAACAAGTTTCCTTAAAAGTTTTTCAACCATTTAAAATATATAAAAATTACTCTTAGTTCACTGGCCGTACAGAACGATCTGTGGGCTGTATTTTTTTTTTTTTTGCGGTACGCGGGCCCCTCACTGTTGTGGCCTCTCCCGTCGCGGAGCACAGGCTCCGGATGCGTAGGCTCAGCAGCCATGGCTCACGGGCCCAGCCGCTCCGCGGCATGTGGGATCTTCCCGGACCGGGGCACGAACCCGCGTCCCCTGCATCGGCAGGCAGACTCTCAACCACTGCGCCACCAGGGAAGCCCTGTGGGCTGGACTTGACCCACTAGTTGTAATTGCTAACCTCTGCTTTGGGTCATCATTAAGTTGTTAATTTCCTAAATTAACATGATTACATTTGCAATCCAGAGGCTTCAAAAATCACAGGGTCTCCTCGCCATGTTCATCCTTCACACTGCCAACCAGAGGCTAAGAGCATAGACTCTGGAACCAAACGACCCGGAGTAGATAGAATCTCAGCTTTGCCAAGAACATGCAACCTTGGGCAAGCTACTTAACTTCTCTGGGCTTCAACAGCACCATCTCCAAAACAGACCCTTCTCATAGGATTACTCTGAAGATTAAACTGAGTATATAAGTAAAACAGTGTCTCGCATATAGTCAGGACTATGTAAACGCCAACATATTTTTATTACTTTGATAGCACAGGGAGTAGAAGGAAGGACACTTCCTGTTGGAACAACAAGAACAACAAAAAAGATAAGCAGAGTCTATTCTCCAATCCCTGGAGATCCATTTGGTGGCAAACTTCATGCCAAAAGGAGCGGAGATGGAAGAAGACATTCTTGGGCATTTTCCGAGTGTGCTCATATGCAAACGGGATGGCATAAATGTCTCTTCGGAGAAGGAGCCCGCCAGTAGGTCTCACTTTTGCCTGGTGATTTATTGGGATCCTCTGCTTTTGTTCAGATAGGTTTTCCTGCCTCAGCTCTTCAACAATTCTGCTGCAAGCCATGCCCCATATGGCACAAAGTCTGCCTCTGTGCCCTACGTAACATGTGATGCGAAGCAGCAGTGTTAAAAGAGGTTTCCTGTTTCGGTTTCCTCATTGGCACCAGGAGCGATGGGGAAGTCTCTGGAGGACTTAGCGTGCACACACAAAAACAGAACCACCGCAGACCCTGCCTGCGCAGCTCTGGAACGTGAAGTGCCCCTGGCAGAAACTTCTCTTTTTCCTCTCCGTCTTCCCCTTGCTCCCTTTTGATATTTCCTCTTTCCTTCAGCCTATCCTTGACAGTAAGTGCAATCACATCACACACAAGTTTCTTTGGAAAGCCCCGTTTTTAATGATCTGGCAGCCGGTGGACACTGAGAGGCCTCTTCCAGAAAAAATGTCAACCCCTCTTCCCCCAGCTTCCGCAAGCCTCGGTGATAAATGACACCTCTCATTCTGTCACAGACAAGGAGCACAGACGGGGGACGTCAGTGATGTATGGCTCACCAGAACAGGAAATCAACTTTTAAAAAAA
>NW_006785484.1:564683-577978 GCF_000442215.2 Lipotes vexillifer | reverse complement strand
CGGGCCCCTCACTGTTGTGGCCTCTCCCGTCGCGGAGCACAGGCTCCGGATGCGTAGGCTCAGCAGCCATGGCTCACGGGCCCAGCCGCTCCGCGGCATGTGGGATCTTCCCGGACCGGGGCACGAACCCGCGTCCCCTGCATCGGCAGGCAGACTCTCAACCACTGCGCCACCAGGGAAGCCCTGTGGGCTGGACTTGACCCACTAGTTGTAATTGCTAACCTCTGCTTTGGGTCATCATTAAGTTGTTAATTTCCTAAATTAACATGATTACATTTGCAATCCAGAGGCTTCAAAAATCACAGGGTCTCCTCGCCATGTTCATCCTTCACACTGCCAACCAGAGGCTAAGAGCATAGACTCTGGAACCAAACGACCCGGAGTAGATAGAATCTCAGCTTTGCCAAGAACATGCAACCTTGGGCAAGCTACTTAACTTCTCTGGGCTTCAACAGCACCATCTCCAAAACAGACCCTTCTCATAGGATTACTCTGAAGATTAAACTGAGTATATAAGTAAAACAGTGTCTCGCATATAGTCAGGACTATGTAAACGCCAACATATTTTTATTACTTTGATAGCACAGGGAGTAGAAGGAAGGACACTTCCTGTTGGAACAACAAGAACAACAAAAAAGATAAGCAGAGTCTATTCTCCAATCCCTGGAGATCCATTTGGTGGCAAACTTCATGCCAAAAGGAGCGGAGATGGAAGAAGACATTCTTGGGCATTTTCCGAGTGTGCTCATATGCAAACGGGATGGCATAAATGTCTCTTCGGAGAAGGAGCCCGCCAGTAGGTCTCACTTTTGCCTGGTGATTTATTGGGATCCTCTGCTTTTGTTCAGATAGGTTTTCCTGCCTCAGCTCTTCAACAATTCTGCTGCAAGCCATGCCCCATATGGCACAAAGTCTGCCTCTGTGCCCTACGTAACATGTGATGCGAAGCAGCAGTGTTAAAAGAGGTTTCCTGTTTCGGTTTCCTCATTGGCACCAGGAGCGATGGGGAAGTCTCTGGAGGACTTAGCGTGCACACACAAAAACAGAACCACCGCAGACCCTGCCTGCGCAGCTCTGGAACGTGAAGTGCCCCTGGCAGAAACTTCTCTTTTTCCTCTCCGTCTTCCCCTTGCTCCCTTTTGATATTTCCTCTTTCCTTCAGCCTATCCTTGACAGTAAGTGCAATCACATCACACACAAGTTTCTTTGGAAAGCCCCGTTTTTAATGATCTGGCAGCCGGTGGACACTGAGAGGCCTCTTCCAGAAAAAATGTCAACCCCTCTTCCCCCAGCTTCCGCAAGCCTCGGTGATAAATGACACCTCTCATTCTGTCACAGACAAGGAGCACAGACGGGGGACGTCAGTGATGTATGGCTCACCAGAACAGGAAATCAACTTTAAAAAAAAAAAAAAAAAAAAACCTAAAAGAGCTGACCAGGACATTGTCAGGGTCCTGCTCCAAAGGCCTCACCTAAGAGACTGTCTCAAAGAGAGACTGAAAAAGTTTTAGTTTAGGAGATGAGATCAAATCAAGGAGAAATATGTATCTATGAAGCAGCTGGCATACAATAAAGCTGCAGATTTTGCTCTGGCATTGTTTATTTCGTTGTGGTGCCCTGGATATTAGCCAAATTTTCACCTACTCTGGTGATTTATGGAGGAAAAGGTCGATCCCTGCTCTGTAAGAATTCTATTTTCCTTCTGGAGCCACAGAAAAAAGTGAGTCGAGATTTGTTTGTCAAGCCTAAATTACCCCATTTTACACTGCCCCCAGTGAAAAGCAATAAAATTCCCAATGCCCCCCCAAAGGATTCCCTCCACACAAAGATTGTCCCCTGAAGATTAACAACCTTTGCCTCTTTATGTTGATGGCAATCACAGGGAAGAGCAGGAGGTGGCTTCTTCTTTCTTTATCTGAATTTTTTTCCTATTTGTATCACACTCCCCCCTTCCCCCCCCCCACCTCCATGATCCATACATATTGAATTCAAAACCCTTTTCTTTTCTTCTACTGAACACCTCCGCACTTAGATCCACTTGAGGCTCCGATTTAAAAGGCAAACGCAGACTCTCATCAAGTTGAATCTGAACACCTACTGGGTGTCAGGTCTGTATTGGATCCAAAACAGGAAACTAAGAAATAGATGCCTAAATTCTTTCTATGCAAGATCTCTCAACCTCAGCACTATTGACATTTGGGTCAGATACTTCTCTGTTGTGGTGCTGTCCTGTGCACTGTAGGATGTTTAGTAGCATCCCTGGCCTCTACCCAGCATCCCACTCCCCCCAGCACCCCCCTTTGCTTAGTTATGGCAATAAAAAATGTCCCCAAACAATGCCAAATGTCTCTTGGGAAACAAAATTGCCCCCAGTTGAGAAGGACTGTTCTAGAAGTTTGAAATCAAACCTCCAAAGAAAAATAGCACTCATGAGATTTATGGGGAACGACTGAAGTTAGTAATTAAATACTAAATGCTATGACATAGAAAATAAAAGCTATAGGAATTTAGGAACTTGCCAAAAGGGATGTCTGTATTTACCAGGTTTGTGCAAATGTCTCTATTTAAGCTGCATAACAAAAATAAAATCTTGCTGAGCCATCACTTACTTTGCGCATGTCCTGTGTATAGATATGACTGAACTGGATATTGGAAGGCCATAGCAGGTTTTAAAAAAAGAGAAATCTTAGTTGCAGACAAAGCATATTCAAACATTAAGACAGTGGGAGACAATAACCAACAATCAAAAATCTCTTTTCTTTTCCCATGATATTCAGAAATGATATAATTAAAGTTTTTGTAATTAATAAATTATCCTTTATTAAACAATATTATTAAATCTTTGTGAACATTTAAGGTTCTAAATTGGACTGAAGAAGGTAGGACTAAAATTAAATTCTCGTGTCTATGCTTTCTTTGTAGATGATAACCTAAAAATATTAACATACCATTCTTCTAAATTCTAGTAGAGTTTATACAGTGATATTAAAAACATTCTTGGGCCTATGCAATAAAACATAGGATGAAGGGGAAGTTCAGCCCAATTTCTAGACACCATATATAATATCTAAGGTTTTCATCTATCTCTCTAACTATCGATCAACATCTATCTATTTCCATATAAAGCTGTGCTGTGATCACAAAGAATAGAAACAAAAAAACCACATAATTAATATATTGTAATGATCACAAAAATGGAAGAAGAAAAGATCTCAATGAATTAAGAAGAATGAGGCCATTGCAAAACGTAGCCATTTCCATCAATTAGAAAAAGCACCACAAATGCTCTATAAATACCCTTTAATCTGCAGAATTATAAGGTAAACAATTTCGGTTGGTGTTGCTGTTATCAATATGGACACTGAAAGTACTTCCATAAGGATGTTACAAATGAGAGGACCTATCCTTTATCCCACTCTCCCCCTCTCCCTACAAACCAGCTGCTGGAATTTGCTCTTCATTGTATTGGATTCTATCTTGGTCAACTTAAAGACAGACCATTCTTTGTTCACACAACGCTGCCTTGCCTATCAATGGGGATCCTAATAAAATTTTATGCTGTTATAGGACTTTTCTGTCTCATCCTCACCTCCTGGTCTTGCATCATGTTGAGGGCAATTACACATTTATTTATTACACATCCCCAAATATAAAACCGCGAAAACTATACCAAAGACAGCAGCTTTTCAATCATCCATCAAGATATACCGGTTTCAAAAGACAATCCCTGCACCACATCCTGAGGGTCATTACTCACTCTCGAAGGCTCATTTCAAAGGCCTCCTTCATCTCTTGATATCGTTAGACAGCGTGTGTGCCAAAGTGCTGCTTGGGGATCTCAATAACTCCACATTCTCTCTCAGAGCATGATTAGTGGGACAGATGCGAGCACCAATTTAGGCTGTGTCTACACAATGCCAAAACAGCCCATGGAGAAATGAAACCATCTATCACACAACTGGCGGATTTAGCTACATGATGCAAACTGCGTGGACTCATCGCCCCTCCCCCCACCCCATCCCCCCCATTTCATTGACTGATTATTTGAGTTTATTTTGAGAATCTGGGAATGGATCTGCCTCACAGGCTAGATTGGAAACGGACCACAGAGATGACATGGTCTTCGCCATCTGGCACTGCTCCAACTCTGACTTTGCATAGGCTAGTCTCCCTGTTCACGCTCTTACCCAGCCCAACATGTCTGAGCACGTGGCTCTACCTTTTCCTGAAGCTTCAAGATCTCCTTCTAAACTTTTTAGTTTTGTGAGCAATATGCCTTTCAGATTTTGCTTAAGCTAGACAGTACTCCAAGTGCTTTCTTTATACGCATTCATTATCTTATTCGATCATTAATTACAAGAGTCCTATACGGGGCAGGTGCCGCTGTCATCCACATTCGATTCTGACGGTGCCCTGTTCCTATCTCCTAGGCGAACACCTCTCCCCGCCAGGCATGCCTACTTGGAACGCCTGTGCTTCTCCGGCTGAGGGCAATTGTCCAGCTCTGAGGGCGTGTCTGGCTTGCACACAGAACAAGCTGGAAATGCTGGAGACCAGACGAATGTCCCAGGAAGAAGCCCTGAGGCCACGGAGATTTGGTGGGAAACTATCCCAGCATTCTTGCCCCTCATCTAGGACAACTCTGAAATGCGTGTTGTGCAGTTGCTCCCAGGTGCCCCGGCAGCATTAAGCTCCAGGCGCCCACGGGGCTAACTTGCTGGATCACTCACTCTTTATTAGCAAGCCGCTTCTCCCTGCCTTACTTCTCCACCCCCCTCTGGTGGTTCCTGGGATCAACAACCAAATAAAGTATTTGTACTCAAATTCTTGTTTCTAAGCCTCATTCTACAGGAGCACAAACAAGATAGCACATTTGTCCAGATAAGAAAACAAATGCAGAGGCACTGAACACCTTGCCCAGGGAAACAGAACTGCTCTGTTATTTTCACATCAATACATGGAATTTCTATAGGGCCCGGGTTCCCCCTTGACTCATTTCCTTCAAAAGAACATGAAGCTGCTTATGATCAACGGCTGCCACCGTGTTCTGGCCTGAGGAACCATGAGAGAAATCCCTCTTGGATTTGTCTTGAGACCCAAGCTTGAGGCTGCTTGAGGCTTGGGGCGACACAAATATTGTAACTCTTCACTTGACCCCCTTTAGGCTTTATCTACTCAGGATGCTCAGGCGTAAACTTCTGCTCCAGTTTTAGCTGCATACATTTCTGTGAAATCACATTTCTCCTAATTTAATTTTATTGTTTTAGCAATATTTAATTTTGCTATTGTTTTTTTCTCTCATCTTCCTTTTCAAACCACTATAACCTGTGTGAATTATTGTATCATGACTCAATGCTTTTAGGAGAAAGTTTTATAATATTTCTGACTTCATATATGTAATTTTATATAATAAACGATCATATATAATATATAACAAATTAACAATATATTATCATTATACTATATAATAAATAAATATGACACATGTAACTTTTAACTTATTTGTTATACCTTTAATACCACTTAGTACCATAGATCTTGAATCAACGTGTTTATCCATATAACTTCATGGTACGGGCGTCAGAGCATCATATTTGGAGCACAGCTTGAGAGCCAGACTGCGTGAGTTCAAATCTCAGCCCCATGAATTATGAGTCATTAGGCAAGTTACTTAACATCTCTGTGCTTCAGTTTCCTCACTGTTACAACAGGGAATAATAATGGCGTTCAGGGCCACTGTAGGATTAAAGGAGTTAAAATATATACAGTGATGAATTAGAACAGTAACTGGCATGCAGCAAACATTATATAAGGGTTAGCTGTTAATACTACGAGGCAACTCTAAATCAAGGTTATTGCAATTATTTCTGTGAAGAATGTGTTTGTCAGGGGCATGTGCAGTTGGTCCCACAGAATACTGAGATCAAGCTTACCGACCAGCTGTCAGCTGTAAAGGGTGCCCTCAACTTTGTAGAAGTTTCCACATAGGAAACTGTGAATATCAGATTTCAGTAAGCATGGAAGATTCTGGGTGAGGAATCGGCCCCTAGTTGAGGCCTGCCAGGGGCTGTGAATAAATGTGCCATGTGCCTTCCTTCCCATAGGCCTCCTAATAAATTCTGGCTTCAATGGTAGATGTGTTTTCAATTCTAATAGCATTCACATATGCCTCATCTGGTAAACAGCACTTGTGCAAAAAATTGGATCGGGGAGAAAAGCCCCCAAACACTTGTCTTAACTGTTGCAAAGCCGTGGGTCACGTCAGCGCCGGATGGAAGCAACATTACCCAATGTGATCTGACACAATTCAAGCAATGCAATGTGACAAGACACTAGCAAGTAAGCAAAAAACACTCTATTTTTGGCCCAAACGCTCATTATCATCTTACATGCAGACGACGGGCTGATCTGTGACGGTATTAAGTGGAGCAATTCTGTTTTCATCCTATTACTGCTATTGGCTTGTAGATGGGTTTGGAGAACTTCTCAACCGCCTGGCCTCTCTAGGATTTTCTGAATTTTACTCTTTTGAAAGTATTCTCCAACAGGGTAGGTCACAACCCTGACTGGTTTAGCACAGAGACTGCCAACGTATAGCAATTCTGCAGAATGCAATGAAAGAATTAGACAGGGCAGGATGTTGTTCTGAACGTGATGGAGACATTGAACATTTGTTTTATTGCTGCCTGGCTCTATTCCTCCTTCTCCAGGTAGCAAGACACCACACTAACTCTCGAATATCCTACCCCTTAGTCTTAATTCCAGTGCTTTAGGTGGGACTCGTCATGTGACTCAGAACTAGTCAACTGGAAAATAGCCTACCTCTGACCACAGTGACTGCTTAAAGAGTGGCCATGTGACCTGATGAGGACCACTCAGACCTATTAAGCCTTTCTTTCCTCTGGGCATTTGGAAGAGAAACTTCTGGTGGTGTCCTTTGCTGCTGGATCTGAGTCTGGAAGCCCTAAGGAGCTGCGGGGGCCACCACAGGAATTCTGAGGGTAGAGCCAGGACAGGGGAAGGCAAACATTCCAAAGAGAGTTGAACAGAGTTTATTTCATTCCTGGGACCAAACCAGGCCTGAGAGCCACTACTCCTGTACAATTCAATCACGTGAGCCAACTAACTATCTTTCAACTTTTTTCCCTTAAGCCCTTTGGAGGTGAGTTTTCCGTCACTGGCAGCAGGAAAAAATTTTAAAGTCCTAATTCAGGGATGGCACTGAAAAGTCCATGGCTACAAAAGATGAGTGTGGTCTTAAACCTTGGAAGCAGACCTCCTTCCCACCACATCCACTTGTTTGCCACCCAAAGATGGAGATGAATGAAGCCCCAGGTTTCCAGCTGGTGCCTGGTGACTGTCGTGGGAAATGCCACCTCAGTGTTCGGTGCCCGTCAACACTCCTACCTGGTGACAGAGGCTCTGTGGCTTACTCGGCCCTTAGCTCCTCTCAGCAGAAACACTTCATCACCCTGACACGCTGGTGCGCTAAGTGAAAAAGTGCAAAGCACGGCGAGGTCACCTAGAAGTTAACTGAAGGGATTATAAGGGACAGTGGACACACTTCAGCAGGGAGGGCCCTGACAGGTTCAGAAAACGCGGCAAACCGTACTCAGGCCCAGCGCCCCTCGGCCGTACACCCCACCACAGCACCGACCCCCGAGTTCTAAACAGTTAAATATGAAACTGTCAACAAGGCCCTGTCTTAATAACCAAACTTGAGGCCTTTTATCCCGGAAGATTTATGTAGTAATTTTAAAGAGATCCAAGCAAACATCTGTCAATAAATTGAATGCCGGCTACAGGATTTACAAGCGAGACAAGAATTTCTCATTAAGTGCACATTAACATGGTGGGGATCATAAATAGAAGGGGGCCAGGACGCGAGCCTCTCAAGCTGTCGTTAAAACACTAAGAACTGATGAGCAAGCGATGGAAGGATACTAATGACGCCTTGGGCTCCCAACCTTTGCCAGTGGAAAAGGGCCGCCCGGCATCAGATGACACGGGGGAGGCGAGAGCCTGGCCGGTGGCTCCCGGCAGCTTACTCTGCTACCTGCTCAGGAGCTGCAGGTCCCCGTCTAGCACGGGGACATTGGAGGTACCACGTGGCTTGCTACCCTAGAGTACCTAGAACCCTCATGATGGTTAACTTCATATGGTCCCAAACACACACACTCAGCAAATATTCCCGTACCACCTACTGCATGTGGAACACTGTCCTAAATAATGTTTCCCCAGTGCAAGGGGGAACATCCCTCTGGAAACTTCTCTTTGGCTGAAACATACCTTTGACAGGCAGAGATGTAAAAGCTTCATCACTGAAGGATGTGGCAAAAGAGCGGGTTAGAGAAAGATCCTGGAGGTCCAGGTGGTCCACACCCTCCCCCAACTCACCCCCTTCCCTGAGTCTTCCCAGCATGCTTTGCCCCCATGGCTCTCTCTACACCCATAGAAATGCACAGATAAGAGCCACCAACAGTAGAAGGTCAGGGGAGTTGATTAGACTAGAATCCTGCAAAGGTCAGTAGGGAGCTAGTTTGGGTCATGAAGTAAGACAGATACATATTGCTGGAGTTGTCAGAATGTGGAATCAAACCAGGAAGCTGCTCACTTTGTGACTGAGGTCAAAGTCATTCTTTGTCTTCTGGTTTTCTTCATAACATGTGTATCATAATATATCGTTATATTATCTTATTATAGTGTAATATACCATTATATTATAGTGATGTTATACATATTTCCCTTTTTCTTATTTTTGTCTGTATCCCCATTTGAATTAACTCCTTATGAAGGCAAGAGCTGTTTCTGTTTGTTCAACATTGTGCCCGCAGAGCCTAGAGCAGTACCTGGCATAGAGTACGTACTCAATAAGTATTTACTCTATGAATGAATGAACAAATGAATGAAAGACTAACTAACAACGCTGAGGTCCAGCTAGGTCAAAATATGGCCAAATAAAGAGTACATGCTCGAGTGAAAATGAAGAAGACGAGAGTAGATAGTTTTTGTAATTTTCCTAAAACTTTTAAATGCTGAAAAACATAGAAAAAGCTTCTGCGGGCACCTGGAGACAATAGGTAATGTTTAGTGTGAATCCTAAGAAACAGTCAAATGGATTAAGGACTCAACATACAATTATCAAAGGAACCAAAAAAAAAAAAGAGGACCAAGTTTGTCACATGCTATATATTGTCATTAGGAATGTAAACATAATGATAAATTTCCACAAATTGTAATAATGCTTTTGAGGCCCGGCCATGTGCTAGCCACTCTGCTAAGCCCTTTATCTGACACTGAAGATTGCATGTTTGATCACTGTGTACTTGTATGCACAATTGAAAGCAAAATGCTGGCCAGCTGCACAGAATTAGACTGATTTGTATTGAATGGACAACGGGAATTCAGGGAATGAAAGAAAATATTTCAGGAAGGCAAAAAGTGCCACTGTTGGGAGGGCAAACAGAGGGGCAAAACTTGTCCAAAGGAAAGCCCTTACTCTGAAGGGCCCCCCCCAGAAGTGGGCAATCTGGTTTGTTCACCCCACCTTGCACAGTGCCTATCTGCAAAGACAAACTGAGATAGTCCGTCGACCAAATAGATGGAGTATTCAGATGCCATTTATTCAAGAAACACCAAGTACTACTCTGTGCCAGCCCTGTCTGAAGGGTAGGTGCTGCATTGAAGAAAACAGACTCAGTCCCTGGTCTGGTGAAGCCAGGAGTCTGGGAGGGGGAAAGGTGGAGGACAAGCAGTTATAATAAGTCTTAACGAGTTCTACGAGCAGACATCTGTGCTGCTGTGTCACTGTTTGCTATGGGTAAATGTTTCAGAGTAATTTAAAGAAGAAAAGATACTTGCAGCTAAGTAGCTTGAGAAACACCGTCAGAGTAACTTTCTGAGACCCACTTAGCAGGGAAGATGGTGAGTCCTGATTACTTTCTGCAGATGAGTTGTGTGTGAGACCTCGCTTTCTGGCAGACCCCCTCCCTTTGAAGAAAGAATCTGCCATGATCCACCCAGCTATTTATTTCTTCATTTGTTCAATAAACAAATGAGCCCTTTTCTATGCACTATGCTCACCACTGGCCAATGGAGACACAGAGATTTAGGTACAGCCTTGTGGGGTTCATTAGCTGTAGGGGTGGAAAAAGATACTCAAATAGACAGCATATCAAGTGTTAAAAGCAGCTACACAGCAAAGCGTAGGACCACAGGCTTGGTGAATTCTACCTGAGGAACTTAGAGAGGAGTTCGTAGAGATTGGCACATGTAAACTGGGTTTTGAAGGATGTATAGAAGTCTACCAGGTAGAAAATATACAACCTAGACAAAGGGGACAATATTTTGATGGGGGGAGGAAGTACACAAATATGAAAGCCTTAATGTGTTGGGGTAACTGCAAAGTGTTTGATGTGACTAAAAGTGAGAAGGAAATTCTTGTTGAAGAAAGCTGGTAGAGAGGGGGAACAGGCAGGTGCGAAGGCTGCTTTCTGCTGTTTGGGGGGAACAACATGGGAAGTGTCTTTAATGATGGGGTGAGGAGTTTGGACTTGAATCTCTGCTAGTGTTTTCCAAGCTTCATTCATTTGTATACCACCTTCACATTTTTGTCTATAGCTAGCTATTGACGTTGGGATTTGTTTTTTAAGCAGCCCACTTAAAAAAAATTTTTTTTTGATTAAATTGTAAAAGGATGTTATAAGTCAACACCATGAATGAAAAATCAGGCTCACCATAAACAAGTTACAACTGTAAAAATAAATACATAGCTATTTAAATAAAATGTATTCATTTGTATATTTTCCCCAAATCATCTCACACGCTGCACTTTCAGAAACATTGTTTGCAAACCTGGGATTCATGGTATACACAATCAGATCAGAGCTGTGCTTTACAATGATACGTGTGTTGCCGATAAGAAGAATGGATTTGAGGGGCTGGATGCACAGAGACCAGCCAGGAGGTGATGATATTAACGCATTGGAAAGGTGACAAAGCCTTGGATGCAGTAGTGGCAGTGGGGGTAGAGAGGGACTCATCTGAGAGCCACTTCAGAGGTCGACCAAACAGGATTTAGTGGCAGATTAGATGGGGGAGAGAGAGGGATGATGGCAATTGTGATGGGCTAGACGCGGCTCCTTAATGGAGGGGCAGTTCCTGACAGTCATTTACAAAGTGATTCCATTTATATCAGAGTCATTCGCAGAAGCTTAGAATCTTGAGCTCTTCAAGGTATAAAACACAGTTATATAAGCTCCAGGAGCTGAATTCTTGATGACAGAGCCAGTAAGATCCTTCCTGAGGAAAACTATTTACTCCATATACAGTGTTTAAGATGGGGGGGGGGGGAAGAAAGAAACATGACTATGTATCCATCTGTCTGCTCAGCTGTAGATGCTACATAGCTAATGGAAGGAAACTTTCTGCTAGCAGATCTCCCTGAATTTTGTAAATCTAATTCTTTGATTTTTAGCTACTTAAGTGTTATTATCAATGACAAAAGCCAACAAATAATCACCAGAATATAACTACTGTGGGAAATTGAAGTAGGTAATTAGTTCACATATTTTAATTTTTCAGAAGCCCAAGTCCCATCCCCACACACATGGTTGTGTGGGACAGGCAGATGAGCGGAGAAATGTCCCCCCTCACACCCCTACCCCCGTGAATAATCTCCATTGTATTAATCAATTTCACCAGATAACTAATCATCTCGTCTTCATTTTGCTTCTGTACATAAGATTTGAATATCTTCACTTAACAAGAGAGAAGGGGGGAAAAAAGCCCTCAAAAAGCCAAGCAGTCATTTTAATCAGAAAGAAGAAAAATGAGGGAAAAATTTCCAAACATCTTTTGCTTCCTTTTTCTCCCTTAGTAGATTTTTTTCATGTAATCGTGTAACATGACGCTTTTCTTTGGGTAAAGCAATTTGCATCACTTAAAGGAGTGAAAGGAAACTATAATATCAAGTTTATCTAAACTACTGAGAGAGAAGAAATGTGAAACTCTAAAACCAAGAGAAGCACAGACTGCTGGAAAGTTCTAGTGTTTGAGGGGTAGGGGGAAGCTGGGTAGACAATGGCTTTGGAGACCATAGTAGGACTACCTGCTTTGGGTGTTACCTGAAGAGGTACTTCAGGTTCCTTTCCTGTAAAATAAAGGTGTGAGTGACTACTGCTAGGGTTTTAGGAGAGTTGATGAGCTATGGGGTGTGGGTATCCAGTTCAGTGCCTGGCATGTAGCAGGGCAGCCAATAAATGGCAGAAGGAGCTGTTGGGTTTTTTGCTCCTGGTAATTCATCTGCCATTTAAGCTCAAACAAATTTTAAATTCCCCTAATGACTAGCTCTCCCATCCCTTGATTTTCTCAACACTTTAATTTGGTAAATTCATGCACTAATATAAACTCTCTATCCAAATCTCAAGTATTAGAAATGGTATCATAAAACAAGCCTACTTAACAAGGACCATTTCAAGTCTTCACTCTTGGGAGAACAATCAACAAACTGTAGCACCCCATAGATGGAACACTCCTGAGCATTAAAAAGAAACAATCTGATACATGTGAAAACTAGCATGGATCACAAAGGCATTACATATGAAAGAAGCCAGTCCCTAAAGGTTAATTACTGTAGAATTTTACCTGTAAACATTATCAGAGAGACAATATCCTGGAGAACAGCTCAGTGGGTGACAGGAGCGGTGGAGGGAGGTGTGAATACAGAGGGAAGGAGGGGGGAGTTTCTGGGGTGATGGAGCTGTTCCCTATGCTGATTGGTGTGATCATAATACAAATCCATACATGAATTAAAATTCATAGCATTGTACACCACCAGAAGAAGTCAATTTTACCATATGATAATTTTTTTTTTTTTTTTTGCGGTACGCGGGCCTCTCACTGTTGTGGCCTCTCCCGTTGCGGAGCACAGGCTCCGGACGCGCAGGCTCAGCGGCCATGGCTCACGGGCCCAGCCGCTCCGCAGCATGTGGGATCTTCCCGGACCGGGCACGAACCCGCGTCCCCTGCATTGGCAGGCGGACTCTCAACCACTGTGCCACCAGGGAAGCCCTACCATATGATAATTTAAAAAGTAAAATTAAAAGCAAATGGACGATGCATTCCATTTTAGGAACACAGACAAAAAAAAAAACCCTGAAGACAGAAAACAGTGCTACAACTCCTTTGTGTACGTGTGTGTGTATGTGAACCCGAGAAAGAAAAGGGGTGCAAATGTCACATATAAATTATATGAGCTTGGAGCTAAGTAGGCAGTTTCCCTCCAGGTTATTGAC
>NW_006785484.1:535521-564673 GCF_000442215.2 Lipotes vexillifer | reverse complement strand
GACTTGGATCATGCGTCCAGGGGGGGAAGGGAAAGTGCAGCGAACCTGGATGGGGCCGGGAATGGGGGAGTCAAGCATAAAAAGGAAGTAGATGACTACTTACAATTGAAAGGCAGCAACTGCAAGATGATCCTATTTATTTAAAATTATGCATATATGCACATACATGAAAACACAGAGTTGCATAAATGGCTCTGCGGCTACGGAAGCGTGAGTGTGGTCATGCTATGTAGTTAAGAAGGAAAAGCAGGTTTTGAAGTAATTTGCAGAGGATGTATCTCATTTAGAAGATACAGACAGATGAGTTAAAAGCATTGAGAAATACCAGCTCTTCCCTTTCCAAATTCCCAGCTCCCTTTATTTCAGTTTGTAAGCAGGAGAAACAAAGTGTCAAACTGCCAGACAATCTTTATGGAGGCATGTGATGCTCCAGATAAAATGAACAAGGGAAATAGTGCAGTGTCAGGGAAAAAAAAAAGTACTCTTTGGTACAAAACCTTTCAATTTAATATCTCAGCATATGGTTTGCTAACGCTGATTGGCTAATCCACCCAAACACTCCTTGTGGACAGTTTCACAGAAAAAAATAACTTGCTCCATTTTCCAGATACAGTCAAGGAGAGCAGCACAATGTCTTCGTTGCTGGGGTGTCTGGGGTTTGCAGGGCACTTTTTAATGTATTATCCCACTGTGTTCACATATTGACCTGGCCTGGTAGATCATGCCCACTTTATAGACAGGGGAAGTGAGACTCATAGAAGGGGACCTTTTATGAGTAGAATGCCTTTAATTTTTCAAAGTATTTTCATGGGTGTCTGTGCCTCCAGATAGTACCAAGGACTTGCCCATGAAACACATGGCTTAAATTTTTAAGAAAAATGGAAACAAATCTATCAAAGAATGCAAGGACAACATTCTTATAAAAGCTCCTACGAGGACGAGGACGGACTGTTCAAATCTATTTGTTCTAGTAGACAAAGGGTTAGGCTAAACAGACCTTTTGGTCCTGAATACACCCCACAATCAGTCTCAGGAATGTTGATAAGGATAAATCAAGAACACAGTGTATTACTGGCCTTGAAACCGGGGAGTCTACAAAGTTAGGACAATCTTCTCAATACTATATTTGGCGATATGATATGATTTGTTAGAATGGCTAGATGTTCAGTTGAGTTTTATTGGTTTTCCTCAGAACATTGAATATACATAGAAGTCAATATAAATAAAAATGTAATAATGCACATTTTTTGTTTCAAGAAGGTAAGGTGTGGATTTATTTAAACAAGAATACGCTCTCAGAGGGAGAGCGGGCAGACAGGTGAGTGGCTCAAAGGACACATTTTTT
The DNA here is from genome assembly GCF_000442215.2 of Lipotes vexillifer. NCBI lineage: Eukaryota > Metazoa > Chordata > Mammalia > Artiodactyla > Lipotidae > Lipotes > Lipotes vexillifer. The sequence continues at coordinate 563,328 of NW_006785484.1, read as the reverse complement.
AAATGGCGCTACCTATTCAAGCTCCGTGTGCAGGCTGTAACTACTACCTACTTGTATCACCTTGCTCTACGGCAGTCTGATATTCTTTTAACAGAAGTCAGTGCTGTATTTTCTGTGTGGCATGTCGACATTCTACCCCTGGGGCCAGGATGTGTCTACCAAAGTGGCAGACCACAAGGAAGAGACACAAGTTGGGGAGATATAGGACCTGGCTCAAACTGGGTATATTTTCCCTATGGCTGTCCATGTTGCTACAGAAAAAATGAGATTAATTATAGGAAGTGGAGACACGTCAAAGGCACGGAAGTAGCTGATCAGAGCTCCTGGCTGAAGGGACCAAGTTGAGAAACAAAAGGGGGTCACGTCAGAGTCAACAATGATGAAGGTCAACACAGAGAGAGGTGAAGCCCAGCTGGACAAGGTGAGCAGCTTGGATTCTGCTGGGTCAGTGGGTAGGCGCTGGTCAAGAAATTCAGGGGCTAGACTCACCCCCTGGGGGGAGGCAGAAGGCCAGGAAAGCAAATGTAGTGAATTATTTAAAAACCACAGAGTTTGCTTTTGTAACATAATTAAACGCTGGCAGGGGCTGGGGGTGGGGACGGAAGGAGGGCAATAGAGAGATACACGAATGAACGGTGGAAGGTGAGGGGTGGAAAGAGAAGGGAGGAAGGATGGAATGGAGGGAACGAGGGAAACAATGAGTCAAAAATAAAATTAAAATGGATTTCAGAGGGGGCTTCCCTGGTGCCGCAGTGGTTGAGAGTCCGCCTGCCGATGCGGGGGACGCGGGTTCGCGCCCTATTTATTGAAACATCAAAAACACAAGGTCCGGGCTTCCCTGGTGGCGCAGTGGTTGGGAGTCCGCCTGCCGAGGCGGGGGACGCGGGTTCGCGCCCCGGTCCAGGAAGATCCCACGTGCCGCGGAGCGGCTGGGCCCGTGAGCCACGGCCGCTGGGCCTGCGCGTCCGGAGCCTGCGCTCCGCAGCGGGAGAGGCCGCAACGGTGAGAGGCCCGCGTGCCGCAAAAAAATAAAAAAGGATTTCAGAGGTAAACTGGGGTGAACGTCAAGTCCTGAGAAATATTTTATGTCAGGACAAGCTAATTAAACATGAATTCTGTAACACAAGTCATTTACTCTTTAGTGGGTTAGCTTAACTCACGGTGGGCTTGGCACAAGATGATAAAGTGTCACAATCCATACACCTTAAGCACGATGAGGCAGGCTGTGATGTGGATATGGCATGAGAAAAGGGAATAGAGAGAAATGGAGAATAGAGAGAAATAGGAATAATAAACAGTGGTAGAGTGGACGGAGAAAACAGGAGGGGCACCTCAGGTTTTCCAGGATGAGGTTTTAGGGAGGAGGATTCCTTTACTTGAGGATCACAAAAGCCAATGAGGGGTAAAAACAATGGTAAAAGCCTTTGGGGCTGGTCGGGGGCATTCAGGTATTCTGGAGACATATTAAGTCCACCCTTGCCTTAAATCCTAAGGTAGTGCCATTCTCAAAAGATGAAAGCCCCTCTCAGAACCCGGACACTGAAAGCAAGACATTCAAAGCAAGGATATGCCACCGACATTAAAGCACGAGAGTAGTAGAGCAATTGCTACCCAGGTGTGGATCATCATTCCATTCCCAAATGGAAAGTCGAGGGAATGGAAAGTCAGGTCGAGGACTGAGGCCAGACAACAGGACAAGGTGACAACAGGACAAGGTGCCATCCTCTCAGGCCAGGCTCCCTGCTACCAGGTGCAAGTTCGTCCGTCATTTATTCTCATTCTCTCTGCCTCTCTCTTGCCTCCTTTTCCCTTTTCCTTTCTCTCTCCGTCTCTCCCAATTTCTCAGCCTCACGTACACCCTCTCTTTTGCTCTCAATATGGAACACACTCTGCTTTGCTTTCAAGATGCAGGGTTGTACTCCTGGTTCCTGCAAGACAGAGTTGCCAGTGTGGTTCCTTCTTTTTTTTTGTTTTTTTTTCTTTCAAGGTCATTCAAGTGCAAATGAGTGAAGAGTAACAGATTAAAATGCAACTCCAGTTAAAGTCCTTGGATGTCACAAGGCACTAATGTCAACATATTGTTTTAGCAGTTGTAAATTACTAGAAAAAGGAAAGTTGCTTTTTGTGTGTCTGTGTGTGTGTGTGTCTCTTTTCTTTTCCAAAATCCAGAAGCCTAAAGACAGTTCGTTAAAACTCACCACAGAAAGACTGGAGCGAGAACACAGAGCGTGGGAAAGCACAAAATAGGCAGATGTGAAGCTAGGAGATTTGTTTCTCCCCAACTTTCACAGCCGGGAAGCCATCTCTAATGATGGGATGGATTTGATGGGAGACTCATCAGAGGACCCGGATGCTCAGCTTTTAACTTATTTTTGCAAAGCAAGTATTTTTTTGCAAACAAGAATTAGAGAATAGCCTCCGGCTAAATTGCAGGGAGTCCCTGAGGAGCAAACCCTCAGAGGGGAGACTCACTGAAGAAGAAAATGGAGATGACAAGGCTGTTACTTCTTAATAAACATGATCACATTTTCAGCATACGCATTATTTATTACTTTTCTTTCACTGATTTATTGTCCTAAAACATGTAATCTAATACGGAGAGAGGCACACACATGCCTGCACAGATGTCCCGGTGTCTTCCTTGTGTTTCACAAAAAACACAACACATAATGACCCCAAATGTTCAGGAGGTCTCTGCCTGATGTGGTTTATCTGTTCCTCTTTCTCATGTCCTGGTTTCTCCTCTTTGCAAGATGCATAAATAGAATAAAATCCTTATCATCGAAAGTGATAATATTAGTCACAGCCTAGTAAGCATCATCTCTGTGTAGGGGCTTTACTATATAATATTACTAATCCTATAGAAGAAAGGACCATTTCCTCCATTTTGGACACAGGGCAGCAGAGGCTCAGAGCATCTGAGTGACTTGCCTGAAGTCAACAGCTAGAAATCGCTGAGCTGGGATTAGAACTTGGGTGACTGGATGCTAAAAGCATGTTTTAATTGGCATATCACACTGTCTTCGAGCAAGATAGCAGAAAGTTGATGAGGACAGAGCCTAGGTTCGAACCAGGTTACTCTGAGTCCAGAACCTGAGATCTTCCCCACTAACCATGTTGCTTTTCAGCATATACATTCCTCCGAAATCAGTCAACACCGTGACTTTGAAAGGAAAACAAACAGAAAGGAACCTTTGGTTCTGCCTCTACCATGCCCTGTAACTATTTTTCTTTTCTTTTTTTCTTTCAGCTCTTTTGAAAGAAAACACATAACCACTTCTTGAGGCTTACATGGACTTAAATTCCCAGCATCTAGTATTAAGAAATTAATAACCATCATTACTAAGTAAACATACTGAGCCACTATCAACGATGATACAGAGCGAACAGGTCATTTTTTCTTTTTCGCTCCTGCCAGGAAGTAACAAGAAACAGGACCATGCATCTCTAAGAATGCTTTTTGTGTTCTTCCCTTCCAAGAAGGAAATGAGTGTAAAGTTAGCACTGAGCTTTTCTGAAACTGTTGACGTGGGGCTGGTAACACAACGTATTGAAGAGAACCTGGTGATTCAGGTCAGGGGTTTGTGCTGAAAAGCAAAAGGCAAGCAGAAGGATGCCAGGAACCAGAGCTGGGGGTGGGGTGGATGGTGAGAGCACAGGCCAGAGCTGCACTGGGTAGTTTAAAGGCAAAACGTGAACCTTAAACACTGACCTTCACTCATTGTGTGTGTGTGTGTGTGTGTGTGTGTGTGTGTGTGTGTGTGTGTATGTTTGTGCTTCCTGATTATAACAATGAGTCACGTTCCATGTAGAAAGTGTGGAAGTAACAGAAAAATATAAAGAAAAAAATCTATGGTAAATTGTATCATGAAAATATAACAATATTACATAATAATATAATATCACCTTTATCACTATATCTATCTAGAGTTACACCTATCTGCAGATATACTATAGCTATAAATAAACATAATATAGGATCATAATGTGCATACTATTTTATAATCTGCCTTTTGTTCACCCTACTTAATATAATGGGAACTTTTGGCTTTATGAACATAGATTTTTAATGGTGGGTGATAATCCATTGTGCAGTATTACAATTTTTAAAAATAATAATCACTTATTAATGGACATTGCAGTTCTTTCTAATTTCTCCCTATATTTAAAATACTTCCCTGGATATAATTTTACATATATCTTAGTGTGGATATCCTTCTACTAAATTCCTAGAAATGTAATTATTGTGTCATGGGCCATGTTCACTTTAGAGGCATTTGAACCAAAATGTTCTCCAGGGCGTGTTATCAATTTGGACCTCCTCCTGTGGATACGTAAATGTGCTCAGCTCACACCCATCTCTCTGCAACTCCCCAACACTAGATATTGCCATTAAAAATACATTAATGATTTGATAGCCAAAATAATAACAGTGATAGCATGTAATAATAATGGTACTTTGTGGTTTAAACTGCATTTCTTTGGTGACCAGTTCAGATATATTAGTATATGCACGCCAACATTTTATAGCAATCTACTGTCTTAAAATGTAAATGAAAACAAAGAAACAACAGTAACCACAAACATGAACCCCAATGGCCCTGGGGGACAAAGTGAGTACTGGACAGGAAAACCAGGGCAGAAGTGGGGTAGACGGTGGCTGGTTAACACTAAAATTATATTGTCTTTCGAACAGTCGACACGGGTTAGCCCCTAAGAGCTTAGCTGTGAGGAAATGTGTCCTCAGCAGGGTTGGGACAATGTCTTCAATAGAAGAATTTGTTTTCCTTAAGATCTATGTCTCTTTTCCCCTCCACAATCTAATTTAGGAAGATGTCTCAGTTCTTTTTCCATATGGGAAAGGCATACATTTTCTTCAGGGCCACCGTGAATCAGACTCCAGATGAAATTCACTATCTGGGTTACCAACAACAAGCTTCAGGAATGAAGCCAGGTGACCAGTCAGAAAATAGGTACAATATGGCATAAAAATAACACTCATTTGCAAATCAAAGAATAGAAACCTTAGTGGAAAGTCTTCTTTCCTAATCTGCATGATCATGAACAAGTTGCTTCCCTTCATCTTGAGGCAACACGGCAGTCTGGTTCATCTTTGAGGCCTGGGATCCAGCAAAGCAGGGGTTAAATCTTGTCTGTCTCTCGCCCCCTGTCTCCCTCTTGAACTCTCTCCTTCTTACTTTTTATAAGCAAATAATTATTGAGCCAATCTCTCTGCTATGTGCTAGGGATACATTCAGGACCAAGATAGAACATCCTTGAAAGACTTCAGGATTCCAAATTCTGTCTTCCTTCACTTCCTGATGGATCTCTCAGATTTCAGCTTCAACCGTATGTACATCGGGGATCCAGGGAACCTGGTTTGGATTCACAGGGTTCTTGTCAAATAGCTTCAAGTGACTACCCCAGACTCTATTGTCTGCAGACTTCCGGCTTTGATGATATTTTACTTTTCTGTAAAATATGCTATTTGGTTTCGAGATCTGCTGCTGTCCACCAAAAATAAAACTCTGTTACTAACCCTGCCAGCTCCTGAATGATGCCTTTGTGGACACTAAAAACAATTTAATGGCATGTCACAATAGCAATTCACTCTGTTAATAGCCCCGCTCAATAATACTATATTGCATAAACCTCCTCCAGTCGTCTGACAAATAATTCACCTTTATTCATTCCACAGTAAGCTCCATTTCACTAACAAATATATTTCTCCCCAAACCTACAAATATCCAGCATCTCTGTCCTGTGACAATAGCTATTTTTTTGGATGAGGTCAGTGGTATCAGGTTTCCATTACCTCTCGCTGGCTTGGTCCCAGTGACAATCCTTTTCCACGTAGCGCGTCAAATTAGGGGACAACGCTGTCTCTGATTTCTCACTCACACACCAGTGGATGAATGCATCATGATTATACAGGCACAGGAAGCATGTGCTCTCTTTGTGGACACTGGTGCTGGCACATCTAATCTCTGTGTGCGCTAGATCAAGGGCCAAGGAACCTTCCCCTCCGTGAGAACTAGTGCTCATTCAGTTTATTATTTCTTTAAAAAGCCTCCTTCGGTGGCAGTAGGCACGGGGGCTCTTGACCTGGGACCCATGGACCTCAAGGGTTCTATAAATTCAGGCACTTCGTGAACGTGAATTAAAAAAAAATTCACTTTCACCGAACTTTACATAAAATTGAGCATGTCTTCAATTACAAATGCAGGCACCCGATCACGGGACCTGTGACTTTAGCACCAGTACAAATCACAGATATCATCATATCATATTACAGTTGTCACAGAGATATTGAAGTATCACTGACATTATTACTTTTTCAAAACTATAGTAGTTATTAGGCCTCCTGATAGATCATGTTGTTGAGTGTGTTAATAAAGAAGTACGTATATAACTACATCCAAATCTGTTTCTTAAAAAATATTTTGATAACTGCATTTCTATATAATTGCATTTTTTGGTAGTCTTTTATATTGTTAACTTATGCATTTAAAAACAGTATTCTGATAAGGGGTTGGGGAGGGGGAGGTCAGACAATAGTATGAAACAGCTAAGAACTAGGTCTCTGCAGGACATGTGGTGGGAAAGAGCATATGGTTGGAAGTCAGGCACACGCAGGCTCAAATCTAGATTATTCAATAATAATAATACAACAGGCACCTCTGAAGTGCTTGCCACGTGCCAGGCATTGTTCTAAGTGCTTTGCGTGTGTTAAATTCATTTAACCATTCTAACCATCCTGTGAGATTTGCCCTTTTATTAGCCTTCACTTTACAAAGAAAAGGAGTCCGAGACACAGAGATGTTAAGTAACATGGCCAGGATCACTCAGCTGGTAAGTTGGAAAGATGAGTTCTACGCCCAGGAGGAGCTGCTCTTTACATCCCTCCTCTACTGCCTCTCACATTAGTGATAAAAGAAACAAGTGCTTTGTATGCAGCATCACTTACTCCTCAAAATAACCCTATAAGCTTCTTACTATAATTATTAATGTAACTTTTTAGATGAGAAAAATGAGATTAAAGAGAAGTTGGGTAAATTGCCCAAAATGATACAGCTTGGAAGTGACGGTATAGCAATGCCAAATCCAGTGTGCTGCCTATTTTTGTGAATAAAGTTTTATTGGCACACAGCCACGCCCATTTGTAAATGGATTGCTTATGGCTGCTTTCTTGCAACAATGGCAGAGTTGAGTAGTTGCTGCAGTGACCAAGTGACCTGCAAACGCCTAAAATATTTACTATCTAGTTGTTTACAGACGAGGTTTGTGGGTTCTGCTGTCAACCGTCATGTGCTAAGCCAACTCCTCTCTGTGCCTGTCAGTTCCTGCCTGCAATGTGGCCCTCGGAAAGGAAGTCACCTGAGCCCTCAGTATTTTGAGCTATAAAAATGGGCTCATAGTGGTATCAATATCTTGGGATGCTCGTGGACACAAAATGCATGGAAAGAGTTGAGCACAGTTCCTGGCATAGGATAAAGGGTCAGAAGATTTTGGTGGCTGTTATTATTCCCATTATTTTCATTTGAATCTGTAACTAGGACCTCATGTTATATTCTAAAAAGTTTAACAGTCCATAAAGTCTAGCTGGTAATTTCTGGTCATGTCAACACACAGAGGAAACTGATCCTGATGTTGAGTTTTCATTGTATTCTTCGAAAAGGTAATTTGCCTCTCGGATTAGGACACTGTCCTTTTGAACAAACCAACTACCCATCAATGAGCCGGTCCTTCCAGAGACATCAGCACCACTCAACCAGCTCTTTCATTATGTATAAAATTCAGCCACCAAATGGATTCAAGTGATTGGAGCTAAACCTGGGTCACAAGTCACCCAAGACACAGGAGGCTGACGACAAATGAGCACGAGGGTGTGAAGCCCATGGTGTAAAGGACAACATCAAGTAAAAGAGACAGGACGGGGGAAGAGGGCAGCACAGGGAAGACAGTAGAATTACCTAAAATGGATTTTTTTAGAAGGAAAAAATGCCCACCCCATTTCCTTGCATGATGCTTCCCAGGGAAACACTGGCTGATGCTAAAAAGGAGTTGTCTTCCCCAGGCTCTGTCAACAGAGGAAAAGAGAAAATTAAGATGATTACATATGTTTAGGGGAAATTAGAGTGTTTTGGCTTGAAGTTTGCTTTCTCTATCAACCATATTAAGCAGGCAATTATTCAACACTCCATTTGACCTGGAAGATGCTGCCTTAACATGGAGAATCCTATTTATAAGCTCCTTTTAAAAATGACGGCAGCAAAGTGGGTGGAAACGTAACTTTGGAGTAAAGCATGCATGCGTTCAAAGCCCAACCTCCAACCTTACTTCTAGGCTCACTTCTATGAGTTTTCTGATTCAGGAAGTGGGGTAGTGTTTGTATTATGGGCCCCAATACTTCAGCCTTCCCTCTATCTGTGCCTTTGCCAGCTACCTATATTGTGTCCCCCTTTCTGACCCCCACCTAAGCATGTGACTTGTGTTTTCTATTGGGATGCTGGCAAGTGTAATGCAAAGCAGAAAACTGACCCAGCTTGCTCACTTTTCCCCTCTGCTATTGCTACAAAAAGAAAATGCATAGGCTAGGCTGCTGGATGATGAGAGATACATGGTATGGAGCCAGGTTGCCCCAGCCATCATAGCCAAGGCTGTCCTATAACGGCCAACAGCAAGCCAGTTCCCAAACATGTGAGTGAGCCCAGCCAAGATCAGCAGAGCCCCTGAGCTGACCTGGAAGCTGACCACAGATTTATGAACAGAGACAGCTGAAATCAGCTCAGCCCAGCCTAGATCAGCTGGACCCCACAGACTGGTGGGCTAATAAGTGTTTATTGTTTCATGTCACTGAGGTTTAGGGATATTTGTTACGCAGCACTGTCCTGTCAATAGATAACATATAATATTTACTTCACAGAGTTGCCTTGAAAAAGAAGTAAGATAATACCCAGCAGATTTGGTGTCCAACGACTAGAGATGGCTGGAAATGCTAGAACTGTTACTGCAGGAAAATACTTCTGTCAGATATTAACCCGTGTTTTGTCTCTACCCTTTAATGTAATCAGTTGTGTTCATCACCTCAGGGAAGGGATATGGCAGAGTAGAAGGCAGAAATACCCTCTACCTCTCCTTAGCTTTTTTCTCCAAAAGTCTAAACCCCTTGCCAGGCATTGTTCTGAGAATTTGTAACAGAAATAAAAGAAAAAGGATCTGGTCAGAACTGAGAGCTGAGAGTAGGTCTTCCTCTCGCTTACCTCCTCCCCCACCCCCTTCCCAGATCAAAAAGATATTCCACTTGAGCTGGGCAGAGGAGATAAGAGGGAAGAGAAAAAATTGCTCAACTAATGGAGGCCAGCACCTTGGGGATTAAATGGCTCTGGTGTGTCTAGGCAGCCAGGATACCAGGGCAACCTTACAGAAAGATGTTTGTGCTTCAAGCAGGGCCCAGGTGCCCCAGAGAGCTCCCTGACTGGCATAATGGATGTGTCATGGTAAGCCAAGGGACTATCCATTTCCCCAAAGAGCTCCCCCTCTCTTCCTTCCAAACATCTTAGGCTGGCATCATATCTGGATTTCTAGTTCAACTTTAGAGGAAGAGGACTCCGTTAACAGATTGGAGTTAAAATGTTCTGTTTGCTTTGCTGAAAATAGGAATTAACTTGAAGTCTAGAAAATGAAAGTGATACTCCTTGCCTTGTACCTCTTTACTTTGTTGCCCTAAGACTCATACTCACTAGAGGACGATGATGTGATGGCTGTTGCTGATAGGGGAAATAACTATTTTTAAGGTCCAAGTACCACTTATATTGGTAAGAAAAGCAGAGAAGTTTTTGCAGCTAAAGTAGATGACATTTAAGAAATATCTATCCATAGATAACCTCATCTCCAATAGATCATATCCTAGGAGGGAGAGTAGAGGGGTAAAGAGATTCAGGACAGACACCATTATCCTTACATGATGACCCTGACTGCCCCAGACCCTTGGAGAGGAAAGACTCTTCCACAGAAGTCACACCCTGGCAGTCTTTAGGCTGTATCTGGCCAGGAAATGTATTTTCTTTGGCTTCCTTGATATTTAAAAAAATGCTATCAACCCTTAAAAATCAAGAAATATCTTTCCAAACACACACACAAAAAGAAATCCAGATTTCTGGCTTCTTTTAAAAACTAATAAAGAAAAAAATACTACATCCCTCATGGAACACTAAAGTGGAGCTGGGAGCAGTAGCGCCCTCTAGAGGCAGAGTGTGTACTGCAGTTCACCTCAATTCCCACTGCTCCCTATAGTCTTGCCAATTAAAGGTGCAGTGCCAACTGCCTGTCATCATTGTTCCTCAGTCTTTTAGAGTAGACTAAAACTTCTCTGTACCCGTGATATTTTTAAAAGTGGAACAGTAAAAACTAGACTAAGGAAGCTGCTATGGATTTCTTGCTCACTAGCTCATTTACTTTTTCGGACTAGACTTTGGGCATTTGATGTCATGATTCTAAATTAATCTCTAAGATGATTCAGTGATGGGACGTGTATGATCCTTGAGCTAGGAGCTATTGTTTTCACAAACATCTTTATATGGCGTGCGCGCGCACACACACACACACACACACACACACAATCTAGGGAGTAACAGTTAAAGAACTACTCGCAAACAATACTGCTTTTCCCTACCTATATTTTTAATTTTTCCCCAAATAGAAATATTTGTTTCCCAAAGAGGCCTATATATATGCTGGGGGAAGAAAAGTCTATCACTAGAACTTTAGTAAGATTCTGAAAAGACAGCAAAAATGTGGCAAATGGGGGGGAAAGGCCATTTGTAAAGAAGTACTATTTGTATCGAATATCATGAGAAAATAAGCGCATCATGACAATTTTGTACATCTTCTATGATTTGATTGTCAGTAATGAAGCCCACAGGAGAGTGATAAATGTGCTGAGGAAAAGTATCTATTTCACTTACACGGCAAATTATGCAACTCAGGCTTTGATAGCACTTGGCAAAATACAAATGTATTTGAATGGAATTCAAATTGTTGCTCTTTGCCTAACACACAGGTAATATCACCAGGGGTCCTGTCTTTGGATTTTTATAAGAGGTAGGAGTTTAAGTAATAGTAGTAGTATTACAAAATTACCCTTAAACACTGAAAACATTTTTACTTTGTTACAGGGTGTAATTTCCCCTTTTTCCCTCTAATGGCTCATATATAGAAAATGATACACTAATGCAATTTTTCAAACTTAGTTACCTTTTTTTGTGTTCTAAAATGATATGTTCTCATCATTTGCCCTGTTTGTCAGTCTCCAGAATCCATTTATTTCCCCGTTTTTACAGTTCCATAATTTATCTTCTTGTCACAGAACTCTCACAAACTTTATTTTTTTTAAGATACAAAACGCTTGCAATAAACTCTGACAAAAATACTTCCAGTTCAACTTTTGAAATCTTTCAATTATGTTTTGAACGATTATCACACTTTGTAGTGTTGCTGTGCTGTGAAATCTCTCATGGAGTGACATCTTACTAGGTTAGGGGGAAAATTACTTGAAAAGAGACTCACTTCAAACCATTTATATTTCTTTGCCTCTTTGCTTTTGAATCTATAGATTTATATTCACGCTCATACCATGTAGAGAAGAGGAAAAAGGAATGATGAGATGAGAATTGTATCGGTGATGGGTGGAAGCCCCATTCAGTCAAACTTCAGTTATCTAAGAGGGGTGTAGGGTGGGGTGAAATTGTGTTTTTGTGAGCCTTTGGATACCAGAGGGAGACATAAAAAGGAATCCATAATTAGGGGTTATTAAAAACAAAATAAAAGAAAACAAAACATAGTGGTTTCAAACAATTGGAAATGCTCAATATTAAATTTGAAGAAACTTGGCTATATCTTCATTATCATGAGAACATACTCAGTGGACAACCACGTTGCTAGTGGATTGTTCAGCAAGTTTCTCTGTGATGCTGAAGGAATGAAAGAAAGCTTCAAGAAGCCCCCAGACCTGTGCTATTAAATGGAAATATAAAGTGAGCCACATATGTAATTAAAAAATTTTCTAGCAGCCACATTAAACAAGTAAATAGTAACAAGTAAAATTAAGTTTGATAATATATTTTATTTAACCCAGTATATCCTCAATGTTGTCATTTTAACATGTAATGCAAATAACAAATCATTATTTTTTAATTCATTTATTTTATTATTAAAAATTTTTTTTGTTTTGGCTGCACTGGGTCTTCACTGCTGCACGCGGGCTTTCTCTAGCTGTTGTGAGCGGGGGCTACTCTTTGTTGCGGAGCACGGGCTCTAGGACATGGGATTCAGTAGTTGTGGCACGCGGGCTCAGTAGTTGTGGCTCATGGGCTCTAGAGTGCAGACTCGGCAGTTTTGGCGCACGGGCTTAGTTGCTCCGTGGCATGTGGGATCTTCCTGGACAAGGGCTCAAACCCATGTCCTCTGCATTGGCAGGTGTATTCCCAGCCACTGCACCACCAGGGAAGCCCCCATATAACAATTTATTAATGAGATCTTTCACGTTCTTTTTTCCACACTAAGTCTTTGCAATTCCAGGTATTTTACGCTTACAAGAGCATCTCAGTTTGGATTAGCCACATTTCAAGTGCTGAATAATCATATATGGTCCACGGCTACCACCTTGGGCAGCACAGCTCTAGACAGTACCCCCTGGACTGGATTTAGGGCTCCTAATAAGAGCTCCCAAAGAATGTGGCACTTAGCACTTATATAGCACTTAGCATCATTTCTTGCCAGGGCTTGTTTGGTTGTGTCTCTCTCATTTGTGACCACTGGCAACAGATCCATTTTGCTCACTGTGTAACACTGATTCATGAAACATAGTAGGTGCTCAAAAAACATTAACTAACTGGGCCAATAATTAAATGAATGAATGGATGCATTTTCTTTTGTGGAAAGATAAAAGGAGATGTTCACCCCACCAAGATCCCCTCCTGGTGCAGCCATCCCACAGCTGTTGTGAATGGTGGCTGCTGGCTGCCTGCAGCTACCCTGTCCAGAGAATTGTCCTCAGAAGCTGACAGATGCCACCTTACCTGGGAGGTTAAGGTACCTCCTTGAGGCCCTCAACCAATGACTGACTGACATTGGGATACAAAAGTTCATCGTCCTTGCCTCAAAAGAGGAGGGTTCTCCTGGGAGTTATGCTCCAGAGCCCTTTTCTGTGGTTCAGACCAAAGTTAGACTTTACCTGGGACCACACCCTTCCTTAGTCCTGTCCTGCTCCCTCATGCCCTTTCAGGTTTTTCTGAGACCACTCCCTCAATAAATCACCTGTACCTAAATCCTTGCCTCAGGCTCTGCTTCTTGTGTGCATGACATAAGACATACAATTTTCTTTTGTCACATTTTAACTCTTCTTCCTCCCACCCACTCCCTTAAATCCACTGTTTCCTACAAAATCTTTCCCAAATGTCTTTCCTTACTAACACTCAAACTATCAATATGCTGCTTCATAAGAACTATTTAACAGCACATCAGAAAGCTCCAAAGGCATTGGGCTTTTCTATCTGGATATTTATTTTACCTCATGAATGCACCAGTAAATTCTCTGAGCATGCCAGTCAAACAGTTGTGATCAACAGCAAAATCCATGACTGCACAGTTCTACAATTCTCCTGAGCGATAACGGGGAGTGATAATTCTGTCATTTCTCCATGTGGCCCAACTGTAATGTGTGTGTGACATGACTTCATGAAAATACCTACTTCTCAGACTCTCTGGCTGCCATTCCAGCTATTTAGAAATAAAGAGACAGGTGAATTGGGGAAAACCTTAGAAAGGCATTAGATTAAGCAGAGCGAACCACATTGAACTGGTTCACTGCTTGGCCAAAATATGAGAACAAAGAGCAACTTAGGATCCAAGTGATGCACCAAATGTGCTTGCTTTATGTCATGGTTATGACTTTAAAAAATGGGTGTATCTGTTCATACTCCCAAATGACCGATCAATGTCATTAACTAAGTTTCAGGATCTTTACACTTGCTGCTCCTCCTTCTGGGAACAGTTTTCTCTTAAATATTTGCATGGCTGGCCCCATGTATCACTTGGTTCTCAATTCAATCTAAAATTGCTTCCTTCTTCTTGAATTATCCTCTGACATGTAACACTGTTTGATATGCTTGATAGCACTTAGCCCTAGCTGAATATCTGATATACTCAGCTACTTATTTATTGTCTGTCTCCCCTTACTAGAAAGTAAGCATCCTGAGGACAAGTGCTTTTGTCTGTCTTGATCATTCCTAGATCTTCAGTGCCTAGAACAGAGCCAGACACATTGTGGGTGTGATAATTATTTGTTAAATGGACAAATGACCCAGATTATTTTGTCTACCTCCAAGTCCTTCTTAATAAGAAGGAGATACCTCACGTTGCTTCTTGCAGGCGCTGATAACATTGGCTAAAAATCTCAATATGGGGCTTCCTAGGTATTATGGATCATGTGTTTGTGTTCCCTCAAAATTCGTATGTTGAAATCCTAACCCTCAATGGGATGGTATTAAGAGGTGGGGCCTTTGGAAGTTACATTAGGTCATGAGGGTGGAGTCCCCGTGACAGATTTAGTGCCATTATAGAAGAGACACCAGAACTTTCTCTCTCTCTCTCCCATGTAAAGAAACCAGGAAGAGAGCTTTCACCAGTACTCAACCATGCTGACCTCCTGATCTTGAACTTCCAGCCTCTAGAACAGTGAAAAAAAATAAATGTCTGTTGCTTAAGCCACACTGTCTACAGTGTGCTTTTTGTAGCAGTCCAAACTAATTAGACACTAATATATTCAGTGGCATCTTCAGCCTCCTCACTGGCAGTCTTGGGAAAGGCACTTAAAACAATATGCGTTTTAGTGTATCTAAGGATGTGATCCAGTGGCCTTGGCTGTGGTGCTGGGAGGTCTCCAGAAGGAGCCTGGTCTCACAACACAGCCCAGCTTGCCTGGCTATCCAGAGGTGCTGGCTGTTCATTCTCTGCTGGGAACAGAAAGGTTAGATGAGCAGGGCCTCTGTCCTCTAAGCTGATGGCACAGAAGAGCTGAGCTTTCTCCTTCCTGCCCCAAGATGGGTAGAGGGTGATGATGATGAGAGCTGGGATTTCCAGGAGCCAAGTCAGAGCTAGGAGGGCAGGGAAAATCAGAAGACAGAGGACCACTGACAACATTAAACCCGTCACCACAGAGTAGCTCTTAGTTATTTTTCCTCTTGAAGATACTGCAGACAGTAGAGGAGGGAGGGGGGATACATACGTGACTGTGTGTGTGTGCAGGGCTGTGCTTCACACTCACCATTCTGACAAGAGCAACATTAGCTTGTGCTCCAAAGTCACTCATTCAGTCATTAGTTCATTCATCCAACATTGATTGACCACTGCTCTTTGCCAGATGTATGGATCTGGTTTTCCCATGATGGGAAAGTCTTACACTGATTTTTGGCTTTCTCCTGTTAGGCTTCAGAATAACAGAACTGTGTGTGTTAAAGGCCCTCTAGAAGGAATAGATGCTTCCTGGAAGGTTAGTGATTCCTTCAACAAACATTTATGACATGATTGCTCTGAACCAGAAACTGTGCCTGCAGAGAAATGATAATGATGAGGGAACGACAAATAAACAAACGGCCATGGCTTGTAACTGGATGGAGTTTCTACTCTAGTGGGGCAGACTGGACTCAGTCACATAATCAAATGAAGAAAGTAAAATGGCAACTGATAAGTGCTACAAGGAAAAGGTTTATGGTCAAGGTGAGCATATTGTGAGGGGCCTGGTCTATTCCAGAGGCCAGATGAGGTTCCCCAAGCACGTGGGATTTGATCCTATGAAGGAGTAGAAGTCAACCAGGAGAAATTTGGGGGTGGGGTAGGCGTCAAAGCTATGGAGAAAGGCTGGGATGCAGGATCCCCTGGGATGACAGCTACAGGGGACACTATTCACAGTGATTTTTGTGGTCAGATTCCCCTAAGATTGTGCAATGATGCCTTGTGACTAGTTGGCAAGTAGCATGTGTGTTGGTCGTGGGGTGCGGAGTAGGGGTAGAAGGCTGGGGCACTTAAAGAACTGGTAGACAGTGAGTGAGGCTGGGGCAAGGAGAGTGAGAACAAGTCCAGGGCATTCCAAAGAGGGACTATGGGAAGCCCCTGGCATTTTTATTTTAAAGACATTTACATTGAAAAAGTAAGGCAGGTTTTTACCTGGCAAGAATGGTTTGCCAGTGGCATAAAGACAAGGTGAGCACACAGCCAAACACTAGGCAAGCTCCCATCTTACATGTTCATTTTCTCCTTTATCATTTTGGGCAAAAATGAAAATAATTATATGATATGATGTAATGTAATCTCTTAGCGGCAACCATCTATGGATGCATACAGAGTCTCTAATGCTGACGAGAACCATTAAAGACAGGTATCACGATCTCCAACCTATGGATGAGAAAACAGGCTAATAAAACTGAGGCTAAGCTGGCTAGTCCAAGGAAGAGGGAGGATGCTACACAGGCTGAGTCCCTGCCGGGCTGCTTCACAATGGCGCAGTGGTCCCTTGACTTGACCACCAGCGCCCCATTAGGTTCCCCATGGTGAGACTGAATCCCTCACCCACTCCCACATTTAGCCATCCGTTCCCTTCCTGTTCTTTCATTCCATATGAAACCATGATTCTTTATCTTGATCCCAAAGGTCCTGCATGATCTGGCCTCACCTCCCACTCAGAACTCACCTCCCATTATGTCCCCCCAACCCCCCAACTCCCCTCCAGCTCCACCAGTGACCTTTACACTTGCAGCTCTTTTGCCTGGAATGAGCTTCCCCTTCACTCTGCACTGATGACCTAAGTAGAACACTTGTATGCCCTCCCCCCTAATTATTCTCTATTTCTTTGCCTTGCATGATTTTTTTCTGTTATGGCACCAACCGGTACCTAAAATTAGAGCATATATTTATGACGCCTCGCTCTTCTAGAAGGTAAGATCCACACCTTGTATCCTTGTTTGTATCCCCAAATGTAGTACAATGCTTGACACAGAGCAGGGCCTCCGTAAGTATTCATTGAATGAATAAATGACTGAGTGAATGGGAGAAAGCTAACATGGTAAGGCAGACACAAAAATGCTGAAGATTTAGCTCCTGCGAGGACGCATCATCCTGGGGCAGACCACCGAGAACTGACGTTTCCTGCACGCAAGGAAGACATCTCAGTGTGTGAAACCCGATGCAAGCCCTTTCCTGCCTCTCAGTTCCAGACTCAAAAATTGCTGGACACGATTTTAAAACATTGGTAACTCTCAGTGAACGTGTGCATTGTTCATGCTTCTGAAGTCTCTGCAGGCAAATAAATACATACCCCGGGCATAAAATAATTTAAGCAGAAAGCCAGAATAAACACATCTCTCATTTATGCCTCCACACGCTGGGAGACTTTAGTGAGAATGGGGTTTGTGAAAACTCCAGAAGTGGCCTCTGTCTGGGCAGGAACAGACAACCGGGGAAGACCTAGAACAGCGAAACGAGTTTAGAGAGCCAACAAGCCAAGAAGTGTTTACGGAGATGTCCAATTTGCACCCAAATTTCCTACCAATTTGGTGTCCCCAATGTCAGGGGACACCTGACAGAGGTGTCCAAGAGATACAGCTTGACCAGATGGCAGTGGAAAGCGCAGGGGCAGCTACTCTTTATCGAGTGCTGGCTGTCTACTCTGGAGGCTGCACTGTTCATCTCAACTTCGTACATACCCGTGAGGGGGTACTAGTACTCCTCCTCCTTTATAGATGAGGTTACATGACCTATCCCAGGTTCAACAGATAATAGAGCTCAAGGCCAGTTGTAAACACAGGTGTGTGTGGCTCCGAAGCCCGGCTTCTGAGCACTCCTCTGTCCCTTCATTGGATGCTTTGTGCAAACCTCTCCTTAGACCGTATCTAGGTAAATACGAATCATCCCTGACATAAATTTGTAAGAGGTTAGAAAAATAAAGAGTCTTGGCTCCAAAGGGACCAACCAATCACCATCACTGAAGAAATGCTATGGACCTCTGGTCTACCAGGCATCGTGTTAGGTGTGGAAGAGCCAATGTTACCTGAGAACCAGATAATCCGTACCCTCCTGGACCAGTTCATGGGATGCAGATTCTACGGGGTGAAGCAGCCTCGTGCAAGCACTAATCCTAATCATTTTGTGATAAGAGGAGTAAGGTTTTGGAAGGCTTAACCTACTCTTAGGGATTGCCAGATTTTGTCATTCTTCAAATACACACTCAAAGTCAACTCTAGGGCACATTTTTCTGGATATTAGTCACATTCTGGGGGCAGAGGAATGTTATATTTGCCTCTTAGCGATTCTGAACCTCTCTTTAGGACTTCTAAATAGTTATATTTACCAAGAGACTTGCATTATCTGAGTGTAGCAAATACATGCACAGCCCAGCTGGACACATGCCAGCAAACAGAACAGGCAGGCAAACAATCAGGTAAATTTCAGATACATGAGTGGCTTATAAATTAACATTTGATACACCAAACAGAGATAAACGAACAATAAATAAGTGGATTTAATATGGCTAGATACGCAAAACTATTTCAGGGAGATAAACAGCAGCAGGATAAAGGATAGCCAGGTATATAGGGGAACAAATAAACAAACTCTGGAAAGAAAGAAAAGAATAAAAAAGGACGAAAATTCCCCTTCAGGAATTGCTGATAATGTCAACAAGCATCACTCTTCCCACGGTCTCAGTATATGTCGAGACCGCTAATCTGTTGTAAAAGCCATATTCTCTGCAGAGAGATGTAATACCAGAGAGAACATTAAGACCACCTATTTCTATTTCCCTGACCCCTGGCTTCTTCAGGCTGCTTCACGGGCAAAGAGGGAATCCGAGGGCTTATCGAATATGCAATCTCACTGCAAGCAACGGCAGATATTCTTAGACTGTGCATAAATCTCGAACTTGCAAACTATGGAACTTTTAAATTTTACTTGTGCATTCCACCCCCTTGGCCTGTCCTTTTCCCAGGCCCAAATATGGGAGTTACAAAGAGCCCAACAACTTGGGAGAAGACTCTTAAAAAAAGAGTAGCTTATTTTCAAGCCCGTTCATGTAGCCTCAGTTCACGGGGATTTATGTTATATAAAAAAGTGCATTTCTTCTTAGGATGATCCCTTATCTGAATATGATTTCAAGAGCAACTGGAATGAAGAACAGAAAAAGTAGAAAAGACAACTGATGGGGTAGAAGGGAGAAACGTCCCTTCAGTAAAAACCAGGGCATCGCAGTGGGTGTGGAGCAGCGCAGTCACACTGGGGCCCACCCTCAGAAGAGGCTGTGCGTCATTGTCCTGAAGAAATTCTTAATAATTTTATCTTTGAACCTGGGTTTTGTGAGAGAAGTCCAGTTGGACAGCGGGCACATGCTGGGGAGGCAGCCTCGGGTCACGCACGGCTCTACGCCATCCCACCTCCCTGTGAAAGGCTCTCAGTGGCTCACTGAGCACCCCTCCCCGTGATCAACTGGGTGGCACCTGGCTCCCTTCTCCCTGCCTCGGCCCTGTTACCCCTGAGGTGGTGACTAGGTCATATGGGTGGAGCTGGGGAAGGCCCACCTTTTGCCTGGATATGGATGGGGGAAGAGTCAAGGTCAGACCCTAACCCTGCAGCATCTTGAGGTGAGGCAAGGGGGTGCCACTCCTCTCTGAGTTGGCGGCGCCTAAGTGTTGTTTGTTGGGGCCTCTTGCCTGTCTCTGATCTAGGGAACACTTTTATCTGGTGCGGAGGTTATAAACTTTCGGGGGTCGCCTGTCTACCATGGGATGGGGTAGTGGGCCTGAGGGCAGGGGAGAGTGACTTCCTTGCCCCCGGCCTCGAACCTGCATTTTCATTTTGAACTGGGTCCTGAAAATTGTGTAGTTGAGCTTTGGTTTAAGGAAATAAAGCGTAAATATCTAAGGCTGTGAATTTCATCTCCTCTTCCTCAAAATCATCGCTGGGGTAGTCACAGGGCTATGAGCACATCTTCCATTTTGCTTCCCGGCAGACATGTACTAGAATTGCATTTTGCTGTCCCTGGAAGTAAGATGTGGCCACCTGACTTGCTTTCACATTCTCAAAGAAGCTTTAATGGCTGATGTACATTTTCCTTCTCTCTGTCATGGCAATCACTGTGTTTCAAGAGATGGCTGTGTTCGCGAAAGAGCCCAACAACTTGGGAGAAGACTCTTAAAAAAAGAGTAGCTTATTTTCAAGCCCGTTCATGTAGCCTCAGTTCACGGGGATTTATGTTATATAAAAAAGTGCATTTCTTCTTAGGATGATCCCTTATCTGAATATGATTTCAAGAGCAACTGGAATGAAGAACAGAAAAAGTAGAAAAGACAACTGATGGGGTAGAAGGGAGAAACGTCCCTTCAGTAAAAACCAGGGCATCGCAGTGGGTGTGGAGCAGCGCAGTCACACTGGGGCCCACCCTCAGAAGAGGCTGTGCGTCATTGTCCTGAAGAAATTCTTAATAATTTTATCTTTGAACCTGGGTTTTGTGAGAGAAGTCCAGTTGGACAGCGGGCACATGCTGGGGAGGCAGCCTCGGGTCACGCACGGCTCTACGCCATCCCACCTCCCTGTGAAAGGCTCTCAGTGGCTCACTGAGCACCCCTCCCCGTGATCAACTGGGTGGCACCTGGCTCCCTTCTCCCTGCCTCGGCCCTGTTACCCCTGAGGTGGTGACTAGGTCATATGGGTGGAGCTGGGGAAGGCCCACCTTTTGCCTGGATATGGATGGGGGAAGAGTCAAGGTCAGACCCTAACCCTGCAGCATCTTGAGGTGAGGCAAGGGGGTGCCACTCCTCTCTGAGTTGGCGGCGCCTAAGTGTTGTTTGTTGGGGCCTCTTGCCTGTCTCTGATCTAGGGAACACTTTTATCTGGTGCGGAGGTTATAAACTTTCGGGGGTCGCCTGTCTACCATGGGATGGGGTAGTGGGCCTGAGGGCAGGGGAGAGTGACTTCCTTGCCCCCGGCCTCGAACCTGCATTTTCATTTTGAACTGGGTCCTGAAAATTGTGTAGTTGAGCTTTGGTTTAAGGAAATAAAGCGTAAATATCTAAGGCTGTGAATTTCATCTCCTCTTCCTCAAAATCATCGCTGGGGTAGTCACAGGGCTATGAGCACATCTTCCATTTTGCTTCCCGGCAGACATGTACTAGAATTGCATTTTGCTGTCCCTGGAAGTAAGATGTGGCCACCTGACTTGCTTTCACATTCTCAAAGAAGCTTTAATGGCTGATGTACATTTTCCTTCTCTCTGTCATGGCAATCACTGTGTTTCAAGAGATGGCTGTGTTCGCGACAGTGAGAGGCCTGCGCCCCGCGATGAAGAGTGGCCCCCGCTCGCCACAACTAGAGAAAGCCCGCGCACAGAAACGAAGACCCAACACAGTCAAAAATAAATAAATAAATACATTTATTAAAAAAAAAAAAAGAGAGAGATGGCTGTGTTACCAGTCTGGACCAGAAAGAGAATGGCAGGTATCAGAGACAGGAGTGTGAAATAAACCTCTGTTATTTTAAGCCATAGAGATTTGGGAGTTTTTGTTGTAGCAAAATCTAAGCTATTACCAATCGATATAATCTCCAGGTTGAATAGTTCTTCCTAGCACACTTTCTGGAAAATCATAGATGCTTTGAAAACATTTGCTGAATGAATGGATGACTCTCTCCTGGCC
Source organism: Lipotes vexillifer (assembly GCF_000442215.2). Lineage (NCBI taxonomy): Eukaryota > Metazoa > Chordata > Mammalia > Artiodactyla > Lipotidae > Lipotes > Lipotes vexillifer. The sequence goes on along the minus strand of NW_006785484.1, from coordinate 541,591 downwards.
AAATCCAATAGGTTTTTTTTGTTTTGTTAAATGAGGTGCATTTTAATTTATTTTATTTTGGCCGTGCTGGGTCTTCGTTTCCGTGCGAGGGCTTTCTCTAGTCGCGGCGAGCGAGGGCCACTCTTCATCGCGAGGCGCGGGCCTCTCACTATGGCAGCCTCTCTTGTTGCGGAGCACAGGCTCCAGACGCGCAGGCTCAGTAGTTGTGGCTCACGGGCCTCGTTGCTCCGCGGCATGTGGGATCCTCCCAGACGAGGGCTCGAACCCGTGTCCCCTTCATTAGCAGGCAGATTCTTAACCACTGCGCCACCAGGGAAGCCCAATAGTTTTACGTATAGTACCTGGATATATTCTTCCTTGCTCACTGGACCTTGCTAGACGATTCCCTTTTATATCAAACTATCATCTTGATTTCTTCTCTGCTTGACCTCCGACTTTGACCTTTACTCTTTCTTTATCTCCTGCACTGGGCACCTCTTTTTCCCTTCCTTTTTCCTCTATCCCTATTTCACTTTACTCTCCCTCTCACAGAGAGCTTTTTGAAACCCACAGGTACGCGGACGGCTTCCGAAACTGCAAACCGGATCCACCCTTCTCTTCTCCTTCCTCTTTTACCTTCAACTGTACAGGATCTTTTTAGATGTCTGCTGGCATCTGACTCAATATGCCAAAAATGGGATTCAGCATCACCTTCCAGAACCATCAACATGTCCTCAAGTCTCCACCTCTATGTATGTATCAGCGGCACCACTAACCCTCAAGCTCTTTCTGTTTCTTGATTTTAGGTTTTACATCTGCCTTTAAATTTTTTACTTTAGTTTCATCTGTCCCCAAAGTTTCCTCTGCAATATCTTTTGGATTCACTACAGTCTCAGTTTTCACACCTCCCCACCACCACATTTCCAGCACTCTGTACCTCACGTCCCAACGACTCAAACAGATACTGACCTGTCTCCCTTTGCTTATATCACTGGTTTTTACATTTTTTTATGTAACTAGATCTTTCTTATAGAACAATGATTCTCAGCTAGCATGCCACCAAGTATTGATTAATACATAACGTGGTTTTTTTTTTTCCTTTTAGAATTCTGGATTCAAACACTCTCTCAGATGGACCACTTAGTTCTGAAGGTCATGGTACAGGTGTAGAGACGGGCAGGACTGTGGTGAGTAAAACAGCGACCTAGGACCAGAGCAAGTCTGGGACTTACTGGAACACATGTGGCTGTGGACGTGAGGACCAGCTTGGAATGGGAAATATAAATTTGGTTGTCCTTGTTTCATGGGGTCATAACTTATCCAGGGATAATACAGCAGGAGTGGGAGCCCCAACTGCCTGGAGGAGCCAGAAGATCACAGAATTAAGGGAAGGTGGCTTTAAGTGAAGATGAACTCGGAGATGCCCTGATTAAAGGAGCAATACTGTCAACTCCAGCTAGCTGTGGCCACGAGGAAACATAGGTCTGGTATGGTGAGATGCTCCATTTTTCAAAAAGAAGCCACAAATAGGGATATTAGTTAAAAAATTTAAATGTGGAAGCTAATTTTTTGTTGTTGGTGGTAATACTGTGAGGTTATAACAGAACATTTCTGTGGGTCGGGTTCTGCTTGCAGGCGGTTAATTGACATCTCTGGGTCTAAAGAGAAGAGAAAAGCCTAGAACCCAAAACAGAGTCCTCAGGAGCCGTGACATTTACAGGGTCACTGAGGAAGAGCAGAGGAAAAGCATAGTCAAAGAGGAGGGGAAGGGGCACGACACTTAGTGCCACAGCATAGATCAGGAGCAAATTTCTAGGACTCTGAAATTCTGTTTCTACCATAATCAGGAAAATGACACCAACAACAGCTGTATCAACATCCAAAGAACAACTCTTTTAAAAAGGAAGATGCCAATAAAACTCTATTGTAGGGCTTCCCTGGTGGCGCAGTGGTTAAGAATCCGCCTGCCAAGGCAGGGGACACGGCTTCGAGCCCTGGGCCAGGAAGATCCCACATGCCACGGAGCAACTAAGCCCGTGTGCCACAACTACTGAGCCTGCTCTCTAGAGCCCGTGAGCCACAACTACTGAAGCCCGCGCGCCCAGAGCCCGTGCTCCGCAACAAGAGAAGCCACTGCAGTCAGAAGTCCACACACCGCAATGAAGAGTAGCCCCCGCTCGCCGCAACCAGAGGAAAGCCCGCGCGCAGCAACAAAGACCCAACACAGCCAAAAATAAAATAAATAAAAATTAAAAACAAACAAAAAAACCCTCTATTGTAAACTTGGAAATAAAAGAAAGGAAGAATCAAAAGGTTTGGTACAAAGTTGTAGCTCATTCAGGTGCGATGAGCATTTTTTTTTTTTTTTTTTTTTTTTTTCTCCCGTTGCGGAGCACAGGCTCCGGACGCGCAGGCTCAGCGGCCATGGCGCACGGGCCCAGCTGCTCTGCGGCATGTGGGGTCTTCCCGGACCGGGGCACGACCCCGTGCCCCCTGCATCGGCAGGCGGACTCTCAGCCACTGTGCCACCAGGGAAGCCCTAGTGATGAGCATATTGAAGAGAGGTCACTAGACAGGTGATGCAGTTACAGAGGCATCAGGGGCCAGGCTGGGGTCAGCCAAAGGCAAATTGAAAAAGACGGGGAGCAAACGGGAGGTGAGGTGTAGGGAGAGAATGAGGGCTCTTTCAAAGAGCTTCGTAATGAAGGATAGGAGAGAGGTGAATGCGGCTTGAAAAGGAAGCATGTGTACAGCGGAAAATAAACAGACAGACAGACCGATGATATGTAATTGGGACAGACACAGACCCCCATGGAATTATTAGTTGACAGTAGATGAGCACTTCCTGTGGGCCAACGATCTAAGAGCTTTATTTCTAACTCAGTCAGTCCTCACCAAGAGAAAGGTCCTATATTTATACCCACTTTAAGATGTGGAAACTGAGGTATGGAGGTGTGTTTATGTACTTTATTTAGCTGTATATTTATTTATTAAAAAGAGAGATTTGAGAATGTGTAAAAAGAGAGGGCAGAAGTTTGAAAAAGAGTGGGTGAGAATTCAGAGGTCTTTTTGAAGCTCCTCTGGTTGGAAAGAGATGACGCAAAACTCCAAATAAATGTCGTGAGTCTTTGGGGAAGGGCGTCAAAAAGGAGAGTTGCATTTTCTTCAGAGACTACAGGGAAAAAAGAGAAGGAAATCAATGGTATGAAATTATTGGCAAACAGGGAAGTTGAAGGAAGAGACTTAACAGCCTCTTTGTTTTTGTTTCTTAAATAAATCACATTGGACGTGGGGCTCCGTTACTCTTGAGGATGTGACACAGATTCTTGGTTGTGGGAGAACTTATATTAATCATAAGACAGGTCTTGGATATCGAGGAGAGATTAATCATCTAGATAGAAACCAAGAATGGATTATTTCATATCTTTGGGTTATGCTCAAATATGTATCCAACTCCACCAGAATATTGGAGCCATATGGAACCCTTTTTGGTGCACCTGGTTATGGAGCCTTCCCACAAGGGATGTTCTCAAGTCACAGTCTCCACTCTTGATGCTCTGAGATAATTCTCAGAACCTATGTGCTGCCCTTTGCTTTGCAAATAGCGCATGCCCTCTTCCAGCTGGGATTGTAAACACCCAGTCCTCCCCCTTGGGGTGACTTGTTTTTAAGAGCTGTGGAATGTGGAGTAAGAATACAACCCTTTCATTTAAAAAAGAAAATCCCGCCGCGTGCGTAATTTACATTATCCGCAGCAAGGCAGAAAGCACAGAGGAAAATAGTTCTCTTACTCCCCTCATAAAAATGGCAGCATTTTCCAGCTCAGGTACTCTAAGGCTCCGAGCAACACCAGGGAGATGCTGTACTTTTTGCTGGTTTATTATAACATAGTGGTTCTCAAATGAGTGAGTGTAAACATGAGATGGGAGGCTTTAAAAAATTCAGATGTTCAGGCCCCACCACTAGAATTTCTGATTAAGTCTGAGCCAACATCTAAAAATCTACATTTTAATCAAGCTCCCCAGGTGGACCTTAAATAAAACACTCTTCCACATGTCCTGAGGAATAAGAACTTTTATCCTGAATTGTATTGGTAGGAGGTGAAGAGACAGACTTTCAGAAATTAGTGTTTGCAAAAGCCACTTTCCTTAACTGAAGGACACAAGAGACTCCGGGGCTCGGGAGAGAAGAGTTTCTGAAAGAGGCTTTTCTTTCATGAAATTAGAAGAATTGAAATCAACAAACATTAGATGGGGGCTCCCTGTGAGGAAGAGGATGCAGTCCCCCAGCCATGATCTGTTGGGAGGATATGTGTGGCGCACACACACACACACACACACACACACGCACGCACACGCACACGCACAAACTGCAATTATGACAACTATTTGCCCCAAATTTTCAGGCTAATTGCATTTCAGAACTCTGGCCTGTTGTCCCAGGCTTGTCATGTGACATGTGATTTTGGTTCAGAAAACGTAATCAATTCAAGTGTGCAACAAGGGAAACTGAGATGGATCTACAAACCAAGTCTGCAGAGAAGGAAGAAACCCTCGGACGAGGAGATACTAATAACAGCTAATATAGGTCATGTTGCATTTATTACATGCAAGATGTTTCTCTCATCTTGAATCCTGATCATATCCCTATAAAGCAGGTTCCCCTGTTATATCCATGTTACAGATGAGGAAATTGAGGTACAAGAAGGGTGAAGTAACTTGCCCAAGGTCATATAGCCAGCATGCGGAAGAGAAGGAATTGAACCTAGCATAGCTTCCAAGTTCACGTTCTCAACCATGATGCTATATTGAAGGCTTCTGAAAATGAGTGCAGTGGGACTAGATCTTGAAGGGAGAGTGAATTTGGGCAGACGGAGACCATTGCGGGGAGGGTCAAGTCACTTGTGTGTGCAGGCCCTGTTCCAGGCTTTAATGACATCACAGTGAACAGGACCCACAAGGGAAAAGAAATAAGGAAGACACAGGGAGACAACTGCTCCTGGAATATTTTAGAAAGTGGGAGAAAAGCAAGTGGGGTTAGTGTCAATGGATGGTAAATGGATAGTCAAAGGAAACTAGATGACGATCCTTGGGCATTTGAGGGAGACAATTTTTCCAAAGGTTTCAAGTATCTTTAAAGCCGTGGTTCTCAAGAGGGGGAGATGTGGCCTCTCAGGGGACATTTGGCAACACCGGGAGTCATTTTTGGTTGCCAGAACATAGTGGTGGAGGATGTTACTGGCATCTACGGAGTAGGGCCAGGGATGCTGTTAAACATCCTGCAATGCAGAGGTCAACCCTACAACAAAGAACAATCCGGCCAATATGTCAATAGTGTCAAGGTGGAGAAACTTTGCTTCAAAGGCTTTTGAGCAGGAAATGGCGAGGCCAGACGTGAACTGAAAAGGCTTTGCAGGTTTTGTGAGGCCACAGAAATGGCCTGGCCCTGAAGAGTACCCCGTGTCATTCTTTAGTTCTCAGGCATTACTTCATTAACTAGCTCTTCCTGGGGTGACTCAACTTTGAATATTGCATCTTAGAACGCAGAAATCTTTAACCAAATGTGACTTGTCCTTTTGCATTATAATATTATTATTCTGCTGGTGCCAAGAATTAACCTTTGTTTAATCGGAGCCCTTCCCTGGGGAGGAGCTTCCTTCTCGTTGAAGAGGCCTCTGCTGGGAAGGGCGGAATTCATCTTCTCTCCAAACATGCACGGAAACGCTAACAGGACCAGGCAACTGTAATTGCTCTGAGGCTCTGCATATTTATGTTTGAGACCTTCATATGAACTGTTACTTTAAAAAAGAAGGATCAGTTCATCTTTAAAAGGAGGTGATTGATCGCTGCCAGTCGGGCATTTCTTCATTCTTGGCTTCCTCTCAGCCTCCGTAATAAGTTCTTCACGAACACCAGTCTGCTATTAAAGAATGGTATTCATCATAAGCCAAGCAGAGAGAAGGCAGAATTTGATGGGCACAATACCATATTTCAATCCACAGTGTCCTTTTTGTTCAACTCGATGTGCCACATCGTTAACATTTGAGAAAAAACACACAAGGACTTTGGTAAGTATTAATGAACAATGCACA
>NW_006785484.1:477152-535511 GCF_000442215.2 Lipotes vexillifer | reverse complement strand
TTTCCCTACTCAATTACCCATTACTGGGCACTCCAGGTGATAATGTCCCACTAAACCTCAGATTTGCTTAAAATGCAAGTGAAAAGTACTTTCTGTGGGTCACGTGTAGTGCTCTTTGCAGCCTAAGCGGTCTGTAACAGTGGGGACACTTCCTTTCTTTCCCCACCCCTCCTTTATTCCAGCCCTCCGGCATCTGAGTGTGAGTCCAGCCTCCTGGCTCACTGCTTTCCTCAGGGGTTGGCAGAGGCATTCGGATGAGTTGAGACATGGAGAATGAACAGCATGTGTCCCCGACCGTCAACACACCCAACAGACCACGGATCATGGCACCTCTGTAGGGTGCAATCTCTTTGAACTCAGAAGTCCATTTCCTTCCACTTCAGATCTCATCAGACCATGCAAATTGCCATCAACCTTTCCACACTGGCTTAAGCAGGTCTAAGTCATGATCTCCCTTATTATCAGTGAAGTCATTAAAAGTCCATCAGATCAATTGGGCTCTGACACAACATTAAAAATGTTCTTAGGTGTAATCTATTTCTCCACTCCTATAACTGCTGTAAGTTCAAAGAGGCTCATAATGAAATCTTGTCCCTTCCGTGTCAGCTCCTCAAGTTAACAATGAATATTAAAATCTAGGTGGCAAGAGCTGGATTCATCATGGAACATCAAAATCTGAACCCAAAAGGCCACGCTACTGAGAGCCTCTAGCTTCATATAAACAGCAAATATTCAATAAGACTGTGAAAAGGTAAGGGGCAAGCCTTCATCACACACTTACTGGAGGTTGGGTCAATCTACCTGTGAGCCTGGAATTATCAGCAGCAGAATGAAGAAGTGAGATGATTTATAACTAAGTTAAGAGGTGCGCTGGTAACTTAAGTTATTTGACACTTCCATCCCTATTTCAAAAACCAGGCTGAATACTCTGCTTTTTCTACAAATGGAACAAAATATTTTCCCCCGAACAATTTTTCTTGGCTTCTGTATGACATTGTGTCTTTTCTCTATAAAAGCAATCAGTGAACACATTTGTATTGGGCACTTGGCATATTTTAATTTTGTGAAAGATCCATCTACGAACTGTCCCTTAAACATACCATCAGAGGGTCGTTTTGTTTTGTTTTGTTTTGTTTTAATGAGGAACTCTTGGTGACTCTGCTATCTGCTGAGTGTTTGAGAAATAAGAAAAGAGGTAGAACCAAAAGATACCCTGTTTTGCTGAGATACAGGCAAATCAAACTAGCAAAGAAATATGTTTTTTGTTTTTTGTTTTTTGTTTTTTGTGGTACGCGGGCCTCTCACTGTTGTGGCCTCTCCCGTTGCGGAGCACAGACTCCGGACGCGCAGGCTCAGCGGCCATGGCTCACGGGCCCAGCCGTTCCGCGGCATGTGGGATCCTCCCGGACCCGGGCATGAACCCGCGCCCCCTGCATCGGCTGGCGGACTCTCAACCACTGCGCCACCAGGGAAGCCCAAGAAATATGTTTTTCAGTATGCTTGGGAGGTATAATTCTTGAACAAAGCTTGTTTTTAGGTTACTCTTTTCTACTCTTAAATATAGGAAGTTGGACCTTCTACACCAGGGCTTTGAACTTCTTTTGTACTTGATTCACCATAAGAAGCACATTTGATATTATGAGCCAGTACACATGTGTTTATATGTATAAAGAAACAGCTATTTTAAAAATATTACTTCCTTTGCTACATGCAAGGTACTCAGATGTATTCTATTTTTTTAAATGCTGGGCTTAACCCACAATATTGATTGCACTGATTGATCTAGATCCACAATTTGCAAAACAATGTTCTATCCTAAAATACATGAGCTGCTCAACACAAAACCCAAGAAGTATCCTTCATTCTAGCATATGACTTTTTAACATATTGATTAACATTGGGAGGAGCATTCACTTATGAGATATTTGTATTATACCAGGATTTAAAAACACTTGTGTAGGCTCAAAAACACGTGTCAGTTAAGAAAGTGGTAGACATCATTTGAGTTTTACACAACTTGTTTTTACTGTCTGTCAATTGTACCAATCACTGTTCATGGTTTTATTATAGTGATTTCATTTCTTCCTTTCGTTTTTCCTTCCTTCCTCCCTTCCTTCAACCCTCCCTCCCTCCTTTTCTTCCTTCCTTCTTTTTTTTTTTTTAAACTCAAGCTGTGTCTCCATGACAAAAAGTGGAAAATAGCGCTAATTGTCCAAATGTTTCCAAATATCCAGGTGCTTCAGCATCGTATAATAGACATAATGACTGTCCCCTCCTCCCCACCTCCAGTCGCCTCTCATACGGATGTTTTGCCGTGTTGCAGATAGAGCCTCAGGTAGGGGAATTCTGATGATGTTTCTTGAGCTAAAGCTGAACACACGTTGTCCATTATTTATCTAATATAGGAAATCATTTCCCATCAAAATGAGATTCTAGAGGGAAATTTCTCATTGCCTGGAAGGTTAGGTTCTGGAAACTCGCCATAACACCATTAGGTATTGAATAGAATTGGGGATAAAGTAGGTTCGTCTTGGAAAGCGGCCAGAAGGCTTAGTTATTTATTATTGCAAAAAGATGCCTTCATGGGGCTCTTCCAACAATGAGGGCAACTTTCTAATGAGATTCTAAAAGAGGTCATTTAAAAACTGAAAATAAAATGTAATAGTTTCAAAATGGTAATCAATATTCATATATCTGGTTCACACATTTGACTTTCACTTTTTTCATATAAGATGAAATGCTTGAACCTCATCACAGATATGACCTCTGCAGGAAATTCAATGGGAAAACGATTTGAAACTCCACATTGCCAAAACAAATTGCAGCTCAATTCTTGTATCAAATTACAAAGTATATTAGCAAAAAAAAAAAAGATGATTACAATATGATTGAACCGAAGATAATAAAAAAGAGGAAGAAAGTCAGTTGAGCCCGTGCTATTGAACCTCTAGGGGGTGGGAAGCTGTGGTTTCTACAAACTCTCAGAAAGTTTTAAAAAATCAAGAATGGATAGATATTGGATTAAAGATTCACCTTAATTGTACTCTTTGAATGGCAAGAATACAGATATTTTAAAATGCGGAACATTTTCCCGGTTTCTACGAAGAAGAATGATGAGATATTAAAAGTCCTAAAAATTATTGGCTCTCCCCAAGATTTGCGAGGCAATAAGGAATAATTTGATATAAGTGATAAGAAAAATCATCCCCCCTTCCTTTTTCATTATTAATGACCAAATATTATTAAATCAATAATTTTTGTGATGATCTGAACAGGTTATTAAATATCATGAATTATTAACCTAAAAGTTGACCAGAGCTATGAAAATAATTCAAGTTAATGGGAATCTTCGGATTTCTAATGAAATATCCAGTCATTGACAAAACATCTCTGTTCGGATTTTTGGAACATGAAAAAGCAGAGACCACAGCTGTCTTTAAGGAAGAGAACAACAACATTCCTTGCTGGATTATAGGAAATTAAAAAACCAGATATCCATGATCAAAATAATGGGAGATTAAATAGACAAAGTAAAAGATGCCAATGGCTATAGGCTATTCATTCCCCTCCCCGTCTTCCCCCAATTAATATTGCAACAATTGTTTCAGGAACTTCAAAAAACTGGGAAAGAGCCATGGATTTTTCAATGCTGGGCGTGCCTCAGGCGAGGGGAGTTGGACATAAAGCAATTAGTGGGTGGTTCTTGGCTAGTAGGCTATACGTTCCAATTACTTTGCCTTAAGCAAGGTGTGTGGGGGGAGTATTTTGTCCAGAGGTTATACAAGAAAAGGCGGTGGAATGTGATTTAATTTAGAAGGTACAAGGACATAAGAGAGAAGGGCTGGGGATGGGGTCCCGAGCAGGTAAATGGGTTTGACCCTTTTGTGAAATCACAGTTACCATCCTTGGGAACGTTGACACACACAGATCCCGGATCCCGGCTGTCAGAGAAACTGAAGGCAAGCAGATGGCCCCTCGCTCTCTCTCTGTGTATACCTTCTCCATGCAGGCTTCCTGCTAAAACAGGATCTTGCCAAAAAGCATTATCCTGTAGTAGAATTTCCCAATAGGAAAGTGAGCCCATTATTGAAGGGTTTAATGAAATGTACTTTTAATTTTTTTAACCATTTAATGCAATGTGAGCCCTGAATGCTAATGGGACAAAGAAAGCCACAGCCAACAAGGGATTCAGACTTTTGTAAAACCAGACAGGTGGGTCAGGATCTGGGCAGTGACCTGGAAAACAGGAATGCAGGGGAGCTTCTTTCTTTAGAAATGAAGTGGGGGGCTGCACTTGAGACAGGTTGCAAAAGGGTCTAGAGGGCTGGTACTGGGATCAGAGTGCAAGTTGGAGCTGCATCTTTTACTCTCTGTGGAATCTCAAGCAAGGTACCTAATCTCCAGAGTTAATAATAACATACACTTCCAAAGGCAGCCGTAGGCTGGATTTTAATCATTAAATTTCCAAACGCCAATATTCAGCAATGCCTTAGTCCCATGCCAGGCCCTGAGTGTTCATTCACTTGCCAAATACTGAGTGGGTTCCCTCTGTGTCCCCTTCACTGTTCCTACAGATGGATCTCTGCTGTCATGACCTTTACAGACTCGTCAGGGGAAATGACAATAAATATGTGAACAAAAAAATATACATGATATTTTCAGGTATTAAAAAGTACTATGAAGAAGGTAAAACTATGAGGTTGTGATAGCAAGTGATCCGAAGGGGGACAAATTTTATTTCAGATGTGAAAGATTGGGAAAGACTTCCTGCTGGGGGTCAAGTCTGAGCTGGAACTTGGAGAGTGCGTGGCTGTTGGAACAAGGAAGTGGGTGGAGGAGTATTCTAAGATGAGAAGATTGCAAAAGTAAAGGCTCTCCATAGACGTTGGGTGATGATGATGATGATAATAATGATTACGATTCTTTAATTATTAAATCAGGAGTCGCGACATTCAAGACCAGCTCCTATGAAAAACTGGCCTTTGAGGGAAGCAGCTGCCTCATTCACACCTTGCCCTCACTCAAAGGGCTTGTGTGCTGCCTATGAGTCCTCTCTCCTCCAGCTGCTGCTTAGTCAAAAGGCATCATTTCATTACTTCTCAGACGTGTTCGGGAGGGGTTTGCCAACAATTTACCCCCAAGACTAGAATTATTTGTACAAGTATGAGATGGCATTGGAGGCGGTCCAAGCACATAGGCAAAGACTCATTGGCAGTTAAATCATGCTAAGACATCACAGTAAGTAAATATGCCCAAAGAGGGAATTTTAGCCATCCAAGGACACAGAAAAACCACAACCCTGGCCTCAAAACTGCATTCCTCGTATATCTAACTCATGTTCTTATGCTATAGGATAAACCAAATAAATCAAGATACTCTTGGGATAGATCAAGAATAAGCCTGCAATAAATTCCATTACACTTACTTGTCAGTGCCTTGCCTGGAAACTTCACTTCTTTTTGGAAATTAAAAAATATTATTGAATGCTGTGGAGATGTGGCAGGAACTGAGAAGGAAATTCTCTCTGGAATTTCTACCTAATTTTTGAGGAGGTTAAATAATTGGAGACAATTCAATTTTGTGGAGATTCATCACATGTTGGATTCAAATAGGATAAAAAGAACTTTCTTTTCTGCACGTGACACATTCACAATTTTATTAACTTAAAAATGGTATGGAGCTGCTCATCTTTGTATTCTTTAATTGCTGAATTACTAACTGCTAGCACAAGGCACAGAGCAAGCACTAAATAAATATTAGTAGAATAAATGAAAATGGATAAAATTGATTAGAATTCTGTAAATTTGTTACATGTGGTAGCTATGTTTTTTAGGGTGTTTGCTATATGCTAAATGTTTTACAGAGATTATCTAATTTATTACCTTACATCTAGGTTTTACTCTATTTTGCAGATGACTGAGTTGAGTCTGAGCGATGTTCAACAGTTAACCAATATTTATTAAGCGCTGACTGTGTGCCAGGCACACATAACTAGTCAGCAGCTATTCAGGTTTGTCTGACTCCCAATTCTCTGCTCTTAACCAAAATGTTCTGCTGGTTCTGAATGGAGGATGCTGGAAGCCGAGTTTACCAGACTCTAAATCTGACTTAGCTTCCCACTGATTCCAAGGAACATCAATGTTAGGCAAACATGGGAAAATGAAGGATTCTCATTGTATACATTCACATCATAAGCAATATCATATTTCTGCATGTCCGCGCATGTGCGTCTAAAAAGCTACATTATTCACGGTCTGGTCTATGTTTTTCATTAAACCTAACAAGCATTTTCATTACAACGTGCAGGCCAAGCTTTAGAGCAACGATTTTCCATGTGGTAACCAGACGTTAGGACACATTTTAAGCAACTAACTGGACACATTGCATGGATCTCTTGAGCCAGATGGAAACTGGAAATAGCACAAGTGAACTGGGAGACTTGAGGCAGCATTTCTGCGATGAGAGATAAAGACCAAAGGAGATGAAGGTGCTCTCTTACTCTCTGCTAATAGCTCAGGAAATTGGAGTTGCTAACAGTCATGTGGGTACTATATCAGGCCCTGGCTCAGGCACCTCAGACTTTTTCCTTGACAGGTTGGGCAGCACACCTTTATTTGTATTGGGAAAATGATGGGACCAGCCTCGGGGAAACAAATTATAGCAAGAGAATTTTTATGGCCGTCTGAGTGGGCTTAAATCAATGGTTCTCAGCCATAGGCAGTTTTGGCAATGTCTGGGAACATTTTCGATTGACACAACTGGAAGGTGCTGCTAGCATCTGGTGTGTCGAGGGTACACACCCTCCACTGCACAGGACAGCTCCTCACAATAGAAAATTATATGGCCCCAAGTGTCGCAGTGTCAAGGTTAGGAAAACCTGGCTTGAATCACGATGATGATGATAACAATCATGATGACACAAATAATTAAAGGTCCTGTTTATATGAATGACCATCTCAGGCCTGCCTCTTGGTTAATTAGTTGTCAACCATTACTATTTAAATCTTACATTAACCCCCAAATTGCCTTTGTTTTACAGTGGGGAGAAAACCTCAGACTCTGAGATATTAAGTAACTCGCCCAAGGTCACAGACCTTGGAAAGAATGTGCCAAAAGTGGGATTCAAACCTGGAACTTCATGACCCCAGGACACTTAAACACTGGACTACACTGCCTGATTTTGCTTCTGTGGCCAGGTTTGGGTGGACCACTCAGGTTTTGAAGAGCTTCCGCAGGCTTACTTGGAGACGGCACAAGGAAGTGAAGACTCCGAATCCTCTGCTCAGAGGGTATCAATCAGAGCTCTAGACACTGTTCTCTCTCCCTTTCATATCTTTTCCCTGGTGAATGATGAAGTAATCACCCTTGGCTCACCACTTTCAAACTGTAACCAGTACACAGTGATTCATAACCTGGGGTAATTTTGGCTCCCAGGGGACATCTCTGGTTGTCACAACTTGGGGGGCGGGGAAGGGAGACACTACTGGGACCCAGCAGGCAGAGGCCAGGGATGTTGCTAAAGATTTTACATTGCACAGAACAGACCCCACAACAGAGTTATCTGGCCTCAAATGTCAACAGTGCCCAGGTTGAGAAACCTGAAAGTAGAAGCAAAGTGGAAAATCAGGCCTTGGAGAGAAAGCTAGCTTTTTATATAGTGGAAATGTATTGTTGCTGTTTTCGATGTCATCCACTCATTCTGCTTCTGATAACGGCTTCTGATCTTGTTGCAGGATCCCCACTCAGAGCCCATGTAATTCTGGAGGAGCTAGTAACTCCCCCACATCTCCAGGGATGACATGGTCTAGACATGACTTATCGGAGCATCCCAGTTATCTGGCAAAAGTGATTGGTTGGGCCTGACACCAGCACAGTCAACCAGATGTCATAAGACGGTGACTGGAACTTCTAAGGGAGGCCAGATCCTTGAATCTAGACTTACTCCTAGGAGGAGATGAAGGTGGCCACCTGGTCACCATGAGGAGAGACACTGCGCCAGGATGGAGCCACCGTTGCAGAGGTGGACCAGAGAAATATACAGAGGGAACCAAGTGTTTGTGATATAATTGGAGGCCTTCAACTAGCAATACCTGAAGCCAGTTATTCTGGACTTTTGACTTATACAAGCCAGTAAATTGTCTAATCATTTAAGCCATTTGGGGTTGTGTTTTCTGCTTCCTGCAGCTGGAAGAGGCCCAGCTGATACCCTTTACTTTGAGGTCATGATAACACAAATGACATTCATTGAAAAACAAAAATAAAAAGATGTCTGCAAATTCCTTTGCATTCTCTACAAGAAATTTCATAATGCAATATGTAAATCTGGGGAAAATTCTGGAAGGCAGAATTTTCCTGACAAAGGGATATCTAACAGAACAGCCACTGGCTATTCATAACACGAGAAAAAGCTGGCAGCCCTGATTTCTGGAAGTCAGGTACAGAGAGCTATAGGTTTCATCTATCTTGTCAAGAGTCTAGGTGTGCTGGGAGAGCAGTAGCATTTCTGACGCCTGTTATAATGACACCCATGATGCAGATGTACATGTCAAGCTCTCAGCCAACTCATGTGTGAAGTTAGAAAGAGGATGCCTGGCAGATGCATAGCACTGTGGGGAAAAAGCCCATGAATGCACTCTTGTAAATCTGGGAATCGTACTGAAAGGATCTCCTAGGGGAAGAATGTACTGCACCAAGTCTAGACCCACGTAAGGGACTTTCACCCAGGTGCAGAGTCCAGTAGACGTAGTTCAAGGACTATCAATGGCAACGACCCCCAAAGCATGGCTCACGTACCAGGGGTCGCAAGCTGGGGGTTTCTAGGGGGTCCTTGAGCAAATATTTAAATAATCTTAATAGGTATGAAATTGTTTTTAAAGAGAATGGAAATAAAAACATAACTAGTGGGCTTCCCTGGTGGCACAGTGGTTGAGGGTCCACCTGCCGATGCAGGGGACGCGGGTTCGTGCCCCGGTCCGGGAAGATCCCACATGCCGCGGAGCGGCTGGGCCCGTGAGCCATGGCCGCTGAGCCTGCGTGTCCGGAGCCTGTGCTCCGCAATGGGAGAGGCCACAACAGTGAGAGGCCCGCGTACCACAAAAAAAACAAAAAAAAAAAACCCCCAAAAAACATAACTAGCATATCAAACAAGGGATTCAGTGACCTGTATTGCTGAGTACAGGGGTCAGCAAATGTTTTCTGTAAGGAACCAAATAGTAAATATTTTTAGATTTTTGAGCCAGCCACTCTCTACCCAACTACTCAATTCTGTCCTTGGGTGTGAAAGCATCCTTAGTAAATACAGTAACGAATGGGTATGGCTGTCTTCCAGTCAAACTTTATTTACAAAAACAGGTGGAGGGTCAAATTTGGCCTGAAGACTGTAGTTTGTTAATCCTGGCTTAACAGGAAACTGAGCAAAAAGAAAAGGAGTAAAAAAAATTTTTTAAATTCAAGTGGTGCATAGATCTGGTAAAAGTCATGAAGTTGGTTGAAGATGGTTGAAAACTGGTGAACCGTGTATTGGATCTTATGCTTTCAGTACCATCCATGATGGTGATGATGGTGATAATAAATAATAATAATAACAGTAATCATAGTAATAATAAATTATTGAATCATTTATTTTTATTTAATATGTGTGTTTTTTAATGTTTATATGTGCCAGAACACTGTACAAAATACCGTGATTTAAATTGTGAATAAGACAAGTATGGTCTGACCCTAAGTTTGCTATGAGGTGTACAAGAAACGGTTACTGGCAGGAGAATAATGAAGGCTTTCCTGAGGAAGTAACAGAAGCAAATAACTAAAGGAAGAAACCAGTCTTGAGAAAAGCTAGGGGACCAGCATTCTGGAAAGGAGGGAAAAGCATGTGTGTAAATGTCCTGAGGCATGAAAGAGCTCCAGGTGCTGCTTCAGTGTGACTGGAGCCCACCCAGGGAGAATGGGGAGAGCAGCAGCCACCATGCTGGAAGAGTGAGCATGGGCTAGACAGGCCATGATGAAAGACATGCGGAAGCACGGGAAGGCTTTAAGCAGAAGACAGACTTGAGGCAATTTCCCTTTGCTCTTACTTCTCCGAGGCCAGTGGACTGGAGGGGGAGTCGTGGGCAGCAGTTCGTAACCCACCAACCACAGCAACACAGCAACAAGAGAATCTAACATCCAATGGGAACCTACTGTGTCAGATCTGTGCTTGTCACTGAGCATATTACTCACTGGATTTTCCCAATAACCCACTGGAGGGGGTCTATAATTATTTCCATTCTACAAAAGTAGAAACTGATGACCTGGGAAGTGCATTAAGATGACCAGGTTCCTGTAGGTGGTGAGCATCAGAGTCCCGACGTGGCCCAGGTTTGTATGATTCCAAGGGTCAAACTCTGATACTGAATTTTAGAGGTTGGCAAACTACGCCCAAGGGCCAAATCTGGCCCCTGACTTGTTTTGTAAATAAAGTTTTGTGGAAAAATAGCCCCGCCATTTGTTTACGTAGTCTATAGCTGCTTTCCAGCTGACTAATTGCTACAAAGACCATATGACCTGCAAAGCCAAAAATAGATACTATCTAGCTCTCTAGGGCAAGTTTGCCAAGCCCTGATCTATGCTATAAGGGCATGAAGTTCATTCTTGCTAGTAGACTGTCCAAAATGAAAATGATATGACTAAGATACTTTATCATCAGCTTTACTCTCCCAGAATGTCATTTTTGCCCCTGCTTCTCAGATCCTTTTCCCATTCTGTTCTCACACAGCATTTTATTTTATTTTTTTCCTTAGGACTTAAAGACGATTTTTTAAAAATACAGCAATATACAAATTACAACGGGGAGAGAAATGTTTTTAAAAAGTGTTTCAGAAGGAACTAATGACAGCATGTGATAGTCAGTTCCTACAAGCGAGTAGAATTTCCTTTTTCCCATGGCTAACGTTTATCCCCCAGGTGATGCCTTGTTTGTTAGGCTGTCTTGAGGGAGCCTAACTAGCCACCCACACACTTTCTTTGTCAAACAGATCAGAATCAACAGCTAACATAAAAAGATGAATATTGACTGACGAAATGCCATCTGGTAGCTGGGGGCTAAGGTGGGGAGTGAGTCCTGGTTTGGAACTCTGGCTGAAATGGCAGGTGATGCTTACTTGACTCAGTTTACATATCAACACAATGAGAATGGTAACTAGGTTGTTGGCTTCCAGTTCTACTAAGGTCCCTCTGTATAGAATTAGAATTAACGTCAAAAGGCCATCCCGTGGTGAACCAACGTTTTATTTTAGCATACTCTCTGAACATCAGCTACACTATAATGAAGGGCTTTATCCACGCTAGGTGGAAATCACATGTTTACATCAACAGTGCCTCACTTCCTCCTGGAAAGGGAGTTGTGATATTTTTGCTTTTGCAAAAATTCAAGTTAAGAGACTGGATGTATCATCCAAAGAATGTGATTGCTCTGCACCTAAAATATAATCTTACTGCAAAAATAATGAGAAAAATGAGAATACAGATGATCTAAGTAGTAAGCAAATTTTAAAAAATGACTTAAACTACCTTTTGAGCAAAGCGACTTGAATCTGTGGCTTTGCTCTCAGTTTGACATCAGATAAAAAACTGGGAGGGAGATAAACTTAAGAGAAATGCCAGATGATGACACAGTTTCTTTCAGGGGACTGGGTCTTGCAAACCTCAGCACTTCTGCACTTCCTTCATCAATGTTGCCGTTATACAAGAACCTCTTGTACTGTTATTCTTTCTTTAAATAAACTCACTTCTTAAATAAATGTATTTGAACAGTAAATTTTATATCCGAACTGACAGTGAAAAGCTAGCAATAACAGCTACCAAACTGCCGGTTTTATTTGGCCCTCATTTTATATGAAAACTACACATTAAAATAAACACATTACAATTAAATTGTTAAGAAGTTTATCTACCATTTAAAATGTCTCTATGTACTATCAGGGATTCACTTATCTTCCAAAATACTCCGCTAAGGGGATATAAAAATTCATACATGTAAACATTTTATTTGATATAGTAAACATTTTATTTGAATTAAATATTAAGTGGTATGAAGTGTGTATGTGTGTTTTGTTATGTGAAAACATGACATGTTTAAAAGAAACCAGCAAACAAAAAGTGGGGTGAGGTTGCAGAGGGAATCCACCCCGTGTGGCAGTTGAGGAGTGTGCAAACACAGCATTAGTGACTCATTACCTGAAACCAGAGGCTCGACAAAGCCTTTGTTTATTCTGCAAATCCAAGACAGAATAATTGCTGCAAGCTGTCTTAAGATGCTGAGGAAGCCATCCAAAGCGTACCTGTGCTTGTGGGCTTGGAGTCCCTTGGAAGCCAACTGCTTTCAGCCCTTTTGGCAGGTAGGGAAGTGGCAGGCCCAGTCTTACCGAGGCGCCCTCCACGCCAACCCAGGCCAAGGTTCATGACTGCACTCGGCTGCCTAAATTCTGTCAACTGGAAGGAACTCCTTATTCTGTATCCCAGCCTTCAAACACCAGCACACCTGTCCCTAGTGTCCTTACCCCGCCTGCGCCCACCCCACTCACTAACCCCAGAGTGGCCTTCTCTGTGCCCCTGAGGGTTCCCCAACCTTCTCAGCAGGGCCTGTGCACTTGCTGTTTCCACTGACCAGAAGGTTCCTTTCTTGCTCTATGCAGCTTATTCTCACTCTCTGGGACTCATCTAAACGTCACCTTACCAGAGTGTTCTCAGATGACCCTCCAGCCTATGATCTGGCGTGTTATCTTTATAGCTTTCATCTCTGTCCGAAAATCATACGTATTTGCTTAAATGGTTAATATCAGTCTCCCCAGCTGGGCTGTGGGTTCTTTAAGGGCAAACCTTTTAATCACGTAAGGTAGGCATATCCCACTCTCCTGTTTCTTCAAGGACATTTTTTTAATATATATTTTTTTCAGTTCATACATAATAGAGTGACATTTATAAACTTGCAGTTTGCTATGTAACATGACCATAAAAGAATGCAATAGCATCTATATTCGATTGTTTTCGTGTGCGTGTGTGCTTTCTAAGGGGAAATGCACCTATCTTTTTACAGACGGCCTTTGAATCAAGCCCTTCAGTATAATTTATGTACGTTTTAATAATTTCCTTGCTGGTATAAATGTTTCGTATCTGTTATCTGGCGTATTACATAAAAGACTTGCTTTACCTTATGAAGTTGAGTCATAGTCATTGAATTTTAGGAAGCATTAAGGGTTAAGCTTATAAAAAATATTAGATTTAAGTAAACTTCATATTGGCCAACAGCGGGAGGTATTCTATGAATGTCATTAATTTGAATTAAGAACTAATGTTTAACATTCCCAAATTATGTTTTAATTATGGGGCAAAACCTGTATTTCCTTTTCAACTTATTTGTCTGCCTGGAATTTAAAAGAACTGTTTTTCTTTTTTGAAAAAAAATCCCACTCCTAGACCCATCACTCCTGGGTTAAACAAGCTCACTTAATATTTTTTTTCTCCGTGTGGGCTTTGCTTGGGCCCCACAGAGGTGCCACGGATGTTTTATGAACTAACATTTATTTTAGACACTTTGGCCCATCGGACATGATCTTGTAAGCCCGAACTCTCAGCGGATGTGCTGTTGAACATAATGGGGGTTATAAAAAGGTAGAGTGGGTTGCAGAGTGCCAGGGGCGAGAGGGGGAGGTCGTGGAGCCACAGAAGGCATCACGCTGCTCTCCCTGGCAGTTGCGGCCCTGCTGCTGGGACCTGCAGTCTCAGCAAGCCCCTCCCAAGCCAGGCGAAGAACGCAAAATCGCCTAATTGCTATCCTTGGAACTCAGTGCTCCCCATAAGCCTGGAAGAGAATAGCAACGTTTCACAAACAGAGCTGGACGTTGATCTAGGTGAGTGGCAGTGGGGGAGTCTCTGAGTTGCGTGTGGAATTCTGGATGGAATCCACAGGCCCCGGAAATTCCAGAACACTCTCTTCCTCAGACAAGGTCTTCAATTAATTACGGGAGCTAAAATGTTGCTGGGCATAAATCAGCATTGAAAAAATGCCATACCTCAGTGTATACGGGGATTCACCCGGGGGGAAGGGGAAGGTTTTAAAGGTATCTGAAAGCCATAAAAATCTCCATTTAGATAGAAATCTTTACAAAAATGTTATTTAGTTATTCATTTGCACTTTGGGGGCAAAGTTGCCAATTCAGCAGAACAAAGGCATGTATAAGTTGGCACTTAAAACTGGAGAGTTAACACCAGTAAGACAAAGGGTTAAAACTGGTATCCTCAATTCAATTCAAATCAAAGTTCACTTAATGCCAATTCTTTGCTAGTGATCTAAGGACAGAGACAAACAGGACCCTTATAAGGCCTTGAATTTTTCCTTCATAGGGCTCAAAAAAATTAGTCATTGCAATTTCCTGCTGTCTGTCCACCCCCAGCAGACTGTAAACTCCATAAGGGGAGAAATGTGTTTGTTCTATAAACTTCTGAATTCTCAGATTCTAATCCAGAGCCTGGCACATAGTAAGTTCCCCATCAAAACTTTAAATGAATCAAAGTAAGGCTCAGGGACTTCCCTGGTGGTCCAGTGGGTAAGGCTCCCCACTCCCTGCTCCCCGATCCCTGGTTGGGGAACTAGCTCCCGCACGCATGCCACAACTAAGAGTCTGCATGCTGCAACCAAGAAGCCTGCATGCCGCAACTGAAGATCACACATGCTGCAACTAAAAAAAAATCCCTCATGCAGCAACTAAGAGCCGGTGCAGCCTAAATAAATAAATAAATATTTTAAAACAAAACAAAAAACAAAAGTAAGGCCCAGTGCTGCCAACACCCTTAAGAAGCTCACTGTCCCGTAGGAAACACAGGTAAGAGAACAAAGGGATTATAGAAACAGGTGATGAGGCCTAGAGCAGAACTATGTTCAGGATCTTATGAGACAAAAGAGGCAGAAAGTTGATTCAGCTGGAGAAGATGGGGTTGTGAAATGCTTCCAAGAGGGGATGGAATCCAAGTGAATTTTAAAAGGTGATGCCAGTCAGAGGGAACAGCTTGAGAAAAAGCTTGGAGGAGAGAAGCATTTTGTTCCTTTTCCTGGAGCTTAATTTAACAAAAATTATTGAGGTGGCCTATTATCAAAATGGCAGGTACAAAGTCTTCAGCCAAGCCAAATGTCAAAGGGAGTTACCTGTCCTCAGGTAAATCTAGCCAGGAGAGATGGGGATATGAAGCCAATCCTATGATAGTATGTTTTGGTCATTTTAGGTCTGCCAATCACTGAATCAATAGACCTACTGCATTTTCCCTCTAAATAGCCAGAAGAGGTCATTAAAATACTCGTAAGAAAACAAAAAGAGAAAGTCCCTTCCAAGATCTTTACTGAGATCTGTAGGTCCTTGTAAGTTTCAGTTCTGAAATCTTCATTTATAAGAGACACAAGTCAGGACTTCCCTGGCGGTGCAGTGGTTAAGAATCTGCCTGCCCATGCAGGGGACAGGGGTTAGATCCCTGGTCCGGGAAGATCCCACATGCCGTGGAGCAACTAAGCTCGTGTGCCACAACTACTGAGCTTGCGCTCTAGAGCCCGCGAGCCACAACTACTGAGCCCACGTGCCGCAACTACTGAGCCCACGTGCTGCAGCTACTGAAGCCCGTGCACCTAGAGCCCGTGCTCTGCAACAAGAGGAGCCACCACAATGAGAAGGCTGTGCACCGCAGTGAAGAGTAGCCGCTGGTCGCCGCAACTAGAGAAAGCCCACGTGCAGCAGCAGCCACAAAATAAATTTAAAAAAAGCAAATTGCATTTATACTGAGTTCAAAAAGAAAACCAAGCTAAACAAAAAATCATTTAAAAAAAACAAGAGACGCAAGTCAGAAACACTTTATGAATTAGGCTGTATACTCAGCAGAGGCAGGGGGTGGGGGGGCTATGATGTAATTAAAAGCTCAATTGATGACCTTTAAAAACTGTGTCAATACCTGGAGACTAAGGGCTTCATCAAGAAGTCCACACTCTAGTGAGTCAAATGTCAGAACAAAAGAATCAGTAATTTGGGTCAAGGATCCAAGATGTGCAATTCATAAATGGCTGTAGAGACTGCCCCAGGACTGGTGTGAGCTAACCACCTTTCTAAGCAATTATCTGTGTTTGGAAAGCTCTACACTCAAGTAGGACACGTGCAGCTTTCATCTGGGGAGCTGAAGGATCTCTTGGAAATATCCCTTAGCCACTTGTTTACTTGGAAGAGCATCTGATTTTGGAAAAAAGAATTTCCCTCTTCCAGCTGAGCTTAATTCTTCTCTTCATTCACTTGAAGCTATTTCTCAGAAAAGGACATGAGGTTCAGCCCATGTGAGGCTCTGGTCTCACGAATCCTCTTCCTCCAGATACCTGTCTGGCTTGCTTCCTCACTTCCTTTGTGTATACTCAGAGGTCCCTTTCTCATCAGAGCCCTCCCTGGGCATTGTATCTAACACTGACCCTCCACCCGGATCCCTGACTCTCCCTCTACCACCTCCTTGCTTTGTTTTCTCTTTAGCATGTACCACCCAGCACAATATATATCTATTTATTTATTTTCTTTCTACCATACTTGAATATTCTCAGGCAGAAATATGTGATTATGTGGTTCACTGTTAATATCCCCAGCTCCTAGAAGGAGGACTGTTACAAATTAAGTACTGAATACAGGCAGCCCTCACTTTACATGGCATCTCAGTGACTACGGAACTGGGCAAAATGAGGACACGGTACCAACACACATGAGTTTCAGTTAACACAGAACCATGCAAAGCAATGCCTGACTGTAGGTAATTGCTTGTGAGAATGGAGCTGTTCCACACTCCTACTGGATGGACTAGGCCATTCGGGGCAATTCATTTGCCCTATCATCCATTGTTCCTGAAAGCAAATTTGTCCAACAACCCCTTGTAAAGGATCAGTACAGTGCACCTATTTGAGGATAATCTGTTCAGGCCACGCTTTCCTTTCTCCAAAACCACCTTCTTCTAAGGCCCACTAGACTCCACCTTAACCATAGACAATTGGACTAAAAGTAGACTACCCAGAGAGAGCCAAACCTTTGGTAAGGAGAGGTCCAAGAGCTTGAATGAACAGATGGCAATCTTGAGAGAATGAGAGGATGACGGAAGGAACTGAAGATCTACAGAGGCAAGACCCACGGAGGTAAACTGGGCTCTACCCACCATGGTGCCCAGTTCAATCTTCCCTTCAGTTCCCTGGTCTATGCTTCCTCCCCATACATTCCTACTCTCCTTTGTTAGTTGTTATTAATCATGTTCCTTTGAGGTGGGTTATTCTTTCTTATTATCCAAAGACCCTTGATTGAGACAAGCTGTAGGCACCCACCACTGCCCAACCACCACTGAGATATCAAGAGACTAGAAGACCTGGTCTCCCTGAAAGGATATTGGTGCTGGACTGAGAGGTCAGGATAAAGAGCTGGAGACAAAGTGTCATGGACTGAATGTGTTCCTCAAATGCATATGTTGAAATCTGATCCCCAGTGTGATGGTATTTGGAGGTGGGGTCTTTGGGAGATGATTAAATCATGAGGGTGGAGCTCTTATGATGGGATTAGTGCCCTTGTAAGAAGAGGCCACAGAGGCTGGCTCACCCTCTTTCCACCATGTGAGGACATAGCAAGAAGTTGGCTGCCTGCACCCCAGAAGAGGGCTCTCACCAGAACCCAGCCATGCCAGCACCATGATCGTGGGACTTGCAGCCTCCAGTACAGTGAGAAATAAATGTCTGCTGTTGATAAGCCACTCTGTTCATGGTTATTTGTTATAGCAGCCCAAACTGACTAGGACACAAGCCTCGGCCACGTGCAAAATGACCCTAGGCCTTTGGAGGCACCTGGTTAGGTGCATTTTAGCCAGAGAAACGAAGGGAGAAGCCCTTGTGAAGATCTGCCTGCCTTGTGATTCAATCCTATAGCTGGGGTTTCTGAATTGCCACCACTGCAGATTCAGTCTTACACTGGGAATTGCTTGGGCCATTGAATAAGAACTTATGGAGCCCTAACTCAAGAATGGGCATGACTCTGCAGCCAGTCAAACTCCTGACCCTGAATCCCAGGGAATATAGTGATTAAGAACATGAGCTCTGGACCACATAGGTTTGCTATTTACCCCGGGAAAATTCCTTGCACTCTTTCAGGGGCCTTCTTCCTTATCTATAAAATGCGAATCATAAAGTAATACCTAACATATAATGTATATAGAGTACTTGACCTGGGGTCTAGGACATAAAGTAAGTACTCAATAGATGACAGCACTGAACACCCCAGGTTTTGTCTTACTTTAGGAACCAAGACGCTGCTCCTATCCAGTCACTCTCTGGTTTGTTTCCCCATTCTTCTACCAATTAGCCTGAGTCACATTTCAGATTCTCCATGACAAGCAAAAGTTGTAACCGATGGTGAAGTGTCTATTGTTACCACTTAGCTAACCCACTGTGAGCTAGTACAGGGCTAATTTCCTCATATATATATTGAAGGAGACATTTTTACCCCATTTTAGAGGGACGCAAACTGAGGCCCAGAGGGATGACACAGCTTTCATTTGGCCTTAAAAATCTAGTAAATGTTAATTACTGTTGACAGTAGAAATAATCAGTAATTTACTCTCTCAATAAGTTGATTTAGCAAAAGCTAAATATTAGTTCAAGCCCTGCTTTTTGTCTTGGTTAAAGATATTTGCTTAAGAAGAGTATGAACTGAGTTTGATTTCTGATTTTAAAATACAGAAGAGGTGCTTATTAGGTCCTGGAAGGAAGGAAGGAAGGAAACCAAGGTAAGGAATCAATGACAACAAAGGAATAAATGAATAAGAACAAAGAAAAGGACCAATAAGTTTAAAAAATTAAACATGGAATTGAGTCAATCTTGCTCATAAACGCTCACCTTTAATAAGGACGCCCCTCACTAACCAAACAAGGAGTTTAGTCAACAAATTTGACATCTGTGTGGATGACAGCATCATTCAGTTTTTAGCTAATGACATATTTTTAGGTTGCGTCTCAACATAACTAACGCAAAATAGTGAAAATCTCAGTGGGAGAGAAAAAAACCTAAGTCCACTTGAATGTCCAAATTGCTTTAGATACTCTTTAATACAATATAATTCCAACACAAAAATATTTCTGAGTTCTTTGCAATTCTTCATAAAGCAATTTAACCAATATATAAATAGTTGTTCATGATTCTGGGGCCTGAAAGTAACCAGAATGACTGAAATAAACATCTTTAGAGTAACTGCTGTGTATCCCACCATTCCTTGCTTTTCCTGCATTATCAGATTTTCATAGTTACAGAGGTGCTATTATTACTTAGGATCAGTTTGATTAATGTTTATTCCATGGTAGGCATTATGAAAAACACCTTACCTATATCATCTTATTTAATTTTTAATAATATTAAAATTAATAATATTAAATAAATTAAATAATTAATTAAAATATTAAATAATTAATAATATTATTAATCCTTTTTTAAAATCAGGGAAGTCCAAAGAGCAAAATAATAGTAAAGAAAGCTTATGATTTCACCTGAGATAAATCAAAAGACAATAAAAAACAAAAGTGAAAAAAAGGTAATAAATGCTTTATGGTTAAAAAATTCAGGTAGAATGGTAAGAAACGTTGTTATAAAAAAAAATACATTGAAGCTACACCCTATTCTTTTTCAAAAAATAAATTTATTTATTTATTTTTGGCTGTGTTGGGTCTTCATTGCTGTGCACGGGCTTTCTCTAGTTGTGGCGAGCGGGGGCTACTCTTTGTTGCGGTGCGTGGGCTTCTCATCGCAGTGGCTTTTCTTGTTGCGGAGCACGGGCTCTAGGCATGTGGGCTTCAGGAGTTGCAGCACTCAGGCTCAGTAGTTGTGGCTTGTGGGCTCTAGAGCACAGGCTCAGTAGTTGTGGCGCACGGGTTTAGTTGTTCTGTGGCATGTGGGATCTTCCCGGACCAGGGCTCGAACCCCTGTCCCCTGCATTGGCAGGCGGATTCTTAACCACTGTGCCACCAGTGAAGTCCCTATTCTTTCTTCTTAAGGGTAACTGCAAAGGGGAGGTTTTCATGATTCCTTCCAATACAAAAAAGAAACAAAATTCCATACTGGGGGCTTCCCTGGTGGAGCAGTGGTTGAGGGTCCGCCTGCCGATGCAGGGGACACGGGTTCGTGCCCCGGTCCGGGAGGATCCCACGTGCTGCGAAGCGGCTGAGCCCGTGAGCCATGGCCGCTGATCCTGCGCGTCTAGAGCCTGTGCTCCGCAACGGGAGAGGCCACAACAGTGAAAGGCCCGCATAACGCAAAAAAAAAAAAAAAAATTCCATACTGTCTCATTTGATTTTAGTCTTCATAACAATCTTATGAAGCAAGCACTATTGTTGTGCCCAATTTACAGATGAGGAAACTGACTCTTCCATCAGCTAAGTAATTTGCCTAATGTCTCACAGCTGATAAAAATGACAGGAACAGGATTTAAACCTGGACTTCTGACTTTGAAACCCATTTGTTCTTTTCATCAGGTAACCTTATCACATCTGATAGTCCTCTTTGGGTTTTCTGATATGGGCAGCAATGAAAAGACAGTGGATAAAGTGAATAAGGGGCCACCAACCTTGGTCATATGGACCAAACCAGCCGAAACATGAGGCTTCAAAATAATTTTTTGCAGGCATATTTAAATTACAAGCCTAAATGCTATGTGCCAAGCTTACAACTAATGTCTTCCTTACTTGCCTGGGGAAGGTGACATTTGGGGGCTACTCAAGTAAATATAATGTTGATAAATACATTTAGGGGCAGGTTGACAAACACAAAGGCATAGTGTGCAATTAACTACAGGGCTATTGCTCGGATTCCTCGCTGTAAAAGCAAGCGAGGTAAGGAATTCAGCTGTGTGCCTATACAGAAATTCGGACTTAGATGGGAAACCTATTTAAGCTGTTGGTTTTACAGATGGAAGGTTAGGGAGCACCCTGTGATCATTTTACCCGCCAGCCGGAATTGCAGGTAGCATGCTCTGGCCTCTGAACTTCCTTTGCTGACACCAGTAAGTGTAAGATCTCTGGCCTTGCCTCAATCCAATCAAGCACACCGTTTCTAATATTTCTATCAGAGAAGAATTTGAAGTTTAATGAAACAATCCAATACAACATTTAACAAGATTTGGCATGGGCAATTTCTTAAGAATTACTGCCTTAAGTACCCACCAGGTTTACATAATGGACTTGGTGACTGCCTAGATGAAAGCACAGGTTTTTCAACCTCAGGTAAAATGAACTCTTGCCAAATAGATTCTTTAACATTTAGATAGCTTATCATTTCAGATTTGTTCAGTGTACTCTTTGGAACTGCTATTTTGAGGAAAGGCCATATATGAAGGAATAACCCTGGCACAAGAAGTCCTTTAAGAGGTTTAAAAAATGAGTTAGTCCAGCTAACACAATGTTTTCCGAAACTAATGTACTTTTGCTAAAAACGTAAAATTAACATCAAATGAAGATCTCTTAAGAAGCTCTAAAATTGAGATGACTATCTTAGTGGCATATAGTAGGTACCTGATGCAATCAGTGTGTTCTACACAGGTAATTACTTTTACTACTAATGGTGCCTCCCACTCAGTGAGAAAGATGAGGGGCTCCAACTCTACTTAATCACTAGGCTGCTTCATTATTGCTCTACCACCTACTGGGTAAAACAATTCGCTTGTTCTATTCAGCAACTCTCACAAATGAGAAAAATTTATTAACGTGTGAACAGAATGGGACATATTTAGTATGTACAAAGGAGATTACCTACTTGATTTTAAAAATACATAAAGGATTCAAATACCTGTGTGGAACACCTTGAAATAAGGTCTTTCTGGAAAAGTTTTATTTTCATAACGTTGAAGCTGGTTTGCAACGACTGTCCACTTCAATGTGCTTGGAGATTGTTTAGAGGTGTTAGGGGAGGTGAGAGAAGACGGGGGTAGATAAGGGGGTGATGGAATTAGACAAACGTGGAGTCAGTAATGGGTGACCTTGGGTAAGTTGTTCATCTTCTTCTCGTTTTCTTATTATTTGTGGAATAAGGAGTAAGCACAATAATATTTGCTCCACTCTTAAAGTCAGTTTTGCTTTATGGCATATGTGTGTTTCTAAAAGGAACCATGCTATTCCAAATCGCACAATAAAAACCACAGAGCTTATGGGGAAAAAAACGGACTTTGGAGCACAACACTTAACGTCAGTAACAGATAATAAGAAAAGACAGGCACCTAATAAAAATGATAGCACTTCTTTACACTTTGAGTAGTTAAAAAATACATAAATATTACAATAGATATGGCATTTTTCCTTGAAAAAGATTTATAGAAGTGGATGCTAGCAGGGTTGCAGCCGTGAGTTATTGTGAAGTGGCAGGTGGTGGGTTATCTGAAATCCAGTGGAAAGTTGTAACACCAGACATTGATGGGTGTAGCTTGTAACACACCTGGCTAGCTGGTAGGTGGTAGGTGTTTGAAGTGGGTGCATGTTTGCCTTTTGTGTATCTCTACCTGGCTTGATTCAGAGGTGTGTAGTTTTCTGTGTTCACCTAGCATTTCTCACAGATGAAGTCAAACATACACAGATGCAAAATCCATATAATGCTCAAAATGTATCAGTCATGTTGGAACAAATTCTTATTCTCAGAAGACGCATTATAGCAGAATGAACTGTATTATAAGGATTACACAAGCTAATGTGGGTAAACACATAGTAGGTACTCAAGAAGTGTCATTATGCTTTGATTTCCACGGCTACCTCAATTAAACTGGGGTCAAATTCAATCCCAAACTCATAGTGGGCATACTTAGCCAGGTGGCCAATCTCTTTGCTGCTCTAGATCAGCAAACGTGATAGGACTCTAAAGGGCTCTCCTACAATGTGAACAGATGCGTTTGTTAAATGTTTTCACGTTGTACCTTTGTCCTTGCCTACAACAATAGTGTTTCCTGTAAAGAGTTTAAGAATAAAGCCAGGAAACACCATCCTTTTCCTTCAGTAGAAGTTGAAAACTACTCTGCAAGAAGCAAGAATTTAGCTGCCCTTGGGGGAAAAAGTTGGTGTTGCTCTTCATGTTTGATTAGCCCTGGAGAAGAACAGGCCGATGTATCTCCAGAGCCTTTGAGTAATAATAGGTAACACCTACACAAGGCTCTCTACGTCTGGCACTATAAGAGCTCCGGATATATTAACTCACTTAAGATTAAAATTATTCTATGTAATTGCTTTTCAAGTCTGGATGTTTCTTATCAAGTTAGGTAAAAGCAAAACAACTTTGGAAAACTGCAGTCAGATTTCCAGTTACGTAGGCAGTAAGTTTTCTTATTGGGCAGCCCCCCAAAATAAGTTTTTCTGGTTGGGCAGCCCCAACTAGAAAAGACTGTATAATCTTAAGGGCTGACCTGGGCTTTGGAACCAGACCAATCAGAAGCATGATCCCCCTCCCAGCTGTGTGTTCTTGGACACGTGATTCAATCTCTGTAGGCCTCAGTTCTCCCTTCTGTAACATGGGGTTAATAAGACTCTTTCTGGGCGCTGTTGTGAGAATTCAGTGAGAGATAGCTGGTAGGTGATTAGCAGGGTACAGGGCACAGAGTCAGCACTCAGCAAGTTGTACTTTTTGTTTATATCGTTATTATCACTTTCTTGCCAGTATGGGCCCAGTTGATACTTGCATCGTTAGGCATATGGCACGTGATCCAGCTGTTTGCAGTAGCGCCTGGCACTGACCAAACTTGGCAGCTGAACACTTGGAGACTTTGCGTCCCTGATGTTTCTTTTTTGAGTCCTGGATAAACAATACTGTTCTGTCACTGTAACACTAAGATACACTGCTGTCTGGCAACCCATGGGAGATGCCCAACTGCTGTCCTTAGGTCTCACTTCCCATTTATTTATCTACCCACCCAGTCTGACTTCTCCCATTGGTCTGCTGAGAATGCTTCGGCTGAGTTCACCTCAGAGCTCCACGTTGCCGAGTCCAGTGGGTACCTTTTCAGCCTGAACCTTCTGAGCTCTTGGCAGAATTTACCACTTCTTCCCTCTTGAAACACTCTTTTCTCTTTGTCTCCTACCTGCAAAATCAGCCTATCTTGATTTTCTTCCAAGCTCTCTGAAAGCTCATTCTGTGTCTTTTGGTGGGTTCCTTCTCCTTACCGCTTTAAAGACTGGCCTTCCTCAGGGCTTTTACACTCTCTCTCTAGATAAGCTTGCCCACTGCAATGGCATCCATCACGTCCTGTTTGCTAGGACATTCAAGTTGATACATCCAGGTACCAAACTGAGATCTTGGTGAGCACTCAATGGCGCTCTCCATATCTCTTGAGCTTCTCACAATTATCTCACACTTAGCAGTTCCCCCTCTATCATTCCCAATCTCCCATTCGTTGAAAAAATACACAAGTTCTACTGGTTTTACCTAAAATGTATTTCCATCCACTCACTGCTCTCTCTCTCTACTGCCAATAGCCTAGTCCAAGCGATCCTTCATTTCCCCACCTTCTTACTGCACTGGCTTCCTCACTAGCATATTCGTATTCAGCCACATCATACTGCAATGCATCCAGCACAATGTAGCCAGAGTAATATTTTTTAAAGATAATTTGTTTACATAATCCCCTGATTAAAAACCTTTAACTTCCCAACGCTCAAAGACCAAATATAATGTTGTTAACGTGGCCTACAAAATCCTGAATATGACAGATTCCCTCTAATCCACTGTTATTTTATACCATTTCTTTTCATTCATTCATTCATTCATTCATGAAATATTTAATGTGTACTTAGTTATGTGTCAGGCATATTATAGTTTCCTGGACTTGGCAAACTTCCTTACAACGAACAAGTATTACTTGAAATTTTAAGTTTAAAAAATGCCTAGGGGGGGCTTCCCTGGTGGCGCAGTGGTTGAGAGTCCGCCTGCCTTTGCAGGGGACGTGGGTTCGTGCCCCGGTCCGGGAAGATCCCACGTGCCACGGAGCGGCTGGGCCCGTGAGCCATGGCCGCTGAGCCTGCGCGTCCGGAGCCTGTGCTCTGCAACGGGAGAGGCCACAGCAGTGAGAGGCCCGCGTACCGCCAAAAAAAAAAAAAAAAAAGCCTAGGAATTGATGCCACTGAAATGAAGTGCTTAAATCCACATTATAGTCCTTATTTTGAGTAATCTCCCTAATAGCAAAGCTCTTTCCGCACATGTTTTTAGATCTGGGGTTTAGATCTTTGGTTTACATAAACACCTCTTTGTAACTACGAGCACACGGATTGTGCAGTATAAAGTTGGATTAGTGATTGATATAAGCCCTTCTCGCTTCGTTCTCCCTTCCTCCCCATGGCTGGACTTCCTGAAGCAGTCCTGTGAACTCTAAGCCTAGGTATTCAGGAAGTCAGAGACGTTGACATTCCAAACATCGGAAAGGTAAGGGTTGGCTAACAAAAACGCACTCGCATTGTACACAGAGCGCATTTCAATTTTCTGCTGCAGTACTCAGAGGAGATTAGAGTGTTTGCAAATTTGAGAAATTTCAGAAAAGACCAGGAGAGCGAGCAGCCAATTTCCATTGCATTTTTGCAAGTGAATATCAGGAAATTCGTTATTCATTTTGTCCAAAGCGGTGTAATCCAAACATTAGTCACTAACCTCCTTTTTCAGAGATAACAAATGATCTATTAATTGCCACATGTACTGACCTTTAGTCAGGCTTTGTTTTTCTTTGACTTTTGGTTAGCATTTGATGCCTCCACTGCCCCTTCTTAGCGACTCATTCTTGGCTTCCATGTATCCAAACCTCCTGAGTTTTCCTGCATTCTGATTGGCTTTTCCATCTCTGGATCATCTTAGATCAGTCCTCAAATGCGGACAGGTCCCAAGGCTCTGCCCGTGTCCATCTTTCTTCTCTCCTTCTCACAGGGCTCATTCGTTCTCATATGTTCAATGGATAGACGACCCTCAGGGCACTATTTTTACCACTGATCTTTCTGCCAAGCTCATGGTTCCATATCTTCAGTACCCTAGGGATTATTTCCATTTGGTCACGTTACTCCTTTCTCCTCTCCTGCCTTTCCACCAAAATTTACCTGTCCACTCACCTCTAAGCCCCAGATCTCTCAGGAGTACCACTACTCTCCTTGATACAAATATTCAAAACTCAGAAATAGTACAGGGGGTACTGTTTATAACATTTGCTTTAATGACTTCTCATTGCTCTCAGAATTGTGTCCAAAATGGGTTTCTGTCTGTTTGTCTTTTGAGTTTGTCTTTTTTTTTTTTTTTGCGGTACGCGGGCCTCGCACTGTTGCGGCCTCTCCCGTTGCGGAGCACAGGCTCCGGACGCGCAGGCTCAGCGGCCACGGGCTCACGGGCCCAGCCGCTCCGCGGCATGTGGGATCTCCCCGGACCGGAGCACGAACCCGCGTCCCCTGCATCGGCAGGCGGACTCTCAACCACTGCGCCACCAGGGAAGCCCGGGTTTGTCTTTTATAACTTGACCCTCTCCAACCTTTTAGGATCCTCTGTCTCATCCTCAACCACACTGGGCTTTTCTAAGTCCATCAAATGTGCCAACTTTTTTCTGCATCATGTCCTTGGCAAATACTGGTGTCTAAGATGTTCCTCTCCATGGCTTTTGCTCTATCCTGGTCTCCCCCACTCCCACCATCAACCTAATTCACTGCTAATGTTTTAGTTGTGAGCTTTAATATTGCTCGTCTCAATGAGCCTTCTCAATTTCTAGTCTGCGTTCTCCCTGCCCTCTCCCCCTTCATCCATTTCTTGTACAGCAACCTCACGTTCATTTCACAGCACTAAGCACACCTGGAACGTGCAGCCTGATACCGGTTTTCTCCACTAGACTGTGAGCTCCATGAAGTCAAGGCCTCACTCATCTCCACATCCTCAGTGTCTGGCACGTGGATATGCACCCAGTAAGTTGAATAAAAGGATAACAATGAAATCATACTTCATCAACTCCATTACCAGCCATATGCAATTAGCCACCAAGTCCTGCAATTTTTCTTGTTACTATCACTCCATCCTTCCTTCCTGTCTCCACCATCCTTTCTGCCCCTGCCCTGGTCTATGCTCTCCTCAGCTCTTGACTAGATTGTTATAATAGCTCAGTGGTCTTCTTTGTATCTTTCTTTTCTGTAATTGATTTTCTAGACTACTGCCTGATTACTCTTTCTTAAAAAAATTCATCGTGTTATTCCTTTGCTCAGAATCCCCTGATAGCCCTTTCCTGTCCACAGAACAAAGTGGAAAATATCATAGGGTCTCAGAGTCGAAAGGAATCTTGAGTATCATCTGGTATAACCACCTCTTGCTGCAAATGAGGAAACTAAGGTCAAGAGGGTGTTGGGCGACATGCCAAAAACCACAGCACCGGTGTTTCCGACTCCGTGCAAAAGGGCCTTGAGGATTTACCTGCTTGAAACACATCCACGCTGTCTCACTGCCCCAGCTCCTCCCCATGGTCCACCTAGGCTGCTGTAGCCTGGCTCCTGCATAGGGTGACCACCTTGTCCCAGTTTGCCCAGGATGCTCCCAATCTTAAAACTGAAAGCTCCATATCCCAAGAACCCTCTCAGCGCCCTGGCAATCTGGGACAGTTGGCCACCCTTCTCCTGCCTCCATCCTCAGTCTCATATCTTATCATGCGTTGACTTGCTTTATTCTCCCCAGACACATTAGGCTTGCTTTTTGTTTCTAGAGCACCCTGCCCAAACCCATTCCCACCTAGGGCCTTTGCACTTGCTATGCCCCCTCTCCCTGTCTACCCACAGTTATTTATGTCAGAAACTAGTACCCGGACTTGTCATTAGACCTCTATTGTTAGCTCGGCACATGACGCTTCCATAATCTGACTGCAAATCTCCTTGGTATCCTTATTCGACTACTTTAACTCCAGTCACTTATGTGCTCACAGTTACATTAATCATTGAAATGATTAGAAGATCATCTGGATGAAGACCCCAACTCTCCCATCCCCATTGCACAGACGGTTAAAATGGTAAAAAGGGACATGTTTTGGTTAGAGCAGTCCATGAGCCTGACTGCAAAGAAGGCAATAATGAAAGTCTGAGACTACCTGTCTTTTTTTACTTATTTGCATTACTCAATAGATTCCAATCCTACTCATTACAACAACCCAGGGCCCTTCAGGCCAAGCACATCACAGTGTGATCTATTGTTGGGATAAAAATCTCCTGGTGATTACAGCCAGGATTGACAGGGATGTTTAAATCCTAAACTATTCTTTGGACGACATTCAGTTTTTTGTCAAGGAATTTCAAAATGTGACTGGAGCCTTTTCAAAGCTTTCCACATGGAGGAAACGCCAGTGACAAAAGAAGACATGAAACAGCTGGGGTTGAGTGGGAGGAACATTGACCTTTAAGGCCAAATACCTTGGGAGAGAGACTGGGACTCCGACCGTGGAGCCGTGTGACTTCACACCAGTCGTTTGTTTCATCTGTACAATGGGACTAATAACACCTACCTCTGTCGATAAAGGAGTAACGCACATGCTTATACCTTCAGCACCCTCGCTGGCACAGAGTACATGTGCCCTAATTTGTTGGTTACAAAAATTACTAATACCTATATTTCCCATGAAGCCTTTTCTGAATTTGAATATTCCTTTTATTATAAGTCCCTGAAACTCAGACACAACAATCGCTATTTTCTTTTCTTTCCTCATTGTCTTGCGAGTTTTGTCCGGCTGTTTAGTCAGCGTATATTTGAACTTTCCAAAAAAACCTAAGCTTTGGCAAACTCACGCTTGCCTATACCTTTTACACGTTTGTCTGATTTTTACATTTCACACCACACCCATCTCCTTCTGACTTGTTTTCTGGCCAGATCATTTCCTGGTGAGTAATTAAGGTACTATGAGAAGCCCTCGGGAACCCACAGACCGATAAATCCTGTCCCCTGCCCTATGGAAAGTCAAAGTCCAGTAGGAAGGACATAATTTCAGCAATGCGATAACTTTTGTATCTGAGTACATTGAGACACTGAATAAAAAAGGAAACATTTAACTTTTCAATCAAAGGAGGAAGCACTTAACTTCACAAGGAGTAGTCAAGGAGAGATCCGTTGAGGAGGTGACATTTGACCAGGGGTTTAAAAAGATGCATAAGAATTTACCAAGACCGTTATAAAGGTAAGAAAAGTCATGCACATGTCACTTATGAACCAAGACTGGTAAGGCAGAGATCACCCCTTCATTTCTTGTCTCTGCAGCCAGACTGCGTGCAGATTCCTTAAAATTTGGAAAAGCGTCTCACATTTCATTGGAAATCCCATTGTCTGTAGTAAAATCATGGCCCAGAGAAATCCTGTAACCAGTCCTTATGATAAATGGTCTCTACTTTCAGCTAATGTATAGTAAAAGTAACAAACACTGAGGTCAGTGGAAAACTATAATTAAACATACATATTTCAGAATGAAAGTTACATCAATCAACCTATACCCCAACCCGAAAACAGACCAATCTTTTTTTCTAACTTGGCAGAACAGAGTTGATAGAAGATGGGAAGCACTCTTTTTAGCTATCAAAACTGTTTTCCTGGACTGTTGAAAAGCATCCATTAGCTCATCCCATATCACCCTCTTCCTTTTAAAAAATAATATCTCGTTGTTAAAAATGACTCATACTGGGGCTTCCCTGGTGGCGCAGTGGTTGAGAGTCCACCTGCCGATGCAGGGGACACAGGTTCGTGCCCCAGTCTGGGAAGATCCCACATGGCCCGTGAGCCATGGCCGCTAAGCCTGCGCGTCCGGAGCCTGTGGTCCGCAACGGGAGAGGCCACAGCAGTGAGAGGCCCACGTACCGCAAAAAAAAAAAAAAAAAAAAAAAGACTCATGCTTACTGTATTTAAGTAATAAAGAAAAATTTAAAGAAGAAAGTTTAAAAATCATCTAATATTCCGGCATCTAGAAATAACTCCTATAGAACTCAGGTCTCCTCCTAGTAATACCACCTCACAGAGTTCCTGTGAGCACCAATAAAATAACACTGATAAAGGGCTTATTTCTAAGACTGGAACATAGCAGTACCCCACCCCTCCCCCAATGTGGTAATTAATATTGCTACATCACTATTATGTTGTTGTCTGCACCGAAGATGCTCTTTTACCCATATTTATTTGCACATCATGTTCTTTTAAAGAAGCTGGGAACATGGGCTGTGTAACTTTAAAGATATGTCCTCAATCTAACTAGAAGGAAAATGACTTCCTGAACCACCTCTGTTTCAAACCAGCTTAGCATTCTTGATACCTTCTTGATTTGGATGTGTAGGTCAGGGGAAAAAGTCCCCAGCAACCACAGCACCATGGAAGCACAGAACATTCGGGAACCGGCATTATTACCTCATTTCTCTCCACCAGAGTTGCTCAACCTCAGCACCATGGACATTTGGGGTCAAATAATTCTTTGTCATGGGGGCCGTCCTGTGTATTGTAGGATGTTTAGCAGCATCCCTGGCCTCTTCCCGCTAGAAGCCAGTAGCAACGCCCCAATTGTGAAAACTGAAAATATCTTCAGAAATTGCCAAGTGTCCCTAGGGAGAGTGGGCTAAATCACCCCAGGTTGAGAACAAATGCTCTAGACCCTGGCAAATGCAAAGTTCTTTGTGTCTCCAATAAAAAAAAGGTAAAAGGGATTTTTTGTTTTGTTTTTGTTTTGGTTTGGTTTTGAAAGAGAGGTACATTCAGTACTGAATAATTCTTTAGGAGTTGTTAGAGGACATGACTTCATGGATGTCTCTGGCCCCAGGGGAGAGGAAGAAGATCTTGGAGAGGTGATAAAACCCACATCACCAGTGTTGGATCAAGAAGCAAGCTCTAGGTTCTCCTGACCTGCACCTTTAAGAATTACAAGAACAGGTAAGTCCACGAGACAGACCCCACCCCCAAAGCCTGCCCTTCTTTTCAAGACACAGTAACAACAAAAGGACTGGAAACCCTACAATCCTTTATTTTCATCAGATGCACTAACAGGAAGAAGGGGGAGGAAACGACTGCTTTGACTTTTTGGATAACCTGAAACATTGATGCACTGCCAATTAAGGCAGCCATAGATGCTTTATCTTTTGGGGACACGAGCATGTCCCGAATTGTGAATTTTAATTTTCCAGCCGGAGTTCAGATGGCTGCTTAAACAATGTCTAGAAGCCCCTGAAAGATAGGCACTAATTAATGAACATGAAGCCCTAGTTTTTGAGACATTTGAAACAAAGCAGGACAACGGCTCTCTGCTCTGTGTACTTCGGGGACTGATCTGAAAGCACTAGAGGCGGGAAGAAAACTGACAGTGAGCAAAGAGGCCCGCCCGTTCCTCTCTTGAATTCCCAGGATTCACCAATTCATCAAATGGAGGGATTTTTCTCTTTAAGTACGACTTTTATTCCGAGAAAAAACTATCATTTGAGAAGTCAAGTAGGTATGTGCTATTTAGTAATATAAATGTGTTAGCATCTCACTAATCAAATGGAAAATGGTTTTGTTCTAAGGGTTTCGAAACTTCCCCATCCCTCAAACAAACAGTACCCATTACTTTAAACACCTCAGTGTCTAGTAATTGTTCAAAAATGTGTCTGGCTACCAGTAATTTAAGTCCTGTCAAAAATAAATCTTAGACACTTCTTCCAGTCAGTGACTTGAAAAACACGCCCACATGTCAATTACGGGAAGCTGTAGCAATGTTTCTTTGTTCTGATTTTGTGTAAACAGAAAAAGGTTCTTCCTCAGTAACAACTGTTTTCTAAAACCTATATAAATGTTTACGTGAACTTCCTTGCAACATTACCTAACAGAAGTAATAAAAGCCACCACTTTGGTAAACACACACACATACACACACATACACACAACTCTGTGTGTGCCTTTGGGTAATAAATGTACAAGTGTGAATGAACAATGTAGCAACTTGTGAATTATTCTTTTCACAGAGGCCTGACCTTAAAGTATTTACGTTTTAAATTGTAAATGAAAATGATCTACATTTTTAAAAGGTAATAGTCACTGGCTGGTTTCCATACTATCCAAAAGAGATTGCTTCACAGATAATTTCAAAATCACAGGTAAATAAATGAGCAGAAAAACTGTGACTATAAAACAGAAATAATTCACAAAATTGGCAGCTAATTAAGATAGGCTATTAGACAGAGCTTCTCTGTGTAAAACTGTTCTCTACAATTCAGACTGATAAATCTTGTGAAGAGAATCCAGTCCTTACTGCAATGTGTATGTGGTTGTAAATAGCTATAAATCGAGCTATAGATTAGGACTGTTAGTGATTTTCTAAGATTTTGCATTTCTAATATAACAGCATTTTTATTGACAAAGATTGTAATCATTTGATCATAAAATCACCAAAACCCATTATGTTATAAGGTCTCCAGGAAGGTTTTTCTTGCTAAATCAGATAACTGAATTTCAAAGAAAGACAAAAAGGAAAATAAATTTGGTTGATCTGGTATCAATTGTTCTCTTCTCCCTCCCTGGTTCTCAGCTGTAAGGACTAAAACAAATAAATACAACTGAAAAATACACAGATGGACAATGCAAAGATGTTGGAATGAGGCCCCAAGTGGTCTTCTTTCCAGGGATAAATTAGGATAAGTTGATTTTCATTAAGCAGGAACAGATCAATATTTCATTATTAACATGGTGACAATTGCATGTTAATAAGAAGTCATCTTTTTTCAATCGTCTAACTGCCAAGCCACTGGATTAATGACTTCCCTCATCCAGTGGAGTCTCCTTACATTTCCTCTCTTACTATATGGACACGTGTGTGTGTGTGTGTGTGTGTGTGTGTGTGTGTGTGTGTGTGTGTGTGT
Organism: Lipotes vexillifer; assembly: GCF_000442215.2. Taxonomy (NCBI): domain Eukaryota; kingdom Metazoa; phylum Chordata; class Mammalia; order Artiodactyla; family Lipotidae; genus Lipotes; species Lipotes vexillifer. The sequence goes on along the minus strand of NW_006785484.1, from coordinate 502,624 downwards.
GGTGTGTGTGTGTGTGTGTGTGTGGGTGTGTGTGTGTATGGAAACTGACCTTTGCTAGGCAGGATTAGGAAACACCTACTAATGTTTCCTTCAGGAAGCAAGGGATTTTGCTAGCCTGTCTTCCCCTTGGGTTTCCCTTCCCCAAAATGCTCCCCATCAACTTGTCACTGGGATTTAGATAATGATCCTGTTCAGCTGATGATAGTTTTACTGATAGAAGTAAAATCTTCCTTTTTTTTTCTTTCAGGAAGGAAGATAGTAAGATAAATCATTAATTAAAGGGCTGCATATGGGACAGATGGAATTCTACCCACGGGGCTGCCTCCCCCATCAGTTGAGGGGCAAAATGCACCATCAATCACTCATGGTCCAGCAGCCTCCAATAGGAACCCTCTTGCCCCTTCCAGGGATGATAAACAACATATACTCCCAGTGCAGCCCATTAGGTATTCCAGAGTAGGTGAACTATGAGATAACGCATTTATCCTTCTTGGGCAGTTATCCCTTCGTGTTTCTTGTGGCGCAGAGAAAGCATACCCAACTGAATGATGACTAATGAGGATTAATGCATTATTCCACAGAGGATTAGAGGTTCTTCTCTTTTGTGTAGTAGTTAAATAATAACAAAATGAGACTATAATAATAATTATAATAATAAAATGGCTCCTGATGCTTCCCTGAGCAGTAAATCTGACACTCAACACACTTACTTTGCTTTTCCTTTCCTTCCCTTTCTCGTTTTCATTCTTCTGCTTTTTTTTTTTGAGGGCTCTTAGGTGTTCTTCCTGTAAATCCAGCTGACATAGTCAATGCCTCTCAGATCTTTGTGGGGAGAGGAACATCAGAAATTCTTAAATAGACTCCTTTGAAAAGTCAAAATTAAGTAGCAAGGTACTAAAAGCCGACGACAATTTTCCCAAGTATTAAAAGTCACAGCGAAGCCTGCCTTGAAGGTCCAGGTGAAGTCTAGCTCCTCTGTCACCCTCAGAGTCTTCCTTCCACAATATCTACCACAGCTGGCAATTTATCTGTGCGATTATTTAAATCATATCGATCCCATTTACATAAGGTAGAAGCACAGGATCTCTGGCCAGGGTATGTATTTAATAAATAATTATTGAATGAATAAATAAAAGAGTTCAGAAACGGAAAATTAGATTGTGGTGTGGTTGGTAAGTCCTATAAGACGCCCGGGAAGCCGCTGAAGAATTTTAAGTCAAGGTAGGAGTTCCAAAGGAGGTGAGTGATTGTGCCGCATTTTCAAAGTATCCTCTTGGCTACGGAATGAGCATCACACTTGGAGAGGGTCAGAGATGGGGTGGGGTCATGCACCAGGGGATCTGAGAGCAGCCCAGGGAGAGCTGTGGCGTCTGGGAGTGGGGAGCTCGCATGGACATTTGCCAAATGTGTATCCTTGGCAGGGCAGATGACATGGAGGGTGAGAAAGAGAGAGCCTGCTTTTCGGCAGCCCTCCTCTAACCTGGGCACACGTATTTATATTCTAAACAAAGATATATAATCTGCAGACCCCAACTGGAGCCTTCGAGGAACTTCAGAATTACATATTTTACCATTTCACACATTGAGTTGTTTTTCTCTAAATTATATTGCTTTTTACATAATGAAAAACCTGCTCAAGAATGGCAAAGCATAAAGAACTATTTTTCACCTCCTTTAAGACTGTAGCAGAATAGGAGGCGATTGAAAAAAATAATCAGTTAGTTCAGTTGGGAATAGTCAGCGATTCCAGAGACAGTCGAACCTGGACTCACCAGTTCTCAGTCCCCGTGAGGCAAACTATTGACACGGTCATAAAGGGACCAAAGCAACTCACTGGTCCTCGTCCAGCCGTATAGCTTGTTGGCAAAGTATCATGGCTTTTACTGCCTCAGGAATCATCGATGGTGGGTGATGTTTTTAAACAGTCTTTGAAATACGAGCAGTGGGTGCCTCACTCCTTTCGGGGGATCTTCTTTTGCTGTGTCTCCCCGCAGCCCCATCCTGTAAGAGGCATCCCTTGTCCTGCCTGGAGTAGAAAGCAGACCAAGGAATCGAAGTCTTGCTTTGGGGATTTCAAAAGCAGACACCCTAGCATCTTAAGAAGCAGCTTCAAGTTCTTCTGAATGTGACAGGCCAGAGACATTTCACCTCTGCTCTCCACATTCCCTTAAGCAAAAGATAAGGATCCCTGGGGGTTGAGAGGCTTGTGCGTGTGCGTGTGCGTGTGCGTGTGTCTGTGTTGTGGGACAGTGAAAGAAGGAGCCATCCCAGATACTTTGGCATCGGCGTGTTTGAGCAGCTCTGTGTTCTGCTTCCCAGCTGCTACTTGCTGGGCTGTGTCCTTGGCCGCTGGTAGGGTGAAGCTGGAGGCAACATGTAAATTAATTCTTCAGGAGGGTTTGAGAGCAGAGGAATCTTCTGTTCCAGTGCCTTGTGGAAAAACTCCCCTTCTTCCAGCCCATGTTGCAGGAGCAGAGGACATCACTAGCAAAGTACTAGCCGTTCCAAAATAGCCTTCAATCAGAGATCAGAAGGGAAACTGCACATCCCTCAGGAGTCAGTATAGACACAAGGTCCTAAGGACCACATATGACCTCCAAATCCTGGGACACAATCCCAGGAGGCTGAGCTGACCCAGATTCCCTGATCTGACTCCAGTTAAGTTCTGTCATCCAATGGCACAGGTGCTTATAGTAAGAATTTAATGCAGTTGTAGTAAAAAAGTTTTTCTTGCCACTTGAGTGTAAGGCCTCTACATTTATGTCTATTTCATAATGGCAGCATTTGTCAGGAAGGACATACATGCCCATGCATTCAATGGCGAGGCTTCCATACCCCCTTCCAGAGAGCAGGCACTTTTAAGCTGTTTCTCCAGGTCTCAGGATAGGCCATGTTCAATCAACCATCTCCGATGTCACTGGGGTCCCGACAATATCTCTGTCCGGCCACGCATCTTGTTCTTAAGAACACATTGTTTTGCAACATCTCTGAAATTGGGATTCCTTGGGATTTGAATATTACATTTTATTATTCTGTTTTCACCTTCTGCATGTACAGTCTTTGATGCTTTTCAAACTCCTTATCTCTACTTGTCCCTTCTGCTGCTGTTCAAAGTAGTAGGAAAAGATATCTTGCTCCCTTTTTTTTTTTTTCAAAGAAGATGTTGGGGGTAGGAGTTTATTAATTAATTAATGAATTTTTGCTGTGTTGGGTCTTCGTTTCTGTGCGAGGGCTTTCTCTAGTTGTGGTGAGCGGGGGCCACTCTTCGTTGCGGTGCATGGGCCTCTCACTATCGCGGCCTCTCTTGTTGCAGAGCACAGGCTCCAGACGCGCAGGCTCAGTAGTTGTGGCTCACGGGCCTAGTTGCTCCGCGGCATGTGGGATCCTCCCAGACCAGGGCTCGAACCCGTGTCCCCTGCATTGGCAGGCAGATTCTCAACCACTGCGCCACCAGGGAAGCCCTCTTGCTCCCTTTTGACAGATGAGATGACTAAAGCACAGAAAGATTTGGTAACATGTCCGAAGTCATAGAGCATAAAATAATAATCATTGCAACAACAACACTTTCTGGTCATCCTAATAAGAGTTACCGCCTTTTAATTTTTTGCTACCTGTCTGCTGACAGCTCTTCCTGCATTATCGTTATGTGTCAACAGCTCCCTTAAGTAGGTTTTATTCCGAACATCATACTGCAGATAAGATGACTGAGGCATAATGAGGTTAACTGCCCTGACAAGATCAGATAAATGAAGCTGTGTCATACAGCACATGCAACTTATGTACTCTTTTTCCAAACTAACCCTCAAGAAAGATGCCATCACTGTTTCATTTAGTCCTCAAAACATCACATAAATTTATTAGCATGTATTAATGTTAGAGAGGCTTATTATTACAACCAAATAGAGTAAACCCTGCAGGCAAGCAGGAACACTTGAGAACTCTCACCATCCGCCCTTCACACCAGGGATTTGATCTTATCTGAAAGGCAGGATGATTCAACAGTCCAGACATCTGCATATAGACTTTCTTTTCAGTTCTTCCTTTGGCACAGTAGTTCTCAAACTTGTGTAGGCATAAAAATGATGAGAGAAGGCTGAACACAATTCTGTGTGTGTGTTTCTGTATGGGTGTGACTTGATAATGAATTTCAATCTATATGGCTTAGGGGCTAAAAAAAATTTTAATTCAGCAAAATAGAAAAAAAAAAGGTGTAAGTGTAGAAGATTTAAGGAAATTCCAAAGATGATCTTGACTCTTTCCTAATGGGCTGACTTCAGAACCTAAGCCTCACATAAAATGTCGAGCTACTTTAGAGAATAAAAGGTGTTAAGACTTGGAGACATGTGTGTCTGACTCCAAAGCCCCCGTTTACTACCATGTTCCCTTCCAAGCCAGGGTCAAAGATCTACTGTTCCCTCTTCTAACGTTTTAGGTTTTTCCCCCATTCTAAGCCAGTCCAGCGTACAGTTAGAAAGTAAATAGATCTTTAATCCATTTTGAATTTATTTTTGTGTATGGTGTTAGGGATTGTTCTAATTTCATACTTTTAAATATACCTATCCAGTTTTCCCAGCACCACTTATTGAAGAGGCTGTATTTTCTCCACTGTATATTCTTGCCTCCTTTATCAAAGATAAGGTGACCATATGTGCGTGGGTTTATCTCTGGGCTTTCTATCCTGTTCCATTGATCTATATTTCTGTTTTTGTGCCAGTACCATACTGTCTTGATTACTGTAGCTTTGTAGTATAGTCTGAAGTCCGGGAGCCTGATTCCTCCAACTCAAAATGGATTAAAGACCTAAATGTAAGGCCAGACACTATCAAACTCTTAGAGGAAAACATAGGCAGAAAACTCTATGACATAACTCACAGCAAGATCCTTTTTGAGCCACCTCCTAGAGAAATGGAAATAAAAACATAAATAAACAAATGGGACCTAATGAAACTTCAAAGCTTTTGCACAGCAAAGGAAACCATAAACAAGACCAAAAGACAACCCTCAGAATGGGAGAAAATTATTTGCAAATGAATCAACTGACAAAGGATTAATCTCTAAAATTTACAGGCAGCTCATGCAGCTCAATAACAAAAAAATAAACAACCCAATCCAAAAATGGGCAGAAGACCTAAATAGACATTTCTCCAAAGAAGATATACAGACTGCCAACAAACACATGAAAGAATGCTCAACATCATTAATCATTAGAGAAATGCAAATCAAAACTACAATGAGATATCATCTCACACCAGTCAGAATGGCCATCACCAAAAAATCTACAAACAATAAATGCTGGAGAAGGTGTGGAGAAAAGGGAACACTCTTACACTGTTGGTGGGAATGTAAATTGATACAGCCACTATGGAGAACAGTATGGAGGTTCCTTAAAAAACTACAAATACATACCCATACTACCATACAACCCAGCAATCCCACTACTGGGCATATACCCTGAGAAAACCATAATTCAAAAAGAGTCATGTACCAAAATGTTCATTGCAGCTCTATTTACAATAGCCAGGACGTGGAAACAACCTAAGTGTCCATCATCAGATGAATGGATAAAGAAGATGTGGCACATATATACAATGGAATATTACTCAGCCATACAAAGAAACGAAATTGCGTTATATGTGGTGAGGTGGATGGACCTAGAGTCTGTCATACAGAGTGAAGTAAGTCAGAAAGAGAAAAACAAATACCGTATGCTAACACATGTATATGGAATCTAACAAGAAAAAAAAAAGTCATGAAGAACCTAGGGGTAAGACGGGAATAAAGACACAGATCTACTAGAGCATGGACTTGAGGATATGGGGAGGGGGAGGGGTAGGCTGTGACGAGGTGAGAGAGAGGCATGGACATATATACACTACCAAGCGTAACGTGGATAGCTAGTGAGAAGCAGCCGCATAGCACAGGGAGATCAGCTCGGTGCTTTGTGACCACCTAGAGGAGTGGGATAGGGAGGGTGGGAGGGAGGGAGATGCAGGAGGGGAGAGATATGGGAACATGTGTATATGTATAACTGATTCACTTTGTTATAAAGCAGAAACTAACAAAGAAAAAAAAAGTAAACAGATAACTGGCTGTGTCATAAATACCTGTTGAGTATCTGATTGACCAAAGATAACGCCGATTCGATCCTCTCTGAAATTTTTAGTTTAAATGCTTCAAATAACCCTCAATCTTGCCAGCTCTTAAGAGCCAAGTGCCTGCCCTGTAGATATAGTAATTTGCTGTATCGCTATTGAGAAACAGAACTTGAGGCTTCCAGTTCTAATACGCCGTAGCACAAACAGAATGTCAATTTCCTACCGAGTTCAGATGGGTCTATTTCAGACTACTATTCAATATATATGCTGTTTGCTAACACTCACCTGTAAATTTGTGTTTATTCTTCCTTCCTAAGCTCTAAGTGCAATCTATTTTAATTTTCCCCCTTGCCAAATATTCGGTTGCTGACAAACACACATTCAAATTTCCTTGCACATTCATGCCTGTGATTTTGCGCTCAAATTGAGTTCCTTGGCAAATCAGTTTTGATGTTTGCATACACACATCCATTCATGTGCACGCTCACACACACACCCACACACACACCCACACACACAATTTCCATTCACCTACAGCTGCTGTCAGGAGTTTTAGAAAAGATGAGAAGTATTCCTTGAAATAACACGCCAGTGTAGAGCACCCCTGTATCAGTAATTAAAACTACACTGTAGGTTTTATCTTCCACAAGGGTTGAGTTTGAAAAGTAGTAAAACATTTAGAGTTAAAAATCTACCCTTAAAATCTTTACATTGTTCATAAATTATAACTTGGTTTTATGTATATATCCCTATGCAATGATACTTTTGTTAAAATGTATAATATCTACAGTAATGTGCATATATAATATGTATGCAGAACAGAATTTTAGAGTTTCTTACAGTATTTAAAATGTTTGCCAAGTGCATATAATTGTAAACATCTAAGTTAAAGGTGTGTATGTTATAATTCCCCAATATTCTGAAATAGTACTGCCACCAAATAGTTATTTGGATGGTTATATTTTTTCCTTTCTGAATTTGTGTTATCCCAGAATTTTCTCTAGCTTACTGTTTTGTGCTCAAGAACCTTACACACTACACTTTTGGGTGATTATCTCCTATGTTTATAAGGCATTTTATGATTTGCCAAGCAATTTCCTGTAAATATCTTATTTTATCCTCATAAAAGCCCTGTGCGGAAGACATTATTAATTTCCATTTTACAGGTGAGCTGACAAAATCAGAGAGGTTAACTGACAATGTGGCTTAGTTAAGAATTGAAAACAGCTTATAAGAGCCCATGTTCTCACTCTCTCCCTTGAACCACAGCTGATTCCCGGTGCAGCTTAAAAACACATCTCTCGGGCTGCCCTGGTGGCGCAGTGGTTGAGAGTCCGCCTGCCGATGCAGGGGACACGGGTTCTTGCCCCGGTCTGGGAAGATCCCACATGCAGCGGAGCGGCTGGGCCCGTGAGCCATGGCCGCTGAGCCTGCGCGTCCGGAGCCTGCGCTCCGCAACAGGAGAGGCCACAACAGAGAGAGGCCCGCGTACCACAAAGAAAAACAAAAAACCCCCACACATCTCTCCTTAAAGATCTCTTAGAAGGTATATGGTCCCATTAAAAAAAAATCTTTGCGAATTTTTGCTTATATGTTTTTAATTTTAGCCCAAAATAACATACTTAAGTAACAATAAAAAAAAAAAAATGGGGCTTCCCTGGTGGCGCAGTGCTTGAGAGTCCGCCTGCCGATGCAGGAGACGCGGGTTCGTGCCCCGGTCCGGGAAGATCCCGCGTGCCGCGGAGCGGCTGGGCCCGTGAGCCATGGCCGCTGAGCCTGCGCGTCCGGAGCCTGTGCTCCGCAAATGGGAGAGGCCACGACAGTGAGAGGCCCGCATAACGCAAGAAAAAAAAAAAAAAAAAAAATGATGTGACCTATAATTAGGAGAATGAGCTCAGCAAAAGTTGGGAACTTGAAGACTGTTAACCTTTATTTCAAGTAGACCATCTCTCCGACGTTTGAGGCAAATGAATGAAGCACATTTGTTGATTTCAAAACGGAATTTGAGCTTAACTCAAAAAAAGTGTCTCTTTTTATTGCTAAATCCAGAGAATTAAGCCATTTGGAGAACATCTCACTAGATGCCTAGAGTCTTTCTAGAACCTTCTAAGATGATGTTTTAAATTGAATCCACAAAAAAGCATAGAAAAGTAAGTACAATCTATCAGCAGAAGAACGTCTATGGTTGGTGACACATTAACAAAAACAGTCAACAAAACTAATCCTGCTCAACAATTCTGCAAAGGAGATCTCCCAGGCATCCCATGACCTGCTGCCTGGACTCACCATGTGGAAGATTAGAGAAGCTCAGACTAGATGTGCATGTTGTATTCATAATCCTGTATCTTTTCCCTCACATGTCTTAGGCTCCTCAGCTAGAGTGATTCAGGCTGTCCTTTGAAAAGCCACCAGGCAGGAGCTCAGACAGAGGTTGGTTCATTTCAGTGAACATATTTGGAGCCCACATTCAGGGCTCCTTCTCTTTGATGTGTGTGCTGTCCCTCTCTGCCTTGGAAGGAGAGGGAGGTTTCATCCATGTGCTTGAAGGAGTACGGATTTAAGGTCTCCGACTGTTTCACTGTTTTTGTTTTCGATTTCTGGTTTTCATTAAAAGGTCTGAAGCTCCAAAAAAGGTTCATGATTACATTTAGTCAATCACTTATTAATTCATTCACAAATGTTCTTTGAGTTTCTGCAGTGATAATTTAGCATTAAGGAAGGAAAGTAAGACCTTGGCTTGCCAGTAAGGACCAGACAGTTGAGCTGGGGAGATAGATAAGAAAACAATCAACCAAAGTATATGTACAACCATGGACGGAAATGCAGGATGACTTGGGGGGAACAACACCCAACCTTGACTAGGAGGACCAGGAAAGGCCTCAGAAGAGTGACCTGCCCTGAGTTGTGAGCTGCTTGCGCGTGGAAAAACCCTGCTTGTTGATTTCCCTATCTTTGGGGTTTTGATAGAAATTTTATTACCTATACAGGACACTTCTGTGTATATGAAGGGTATCTGCATATTCCTTACTCACTTTTATGAAACAAAACCTTTAAGCACTTTCATCCCTCTATTCAAGATATGATTTAGCTAAATTGTTTTTACTATACATAGAGTATAATTTTGAATCTTCCAAAGGGTGGAAGATTAATTGCCAAACTCCCGGCTTAAGCTCCAACTTTACATTTTTTGAGTGATGGGAATTCAGTGTACTTTCAGCTATTTGGCTTAGCTGAATAACTCTTGCTGCTAATACTCAAATCTTGCCAAGCATCGTATAGAAAACCATTTTCAGGAAGAAAATGGGGAAATTTGGAAGACTTGACTTTTTAAAGAAGTAACTTTGGATGGTAGTTTGGATAGAATGAGCAACCGTGGGGCTGTTTTATGTATTAGTAGCAAAGCGTTTCCAATCTAAGTAGCAGGGTAACATCTCCTGAAAAATAAAAGTTATATACCATAGACCCTTGACATTTGTGAGGGGTGTATTCCGCAGCCTTCAAAACCCCCTAAATTTATGAAGTCACCAAAACATATATTTTCCCTCATAAAATGCAGTGAGGTATATCTGAAAAATTTAAGTGACTCCTTTTAGGTTCTTAATAGCTATATAAATACAGAACCCAAAGAGTCACCTGTTTGGTGTGCATTGCTTTTATAACAACACTGGCAGGCAGAAAGGATGTAGGTCAACAGAGGTACTGGAAATTCACATTGTACTGTAGCTCTGGGCCACTCACCAGTAAAATTACATCTTCCTACATCTAAGAGTCACTGCACAACACAAATTCCTGTCCCAGCAAACGGCCAAAACGTTGCATGTCGTGAACCCTCGGTTATCTCCCTGATAGACAAAACCATAATGCGACATCTGCAAATGTCATGAAGTTATGGTATTGTTAAATCGCTAATAGACAAAACAAAAGTCTTGAACTTTTGGGTATTCCAAAGGGATGCAGTTTCAGTGTTATGCTCTGAAATCTTCCTGAGTGGGAGGAAAGATAGTTACTTCAGCGCTTCTTAAGTGCATGAAAACGGGAAGAAAGATATTTTGAAGTCAACAAGAATGTGAAACTGAGAATAAACACAAGCTAGTCTTGTCTAGCCTTAAAGTAAATCTCAAAGCTACAGGAAGGCCTTTCAATTAAGAATCTTTAATTAATCACACTAAAACAATTTTATAACATTATCCCTGAAACTTGACATGAATTCAGAGGCAATGATAGCTCATGTCCCAGTCACAAAACATCATGGGCACATTTTGTCATCTGTAAGACCCTGTCATCAATACAGATTTCTATTTTTGTAAATCATCTTTTATTTGGGGAAGGAGGGAGGTATTGATTTTTTCTTAGTCTTTTCTCGGAATGTTAACCTTTTTTAAGTTCTTCATTTCCTCTGCCTGAAGCACCATGTTGCAATAGAATTAAATGCATAGTAAAATGGCCATGTGAGAAAGGTTTATGCATTATGTTAAAACCTGCGCCCTTGATAAATGGAGCCATTAGGGTCTGGAATTCACTGCATTAGTCTACTTAGCTCAATCCAACAACACGTCTTAAAAGTCTCACAAATTTGTTCAAATGCTAATGAGCTGCACCACCAAACCTCATCTGGTAGAAGGATCTAATATTTCCAAGGGTTTAATGCATTTAAGAGCTACCCATAGACTTAACTTTACCTGATTTGGCAATTCAGGACTACTGAGATTTATAGACAGGGGAAAAAATGTATACATTTCACTGTGTGGCAGCTTCTGAAAATGTGCTCAGTGAACCTTAATAAAAATCACTTTTTGTTTAGCATCAGTTTATCATCATATAGTGTCAGGATAAGACGTGGGGAAAGGTCTCTTCCAAAAGGTCATATATATGTATTTTTTTCAAATAAACTAGTAATAACACCTAAGCCACCCCAAAGACAAAATACTGGTCATATTTCCCCAGGCCAGATAGGAACCTTTGGGTCTGTATTGAGCTTCTAGAAGGGAAAATGCCAAAGTAACTGTTTGCTTATAGAATTCTGCTACCTGGTCAGGTCTATTTCCATGAAAAGAAAAATAAACTAAAGAAACTCATCTTCATTCAACAACCTTTGTTGAGCACCTACAATGTGATAGCGCTGTGATAAGTGTGATTCTCCTTATCTCTTTTTTTTTTTAAACATCTTTATTGGAGTATAATTGCTTTACATTGTTGTGCTAGTTGCTGCTGTATAACAAAGTGAATAAGCTTTACCTATACATATATCCTCATATTCCCTCCCTCTTGCGTCTCCCTCCCACCCTCACTATCCCACCCCTCCAGGCAGTCACAAAGCACCGAGCTGATCTCCCTGTGCTATGCGGCTGCTTCCCACTAGCTATCTATTTTACATTTGGTAGTGTATATATGTCCATGCCACTCTCTCACTTCGTCCCAGCTTATCCTTCCCCCTCCCCATGTCCTCAAGCCCATTCTCTAGTAGGTCTGCGTCTTTATTCCCGTTTTGCCCCTAGGTTCTTCATGACCATTTTTTTTTTTTTTTAGATTCCATATATATATGTTAGCATACGGTATTTGTTTTTCTCTTTCTGACTTACTTCACTCTGTATGACAGACTCTAGGTCCATCCACCTCACTAGAAATAACTCAATTTCGTTTCTTTTTATGGCTGAGTAATATTCCATTGTGTATATGTGCCACATCTTCTTTATCCATTCATCTGTCGATGGACACTTAGGTTGCTTCCATGTCCTGGCTATTGTAAATAGCGCTGCAATGAACATTGTGGTGCATGACTCTTTGAATTATGGTTTCTTCAGGGTTTATGCCCAGTAGTGGGATTGCTGGGTCATATGGTAGTTCTATTTGTAGTTTTTTAAGGAACCTCCATACTGTTCTCCATAGTGGCTGTACCAATTCACATTCCCACCAACAGTGCAAGAGGGTTCCCTTTTCTCCACACTCTCTCCAGCATTTATTGTTTGTAGATTTTTTGATGATGGCCATTCTGACCGGTGTGAGATGATATCTCATTGTAGTTTTGATTTGCATTTCTCTAATGATTAATGATGTTGAGCATTCTTTCATGTGTTTGTTGGCAATCTGTATATCTTCTTTGGAGAAATGTCTATTTAGGCCTTCTGCCCATTTTTGGATTGGGTTATTTGTGTTTTTGATATTGAGCTGCATGAGCTGCTTGTATATTTTGGAGATTAATCCTCTGTCAGTTGCTTCATTTGCAAATATTTTCTCCCATTCTGAGAGTTGTCTTTTCGTCTCATTTATGGTTTCCTTTGCTGTGCAGAAGCTTTTCAGTTTCATTAGGTCCCATTTGCTTATTTTTGTTTTTATTTCCATTTCTCTAGGAGGTGGCTCAAAAAGGATCTTGCTGTGATTTATGTCATAGAGTTTTCTGCCTATGTTTTCCTCTAAGAGTTTGATAGTGTCTGGCCTTACATTTAGGTCTTTAATCCATTTTGAGTTTATTTTTGTGTATGGTATTAGGAATTATTCTAATTTCATTCTTTTACAGGTAGCTGTCCAGTTTTCCCAGCACCACTTATTGAAGAGGCTGTCTTTCTCCATTATATATTCTTGTCTCCTTTATCAAAGATAAGGTGACCATATGTGTGTGTGTTTATCTCTGGGCTTTCTATCCTGTTCCATTGATCTATATTTCTGTTTTTGTGCCAGTACCATACTGTCTTGATTACTGTAGCTTTGTAGTATAGTGTGAAGTCTGGGAGTCTGATTCCTCCAGCTCCGTTTTTCTTTCTCAAGATTGCTTTGGCTATTCGGGGTCTTTTGTGTTTCCATACAAATTGTGAAAAATTTGTTCTAGTTCTGTGAAAAATGCCAGTGGTAGTTTGACAGGGATTGCACTGAATCTGTAGATTGCTTTGGGTAGTAGAGTCATTTTCACAATGTTGATTCTTCCAATCCAAGAACATGGTATATTTCTCCATCTGTTGGTATCATCTTTAATTTCTTTCATCAGTGTCTTATAGTTTTCTGCATACAGGTCTTTTGTCTCCTTAGGGAGGTTTATTCCAAGGTATTTTATTCTTTTTGTTGCAATGGTAAATGTGTTTCCTTAATTTCTCTTTCAGATTTTTCATCATTAGTGTATAGGAATGCCAGAGATTTCTGTGCATTAATTTTGTATCCTGCTACTTTACCGAATTCATTGATTAGCTCTAGTAGTTTTCTGGTGGCATCTTTAGGATTCTCTGTGTATAGTATCATGTCATCTGCAAACAGTGACAGCTTTACTTCTTCCTTTCCGATTTGGATTCCTTTTATTTCGTTTTCATCTCTGATTGACGTGACTAAAACTTCCAAACTATGCTGAATAATAGTGGTGAGAGGGGGCACCCTTGTCTTGTTCCTGTTCTTAGAGGAAATGCTTTCAGTTTTTCACCACTGAGAATGATGTTGGCTGTGGGTTTGTCATATATGCCCTTTATTAGGTTGAGGTAGGTTCTCACTATGCCTACTTTCTGAAGAGTTCTTATCATAAGTGTGTGTTGAATTTTGTCGAAAGCTTTTTCTGCATCTATTGAGATGATCATATAGTTTTTATTCTTCAATTTGTTAACATGGTGTATCACATTGATTGATTTGCGTATATTGAAAATCCTTGCATTCCTGGGATAAACCCCACTTGATCATGGTGTATGATCCTTTTAATGTGCTGCTGGATTCTGTTTGCTAGTATTTTGTTGAGGATTTTTGCATCTATGTTCATCAGTGATATTGGCCTGTAGTTTTCTTTCTTTGTGACATCCTTGTCTGGTTTTGGTATCAGGGTGATGGTGGCCTCGTAGAATGAGTTTGGGAGTGTTCCTCCCTCTGCTATATTTTGGAAGAGTTTGAGAAGGATGGGTGTTAGCTCTTCTCTAAATGTTTGGTAGAATTCACCAGTGAAGCCATCTGGTCCTGGGCTTTTGTTTGTTGGAAGATTTTTAATCACAGTTTCAATTTCAGTGCTTGTGATTGGTCTGTTCATATTTTCTATTTCTTCCTGGTTCAGTCTTGGCAGCTTGTGCATTTCTAAGATTTTGTCCATTTCTTCCAGGTTGTCCATTTTATTGGCATAGAGTTGCTTGTAGTAATCCCTCATGATTTTTTTTATTTCTGCCGTGTCAGCTGTTACTTCTCCATTTTCATTTCTAATTCTGTTGACTTGTGTCCTCTCCCTTTTTTTCTTGATGAGTCTGGCTGATGGTTTATCAATTTTGTTTATCTTCTCAAAGAACCAGCTTTTAGTTTTATTGATCTTTGCTATTGTTTCCTTCATTTCTTTTTCATTTATTTCTGCTCTGATCTTTATGATTTCTTTCCTTCTGCTAACTTCGGGGGTTTTTGTTCTTTCTCTAATTGCTGTAGGTGTAAAGCTTAAGTTGTTTATTTGAGATTTTTGTTGTTTCTTGAGGTAGGATTGTATTGCTGTAAACTTAGAACTGCTAGGAACTCTTAGAACTGCTTTTGCTGCATACTATAGTTTTGGGTTGTCGTGTTTTAATTCTCATTTGTTTCTAGGTATTTTTTGATTTCCTCTTTGATTCCTTCAGTGATCTCTTGATTATTTAGTAGCGTATTGTTTAGCCTCCATGTGTTTGTATTTTTTAATCTTTTTTTTTTTTTTCTGTAATTGATATCTAGTCTCATAGCATTGTGGTCAGAAAAGGTACTTGATCTGATTTCAGTTTTCTTAAATTTACCAAGGCTTGACTTGTGACCCAAGGTATGATCTATCCTGGAGAATGTTGCATGAGTACTTGAGAAGAAAGTGTATTCTGTTGTTTTTGGATGGAATGTCCTATAAATATCAATTAAGTCCATCTTGTTTAATGTATCATTTAAAGCTTGTGTTTCCTTATCTAACTTCATTTTGGTTGATCTGTCCATTGGTGAAAGTGGGGTGTTAAAGTCCCCTACTATGATTGTGTTACCGTCGATTTCCCCTTTTATGGCTGTTGGCAATTGCCTTATGTATTGAGGTGCTCCTATGTTGGGTGCATAAATATTTACAATTGTTATATCTTCCTCTTGGATTGATCCCTTGATCATTATGTAGTGTCCTTCTTTGTCTCTTCTAATAGTCTTTATTTTAAAGTCTATTTTGTCTGATATGAGAATTGCTACTCCCACTTTCTTTTGATTTCCATTTGCATGGAATATCTTTTTCCATCCCCTCACTTTCAGTCTGTATGTGTCCCTAGGTCTGAAGTGGGTCTCTTGTAGACAGCATATATACGGGTTTTGATTTGGTATCCATTCAGCCAGTCTATGTCTTTTGGTTGGCGCATTTAATCCACTTACATTTAAGGTGATTATCGATATGTATGTTCCTATTACCATTTTCTTAACTGTTTTGGGTTTGTTATTGTAGGTCTTTTCCTTCTCTTGTGTTTCCTGCCTAGAGAAGTTCCTTTAGCATTTGTTCTAAAGCTGGGTTGGTGGTGCTGAATTCTCTCAGCTTTTGCTTGTCTGTAAAGGTTTTAATTTCTCCATCACATCTGAATGAGATCCTTGCTGGGTAGAGCAAACTTGATTGTAGGTTTTTCCCTTTCACACGTTAAATATGTCCTGCCACTCCCTTCTGGTTTGCAGAGTTTCTGCTGAAAGATTAGCTGTTAACCTTATGGAGATTCCCTTGTACGTTATTTGTTGCTTTTCCCTTGCTGCTTTTAATATTTTTTCTTTGTATTTAATTTTTGATAGTTTGATTAATATGTGTCTTGGCGTGTTTCTCCTTGAATTTATCCTGTATGGGACTCTCTATGCTTCCTGGACTTGATTGACTATTTCCTTTCCCATATTAGATAAGTTTTCAACTATAATCTCTTCAAATATTTTCTCAGTCCCTTTCTTTTTCTCTTCTTCTTCTGGGGCCCCTTTAATGCAAATGTTAATGTGTTTAGTGTTGTCCCAGAGGTCTCTGAGACTGTCCTCAGTTCTTTTCATTCTTTTTTCTTTATTTTGCTCTGCGGTAGTTACTTCCACTATTTATCTTCCAGGTCACTTATCCGTCCTTCTGCCTCAGTTATTCTGCTATCGATCCCCTCTAGAGAATTTTTAATTTCTTTTACTGTGTTTGTTGTTCATCACTGTTTATTTGCTCTTTAGCTCTTCTAGGTCTTTGTTAAACGTTTGTAATATTTACTCCACTCTATTTCCAAGATTTTGGATCATGTTTACTATCATTATTCTGAATTCTTTTTCAGGTAGACTGCCTATTTCCTCTTCATTTGTTAGGTCTGGTGCATTTTTATCTTGCTCCTTCATCTGCTGTGTGTTTCTCTGTCTTCTCATTTTCCCTAAGTTACTGCGTTTGGGGTCTCCTTTTCGCAGGCTGCAGGTTCAGAGTTCCTGTTATTTTTGGTGTCTGCCCCCAATGGGTAAGGTTGGTCCAGTGGGTAGTGTAGGCTTCCTGGTGGAGGGGACTGGTGCCTGTGCTCTGGTGGATGGGGCTGGATGTTGTCCTTCTGGTGGGCAGGGCCACATCCGGTGGTGTGTTTGGGGGTGTCTGTGAACTTAGTATGATTTTCGGTAGCCTCTCTGCTAATGGGTGGGGTTGTGTTGCTGTCTTGCTAGTTGTTTGGCATGGGGCATCCAGCACTGGAGCTTGCTGGCTGTTGTGGGGAGCTGGGTCTTAGTGTTGAGACGGAGATCTCTGGGAGAGCTCTTGCTGGTTGATATTACGTGGGGATGGGAGGTCTCTGGTGGTCCAATGTCCTGAACTCGGCTCTCCCACCTCAGAGGCTCAAGCTTGACACCCAGCTGGAGCACGAAGACCCTGTCAGCCACATGGCTTTTGGGAAGTCTGAGGTCGTCTGCCAGTGTTCAGTAGGTGTTCTGTAGGAGTTGTTCCACATGTAGATGTATTTTTGACGTATTTGTGGAAAGGAAGGTGATCTCCATGTCTTACTCCTCTGCCATCTTGAAGGTCCTCTCTCTCCTAATCTCTTTTGAATGAGACTGGATCTGTTTTTAGGACAACTATCACAGCTAGCTTCATGGGAATGAAATTGGTGCCATCAGATGGGACTCCATGCTCAGCAGGACCCCACAGTTGGTTTAATCCTCTGCTGTTGCCTTCTTGAAATTGTGGAAGGGGCTCCAGAAATTACATAGACTGGCATGACTTCAGGTGAATTAGTTTATGGGTTAAATAGATTTATCAAGGCTAGCTAGGGGAAAATTGGTTGCAACTTTTCATCCTTCAAGGTTAATGTAAGACGTTACTTTCTCCAGGGAGGTCTTCCTCGACGTCCTTCCCCCACCCCCAATTCTCTCTGTTCCCCTCAAGTCTTGTTTCGCCCCTGCCCTTCCTCCAAAATGGGCCTTCTCATAATTTTCTGTAACTACGTGCTCACCAGCATATCACACTAGCTGGACTCCAGTTTCCCTTTGGACAAGAACCATGTCTGCTGTGTTCACCATTCTATCTCAGAGTGTCCAGGGCTGTTTTATACATTTGGTCTTTGGGGTGTGGTGCATGGAGGGTACCTCTTTTCAGGAGCCACTGAAAAATTCAAGGACTTTCAAATCCTTGGTGATCTGACCAAACATGCATTAGTTGAGACACAGAAAAATAAAACTTAATTTTGTAATCAATAATAACTTCAAAAGCAAATGAATTGCTATTGTTTGCCTTAAAAGAAAAAAAAAATCATACTTAACATGGCAAGTGGGTGCATTTGAACAGGCTTACTTCTAGATGGTGTGAGGCTTCCCAAAGTAAGATTCTAGGGCTCTTGGGAAACTTTAATGGTCTTGTCTGACATAACTCCCAGCATGGTGCCAGGGACCTGGTACTGACTCAAGACTCAATTCAGGCCAAACACAAACTAGGTAATAGGGAAATATAAAGATGAGTGTGAAATGGTGCCTGCTTTCAAGATGACAGCAGGAAGACAGAAAAGGCTAATAGACAAGGAATCAGTAAATAAATCCTCAAGTGCCGACCTGCAGGCTAGAGAGAGCCTGCGTAGGAGAGGATGTCAGGCACATGAGAGAGTAGAACAGACAAGAGAAGTTCTAAAGTATGTCAAGGCTAGAGAGAGATGGGATTAAGTGGAGTGTGGACATTTATTTCCAGCAAGACAAACGCGTGAGGTGACAAGGATATGGTATGGTAACCAATGGCTGGATACATGTTGGGGTTTGCATACATGGTACGGGACAAGGTGATGTAATTAAGCAGAGAAGAACAAAGACATCTTTCCTTACATGGGTCGAGACTTTTCAAAGAAACTCATTTCTTTGGTTAGACAGGGTTAAACCAAAATGTTTGGTAACTTGGAAGTAAGTGGAGTGAATAGCGATGCTTTGACTGACAAATATGAGTTAGCTCTTGTTAATGACAATGGCACTGGATGAAATGACACACAATCACCATGATGACTTCCACTGGCCTCACATCTTGGCTTTTTCTCGTCAAGTTCAAGAGATGACATTGTAGAATACAGTACTTAGGCCTCATCTCTCTCAGTGTATTTGGTTGGTCCAGTTTACTCAACCAAAACCAAAAAAATTTACATGATTTTCCCTGCTTGAAATATAAAGCAACAGTGCTCACCTGTGTATCAAAGCTTGGGAGCCTCTCTGCATTAACAGAAAGGCTAAAGCATGGAATTTATTAAATTCACTCAATCAAAATATAATATGCTTTTTACCACATTCTAGGTAAAGGGAAAAATAATCCTTGAGAAGCTTATATTCTAATAGTAGAAATCAGAAACAAACAAGCAAACAAACAACAAAAAAAGGTAACTGCAGATAATAATACTGTAAAAGAAATAAAGAAGGGCAATGGGAGTCTCAAGGGTCAGCAAACATTTTCTATAAAAGGCCAGATAGTAAATATTTTGGGATTTGTGGGCCAAACCATCTCTGTTGCAACTCCCCAAGTCTCAGGTTGTAACACAAATATGTAACAATATGCAATGAGAGTGGCTGTGTGCCAATAAAACTTTATTTACAAAACAGGCGCAGGCTGGATTCAGCCACAGGCTGTCATTTGCCAACCCCTGAGGAAGAGAGCTGGGCGTTGGTTAATTTAGCTAAGATGTTTCGGGAAGTTTTTCTAAGGAGGTAACATGCCAGTTGAGATCTCAATGCTGAGAAAGGTCCAGACATGGAAATATCTAGAGAAAAAGCTTTGGAGGCAGTAGAGAAAACAGATGTAAAGGTTCAAGGTGAGGAGGACTGAAAACAGGGAGAGTTTTGTTATCTCCAAGTACTTTAATCACCCAAAGTTCGTGCAAAAACCCCCCCAAAAAACCACTCTAACACCAGGACTACAATAACGTGTCCATAAATATAAAACCTCACACCATTTTTTGAAGCTGTCTTTTAATAAGGATCTGGAACACTTTGTCTGAATTATGCAAATTTCAGTTAGTTGTCTTCAGCATCCTGGCACAGTGAGATGTAATTTCATATCAGGCCCTGTCTCCCAACTCTAAACCTGGATATGGGCTACTTTGGACACAATTAATTAAGAGCTGAACTTGGGAGGAATTCAGATCTATATAAAATACAGTTATTAGCACTCAGTGAATACTAGTTGAATGATTTAAAAGTAGAAAAGAAAACTAGGTTGATAATTTCAATGTAAAAGCTTTGGAAGATAATGGTGTGGACGGATGGCTCAATATTGTTATAGACCCGTTCATCAGCTTTTTCCTCATAAACAGCAGGGGTTGAAAACTGACAGCCCACAGATCAAACTTAACCTTCCAATTAGTTTTGTTTGGTTAGTTATAAACATTTGGAAATTAGAAGATTTGACATGAAAACCTGGATTTCTGGCTTCACTGGAGGGAACTGGTCACACCAGGCCTTTCCATCCCCACCTGGCAACTGTCTTGAGCCCAGTAAAACAGCCTCCACTCAGACAGGTACGAACCGTCCATATCGCCATAATGCATACCTTGACGGCTGTTTTTGTGAAGTCTGAAGCTTTTAAAACCTGGCAAGAGCTCTTCTTGTAGAAAATTAATACAAAATGATGAATAGAACATGTTTGCAGCATCTGTGATACTGCAGGAAAAATAACAAATAAAAATTGCCTGTGGCCCATGAGTACAAAAGCCCTGGGATGACTGCAAGGCCATTTAACACCATAAGGGAAAGTGTGGAGGAGGGGGCATGTCAGGGAGGGAAGCTGCTGGCCAATTAGCAAACGAAAGTTCAATATCTTACTTTTGCAAATTTCATGAAAACACACGATTATCAGGCAAAGGCTGGAACTCCTCCTAGAACCTTGCAAGGGGCAATCCACCTCTCTCGCCTGCTCTTCCTTTTTTAATTGTTTTACTACCTGCCTGGACTCTGTGGGCATATGAGTTTTCAAACCCTTCAAACTGAAGGATTTCTAAGTTCTCTGACATTTTAAAGTTCTGTGGATTTGCTTTTGTTCACACTCTGTAATGTTGTCTTAAAAGAGTCATAGCCCGAGCCATCTTCTCTTACTTCAGTCTTAGAATGATCTGCTAAATGAGCTTGACAATGGATAGGATGTGTGGATTTCTTTCAGTTGTTTGCGAGCAATCTAACACATCCGAACTGCCAAGCATCAATTGAAAAAGAAAGAATTCAGCCATTATGCTAAACAAGTGACAGGCAAATTCTTACACCACGCTGATGATCAAACAAATGACAAGTTTCTCTATCTTCTTTGTAACAAAGTTGGACAGCGGCTGCGTATATGTGAAATATGAGTGAGAAGGGGGAAATCTGTCAGGTTGCTTAAATAATGAGATGACTGCCCCCATGGCTGAGTTTTCAAACAGGGGCAGTCCAGCTCATGGTAAGTCTTCCCTCGGTTCATTCCAAATCTGACTTCCACTCTTTTCAATGTCCAGAGCAAGGAGATATGTTGTCCGAACCCCTAAGGATCTTTTGCCCTGGCATTCAATAAAATCAAAATGCTGTTGGACACGTGGCCAAGAACTGTGATGCATAAAACACTCTGAGTTCAGTTAAGGCTCAATCATGAATTAGAAACAGCCTCGTCCTCGAATGGCATTTGAGTCCTGGACACTGGGCAGCGCAGGATAAATGCAGCAGCTTTCACATACAATGGAGTGAGAAAGTTGCCACTAACACGGAAATTCATAGAAGCCTGAGCTAACTTTTACTTTGGCACAGATCCTTTGCATTGAGGGATAATTCCTGCATTTGCAGATAGTTCAGAAATGTTCTATGTATGCACTATTTCCAAAGAGTCTTTTAAAATTTCCTTTCTCATACTATAATCGGTTGTTACCCTTCCTATTGATTTCCCTAAAGAGCACAAGTCTATTCCATTAGAAATAGAGAAGAAAAAAATACATATAAATATAAATATATATATATATATATTGCTTTTAGGTTGAGTGGATGTAGTTTTCTTTTCTTCCTTTTTTATTTGGTGGCAATAAGATTGTGCGGGGAGGAGGGGCGTGGTGGAGAATCTGCAGTTTACTACCTTGACAAGTTCTCTGATCTACATTTTCACAGAGGGACTTGTTTGCCCCAGAAGAATAAAGGAAAATTCTGAATGCCACAAGGCTAGATATTTGCAGAGTCACAAGGCAAGAAATACGGTGATGGTAACGTGGTACGATGGATACAACACAGACATCCATTAACTAATGGACAGATGAATAAACAAAATTGGCATATCCATACAATGGAATACTCTTTGTCTATAAGAAGGAACAAAGTGCTGATTCATGCTACAGCATGGATGATCCTTACAAACCTATGTTAAGTGAACGAAGCCAGACACAAAAGGCCACATATAGTATGATTCCATTTATGTGAATGTCCAAAATAGGCAAATCTATAGAGACAGAAAGTAAATTAGTGGTTGCCTAGGGCTGGGGCAAGGGAGGAATGGGGAGTGACTGATAAGGGGTATAAGGGTTCTTTCTGGGGTGATGGAAATGTTATAAAATTGACTGTGGTGATGGTTGCACGAATCTGTGAATATACAGTTGACCCTTGAACAGTTCAGGGGTTAAGGCACCAACCTTCCATAGTCAAAAATCCGCCTTTAACTTTACAGTCAGTGTTCCCATTCATGGTTCCACATCCGATGATTCAACCAACCCTGGATCATGTAGTTCTGTAGCATATATTTACTGAAAAAAAAATCTGCATATAAGTAGACCCGAGCAGTTCAAACCCATGTTGTTCAAGGGTCAGCTGTACTAAAATCCACTGGATTTTATAATTTACAAGGTAATTTTATGGTATGTGAATTATATCTCAATAGAGCTGTTTTAAAAATGTAATGGGTGCAATCCCACGTCCACATATTTATCCAAAAGAAGTGAAATCAGGTTCTCAAAGAGATAGTGTATTCACATCCACAGCAGCATTATCCACAATAGCCAAGAGGTGGACGCAAGAACAAATGGATGGATAGACAAAATACGGTAGATCCATACAATGGATTCTTGCTTAGCCTTAAAAAAGAAGGAAATCTTGGCATATGCTAAACATGGATGAACCTTAAGGACATTATGCTAAGTTAAATAAACCAGGTCACAAAAAGACAAATACTATATGAATCCACTTATATGAGGTACGTGGAGCGAACTCAGAGAGGTAGAGAGTAGAATGGCTGCCAGGGGTTGGGGAGTTGGGGAGAATGGGGAGTTGGGAGAAAGTCCTGGAGATTGGTTGTACAACAACGTGAATACACTTAACATTACTGAACTGTACGCTTAAAAACGGCTAAGACAGTAACTTTAGGTTATGTGTATTTTACTGTAATAAACTTAAAAATGTATACATAATGGGCATATTATTCAAACCAGCAATTTCAGTTTTCACCTTCCTCTACAAAGGGCCCTTCTATGCCTTCCCACCTTTCTTTGGATAAAAACAAAAGTCTGCCATCTCAGTAGAATCCCATCTTAGAGGTAATTTAAACTGAGACTCAGAAAGAACTTGGTAGGACTTTCGTGCATGTCCAACCTCGTATAGTCAGAGCCTATGTTCTTGACGATCCACTTTTGTGGTTCTTTTTCAAATGGTCCAGAATGATTTTCAGATCTTCTTTGAGCTAAACCTCGAATTTTCAAACCTCAGGGACTGCTACATGGGCAGCGAAAGTAAAATTGGGCTCAGCAATGAGTAGCTTTTTGTACCCCAATATTTTGCCATGCGGCTAGACCAACACGTTTCCAAGCCAGTCAAACGAACAGGTATGCGATCTTGATGCCCACAAAATAATTGCGGAATAAAGGAATAAAACTTCTTGGCTACTTGATGTTCCCTTTAGTTCTCAACAGTGAAAGACCCTGAATAAGCATAGGACTCCAATGCGAATCTATCAGAAACACTTGGATATTTTTTGAGATATAGTTATATGATAAAAACATTTCTTTAAGTCTGGTACCCAGTCCAAAAGAGTTTTTACCAAAATACATTCCTCTGAACACAAGTCCTACAATATGTTTCTTGAATAAGGCCTTCTGAGTCCAAAACAAGTTAGGGAACTGAGTTCCTCTAGTTCCCACTTGGACATTCACAATGTACATCGACCTGTTAAAGGCTCTGAAGAGTCTTGAAATAAGGGAAGATGGTAAGTACTGTTTATCTATTTCTCCAAATTCTACAGACTTCGTTGCTTTTTTTTTTTTTTTTTGGGTCACTTCCCCCGTTAACATCGCAAGAAGCATGAATTCTGGAAATATTCTGCAACATGCTGATATGGGCAGTTCCCAAATGGTTAACTCTTTTCTGCAAATACAGTTTTCCCCTAGGTATCCTCAGGGGGGATTGGTTGCAGGATCCCCAAGGATACCAAAATGCACGGGTGCTTATGTACCTTATGTAAAATGGTGTGACACTGTGTAGTCTTTATGTATAACCTACGTACATCCTCCTATATACTTTAAGTCATCTCTAGAGTACTCACAATACCTAATACAATGTAAATGCTATGTAAATAGTTGTAGATACAATGTAAATACTATGCAAATAGTGGTAAATAAAATGTAAACAGTTCCTGGTGCACACAAATTCAAGTTTTGATTTTTGGAATTTTCTGAAACTTTTTTCAAATATTTTCGATCCTCAGTTGACTGAATCCCTGGATGCAAAACCACGGATACAGAGGGCCAACTGCATTCTAAGGCTCGCATGTGGCATACCAAGAGCTATCAAGTAAAGGGATGTGTAAGGATCAGCTATGAAGACCCTCATCCTCACCTCCTTCAGCTCTTTTCAGACGTTACTTTTATCAAAGACCCTTCTCTGACAACCACCACTCAGCCGACCCGCTCTAACCCCTGCTTTATCATTCTGCATGTTACATATCTCTGCTGGTACTGCACCTTTACATATTTATGTAATAAGTAAATATCACCTATGATTTATGTAATAAATAAGAGCTCCCTGAGAGCAAAGACCTTGGTCGTTTCTCCCCCGAATCAGGAGCTCAGTAAATTTTTTTTTTTTTTTGCGGTACGTGGGCCTCTCACTGCTGTGGCCTCTCCCATTGTGGAGCACAGGCTCCGGACGCGCAGGCTCAGCGGCCATGGTTCACGGGCCCAGCCGCTCCGCGGCATGTGGGATCTTCCCGGACCGGGGCACGAACCCGTGCCCCCTGCATCAGCAGGTGGACTCTCAACCACTGCGCCACCAGGGAAGCCCCTCAGTAAATATTTGTTGAGTGAATGAACATAGTCAAGAGAAAAGTTGGTAAAAAGGGGCAAACTACCGGTCAAATTTTTTATCTAATGTATCAGATGCTTTATTTGTGAAGTAAGACATGGAGATCGCCCTTGAGAAAGAAAGGCATCCTTCTTTGCAGACTTAGGTCTGCTCATTGGTTAGTGATGGTGACAGTGAAGACAACTACAGGATGAGCAAGAAAGTATACCAAAAATATACCCCCCAAAAGTAGCTACTCATGGATCCAAATACTTCTTGTTTTATTCTTCTGCAAAGCACTGTGCTCTGCGCTTTCCTCACTCGGTCCCTCTTTCCTCCTTGTGCACTCTGATAGATGTTCTAACAGTGTCAACATATGGTCCCAAGTGGGGGCCCAGGTATTCACAGGTGCATTAAGATACAATCCCTGCCTTTATGGAGGGCACTACCTAATGGAGAAGACCGCAAAATATTTAAAATGACTGAGAAATGCAAATAGAGGTAAACTGGGACTTCCTCGGTCCCTGAGGATGGGACATACCCCAGCTTGGGGTGAGGGAGGAGGAAAGCATGAATGGCTTCCTGGAAGAGGAGACCTCTAAGCTGAGCTTTCAGGGTGAGTAGGCAGGTGTTAACCATGAAGAGAAGGAGGGAGGAACTGGAGGAAGCACCTGAGCCAGAAAATGGGGGCCTGAATAGGGAACATGCTGCATGAAGGGAACTAGAAAGAGT
>NW_006785484.1:468245-477107 GCF_000442215.2 Lipotes vexillifer | reverse complement strand
GAGTGTGACATAAACAGAGCACAAAATCTGAGTCAGGGAATGCTGAGAGTGCAGGCTGAAGGGGACAAGGGCCCAAACTCTCCCATCCTCACAGCTACTGTCTCAGCTTGTTATTACCAATAGCCAATGTTCATAAAAGTTGGCTTTTTTTTTCTCATTTACCAGGGGTCTGGGCTAAGCATTTTACAACCATTATGTCAATGGAGACCACCAATAGCCTCATGAAGAAGATCCAGTTATTCTGTCCATTTTATAGACATGGAGACTGAGCTCAGAGGAGCGTTGACAGACACTTTCCAAGTCACAGGACCAGGAGGCATCCCCAGGGCCAACAAACAGTGCCGACAGTTCTAACCACTCCATGAACTTGTATTAATGTCCCTAAGGCAGTGTTTCTCCACCTGGAGTGATTTTGACCCTGGGGGCCACAGGACAATATCTGGAGACCTTTTTGGTTGTCACAACTGGGGAGGGGGTTGCTGCTGGCATCTAGTGGGTGGGGGCCAGGGATGCTGCTGAACACCCTACAGTGCACAGGACGGCTCCCACAGCAGAGAATGGCCTCGCCCCATATGTCCATCTATGGGGAGGATGAGAGAAACCCTGCCCTAGTTTCCCGGCCAGCTGAATGAATCGCTGACCTACTTATTTTGATGAAAAAAGGTGCAGAGTTCATCTTATTTAACCACCTGATAATGCAGGGCTGGGCTGCATCCGAAGACTTCAAGCTCGGCAGGTGCTTAGAAGTGCACGCGGTGAGCAGCTCCGCGAAACCCCCTCGCACCGAGTACGTACAAAAGAGGGACGAAGAAACGCCTTTTTGCAACAAGGGAAATAAATGAACTAGAAGCCATTTGCCGACTGTTTACAAAAAGCCTGACTTGGGTTTTCTCTTCCCAGACTGATGATGATGAGGTGCTGCGTGGGGCTCCGTATGGAGCGGGTCTGAGGTCATTCACCGGAAACTTCCCTTCTGCCCACGCCTGGCAAATCAAAGAGCTGGTGGTAGGTGTTGAAGGGAGAGGGAGTTTTTCCATCCTGCCCTTGATCACAAGCAGGATAATGGCTATGGTGATGGATTGCACGGAACGCGTATGCTGAAGAAAAGGAAGCAAGGGGCAAGTCTGAAGTTCATTGCCAAGTCCCGGGCAAAAGATGAGAGGGGAACGCCTTCTTAGGCACCCCAGGAAAACAACTATTCGTGATTCTGAAGAAAAGCAGTTCAGCTAAGAGTCATCATTTCACTCTTTCTCTCTCCTCTTTTTAAAATATAAGTAGGTGGAGGAATTTGTAACTTGTGAAAACAAAGATCAAAGAACAGTGGGAAGGGCCGAAAGTCTGAATGTGTGGGTCCTGTGGGCTGTCTGTGATCTCCTGTAACTTGGGTTCCAGACTGTGACATTGCTGTGACAAGGTTCCTCCTTGAACAAGACGGAGAACAACACAGAGCTGGGAGGCGGGAAGAAAGTAAGTGACAGCTGTACTTGGCACAGAGCAGGCAAAGATTCTGGTGTCAGATGGGCCTGAGATGAAAGCCCTGCTCTGCCACTTACAAACCGAGTGTACTTGGTCACGTCACTTCACGTTGCTGACCTCTGTTCCTGCGTTTGATGAAGGGTGATGACAACATCCACTCTGCAGGGTTGTTTTGAGGGTCAGAGAACTCCTATGTGTTTAGCACCTAACACTGCAGCTAGCTCGTAGTAGGCACTCAATGCAGGGAACCTATGTTGACGTTGATGCCGACAATCATCTTAATGTAAAGAGCTATTTATTAAAGTGAAATGCTCTTATAACATCTTCAATATAAAATGGCTCTTGCTGTGTTCCAAAATGGCCCATTGATGTGTTTTGCTTGGTTGACCTCATGTTTAAAAAAAAATCCAAATTACTTGTGGCTTTGTTTCTTTTTTCTTTTAGTCATAGATCCCCTGATTCTTGGTTGAGTATTTGACCACCCAGAATAAAGACTACGCTTCCTAGCCTTTCTTTCAGATAGATGTGGCCCTGTGACAAGGTACTAGCCATGGAAGTGATATGTGTAATTTCCAGGTTATACCTTTAAAGAGAGGGACATCCCTCCACTCCCCCTTCCCCTGCTGCCTGGAATATGCATGTGATGGTAGCAGCTAGAGCAGCCATCTTGGACCACAAGAAGGAAGCTTCATGTGAAGGTGGCAGAGCAACAAGATAGAAGGTGTCTGGGTCCCTGTCCACAAGAAGTGCCCTGTTAGCTCTCAACCACCCGCCTGCACTTTTCTATGAGACAAAGGTCTACCTTAATAAAGCCACTGTTATTTTGGAGGGTCTGAAGCATTGGAGGGAGTCTATTTTTACTGGAGCCAAACAGGCACCCAGTTTAATAAACTAGTCCATTAAAAAAATCAGGAGATTTCACATGTAACTTTAGACTTTTAACATACTTCCTGCAGAATAAGCAGTTCTTGGAACAATGGGTTGATGCTTTCTTATGCCCACATGGGTCTTTATGTGGGGCATGCGGTGTCCTATATGCCACAGCCCCCTTCCAGCATCTTCTTTCATACACACTTAGTCTTGAGATCGTCCTCTCCTCAGTGTGACTCCACGGAGATGACTTACAGGAGAGCCACAACTGAGCTACCCTGTTCTTGACATGTATCAAGGGCTCAGATGCCAGACCCTCCATTAAATACAGAAGGTACGTTCTGTTAGTCAACCTCCCCAACTGCACGAGGTCAGTGTTCCCACGCTCTCTTTGCAGACGAAGGAGCCGAAGTTCTAAAAGGACACGGAAATTACTTCAGGTCCCAGGGGCAGAGGCTGTCTGTATCCAAAGCTTGAATTCCTAGCAATACCTACTTGATTGCTTGAGCTGAGCTCCCAGATTTTTTGAATCAAGTACTGATTCATTTGCAGAAATCTAAATGGATTTAAGAATATTTCCTGGATAATTAGCAGAGTTGCTTCCTCTGTACTTGCCTCACAAACTTGTAGCAACTGTTTTCCTGGTCTCCTTATTGGTGCATATTTTAGCTCACGGTGATAATATCTCTGTCATCACACTGCATTGTTCAAAGGCGAGGCAGCCTGCAGCACAAAAATAAAGCCCTGGGGGTCCTTTTGCTGCCCACCAAGTGCCATGAAAGAAAAGACCAGTCCAGATGGTGACTGAAGTTGGTGGCTGAGGTCACAAGGCTGTGGAAGGTTCCAGAACAGCATTTCCTGGGAAGGTTCATCAACAGATAATGCACAGTTGGCTCATGTCAGTGTTCCCTGGATGGGTTCAAGGCCAGAGTTTGTGGTTAAGGCTGTTCCCATGCTTGCCTCATAGTTTGGCTTCATGTCTCCCCCCTGCCTGCAGCCCCCTTGACAGATACACTCTCCAGACTCACACTAAAGCTTACACTGGGAATGCTTTGAAAGCTCGGGAAGGAATCTGGGGGCCCTCCTTGTGTCTTGGAATCACAGAATGTCAGATTTGGAAGGGACCTCAGAAAGCTTCTGGTCCAACTCTTTTGATTTGTAAGATAGGAAACAGATACAGAGAAAGGAGGAGGGCTGGTCAATATTTGTCCACCAACAGTATTTACCTTGCGACCCTATTTTTGTGGAAGTTAAAGGTGAAGTCAGGGTTGCACTTTGGAAAGATGATGACGACGATGATGGTGGTGATGATGATGATACAGCAGTTGTGTTATTTCTGCCCTAGGCACTAAATTACGTGGATTTTCACATTCACGCCTCGTCACAGCCCTCTGAGGTTATTACTCTTATTCCCATTTACCATTCCTACTCATTCCCATGTGACCTGAGGCACAGAGAGTCAAATCACTCAGCCCTGATTGCACAGCCATAAAGGGGCTTCTCCCAGGTCGGAAGCCAGGTTGTCTAACTCCACCGCTGAACTGTTTCCACTCGGCTGGACTTTAGTTCAAGAGTTGCCAACTCAAATTCCTACAGGAATCGAGCTGACTCCTTAGGTGAGTGAAACAGGTGAGGTAGGGTCTGTCAGCTGGTAAACAAATGCCCCGTCAAAATAGAGTAGCTGCTAATAAGTGTCTCCCATTCCCCCCGACTACTGCCATTCGACTGTGCACCTCCAATACTGCAAGATCCTGCAGCTTCTCAAAAGAATTCCAGGAATTCAGATTTGTACGTGATTTTTACACCTTGGTGACTGGAAATCATTGGAACCATTCACAAATATTCCGTGTCTCTTCTCCTTTTGATGTTTGTAGTTCCCCACCCCATTGGAGCTAGCCAAGGCCACAAGAAATGTGATCAGAAGTGGTGTGTGCCACCTTGAGAGTCAGGGTGTGATTCACTATGCTCTCTTCTCTTCGTCACAAGGGCAGGTGATGTCTTTTCCAGACAGTGGCTGCTCTGGTCAGTTTGAGTCCCAGGTGAGGACAGAGGTGATTCCTCAACTGATCCACAGCGTAAGTTGCATGAGAAATTTACCCTTTGTTGTTTTAAGATATTGAAATTTGGGGGTTGTCCTTTACTGCAGCAAAACCTACCCCGGTCTGACAAGTATGGGAATTAATTTTCAAAAAGTAAAGTCAGCAAGCCAGTATGCATTCCTAAAGGTTGTGTGGTTCTAAGAACGCCGGGTCTTATACTTCAGAGCGGGGCGGGGGTAGCTTAAGACAGCCCATGTCAAGGGCTTGGCCCTTGGGTCAGCAATATCCTTCTGTCCTGGAGCCATGGTGACAGTCAGAGCTAGTGTCTTATTAAGCGAGAGCTATCAGTTTCATGAGGACCGTGGAAGATTTTACAGCAAATCTGTCCTTATTAGAAACCTCACTCAAAGCTCACTCCCTCCCCCCAAGTCACCCTCAGTATCATTTCTGCACTCAGAAATTTAATGTGTAAAAAGACAACCCACCGTGGCTACACTACAGAGCAGATATGAGAGAAGAGATGTTTTATTTCCAAGTTGAAATGTTAATGCCCTATGAGAAAGGAGTATTTCTGTTTGGAGGAGGGAATGATGGGGCACTTACTCTGTTCATAGAGAATGAAGGATTACTTTAGAAAACTTGCTTCGTTTCACAATTAAAGAAATACAACGTGGTGATTTTTATCTTTAGTTTCAAGCAAAACACAGATGTTTGAGATTAAGCAATTTAATATTCCCAGAAACTATTAAAATTGTGTATCAAGGTTCTCACTGGTATCAGTTGCTGCATAAACAGAGTCTTCCTCAGGTCTCAGTTTTCTAATCTGTGAAATGGGGTAAATATTATTGGATTGCCTTTGCTTAAAGATGATTATAAACTCTTGAAAAACAGAGACAAAGAAATGCCACATTTAAATAATTCTGCTATTGGAAGAAAAAGTGTATTATGTTCATATGATAAAACTATTGATATTAAAATTGTTTCTTTGATTTACCTTTAAAGACATGAGCAACTATGCTTCTATTCAAATATCAGAATTGAGACTGTTTTGCAGATTTTTTTTAAAGTATAAGATTAATGAATGCTTATAGTAACAAACTGAAACACTAAATTGGGAATACAAAGTAGGGATTTTCAATCTTGGCTCTGTTGACATTTTGGGCAGGATAATCTTTTGTATGAGGGCTGTCCTGTGCGTTAGAGGATGTTTAGCGTCATCGCTGGTCTCTACCCACTAGATGCCAGCATGACACTCCCCGCTCCCACGGCCGCCACCACCAAGTGGGGCCGGGCATTGCCAAAAATATATCTAGACATTCCCCTATATATCCCAAGGGGCAAAACTACCCCCTGTTGAGAGCCACAGTATAAAGTATATAGGGTAAAGTATAATTGAACAAACCTCCCCTAGAATAAAAATTTCTCAGAGGTAATCACTGTTATCAGTTTCGTTGATATTTTTCCAGCAATTTTCTATGTATAGTCCAATATATATACGCTCACCTTCACTCCATCTCCATGCAGACACACAGACTGAATTTTTCCCCCTGAATTGGGATTATGCTATTCTTTGTATTCTTTTTCATTTAAAATATATCTTCCTTTCCGTGTGTCTACATGCAGAGCTTCTGCATCCTTTTAAAGAAATATTGACACTGTAGTCCATGGGATTCATGTACTCTAATTTACTTAACTGATTTCTTACTCATGGACATTTAGGTAGCCCCAGCTTTTCCTGCTATAAACAATACTGTATTGAATATTTTTATACTTATATCCAGGCACAGTTTGATCAGCATTTCTACTGGAACTGCTGGATCAAAAGGTATGTACCTATAGTACTGATTGATTTCTGCAGATTTTCCACCAACCCCCCAATGGATGCTTTAGCCCCCAGGTAGTCTTGGAGACTTCAAGTTCCAATTTTTTTTTTTCCTTCTTAACTTCCACAATAGTATAGTAGTTACTAGCGTAGCTAGAAGTCAATAGTTCCAAGGTTGAGAAACTTTGCTTTAAAGTAAAAGAAACCCAAGTTTCTGCCAAGTTTCAGCAGGCAAATTGTTTACACCTCACTTTCCTCAATTCTAATAATAATGATAATGGTAGTGCCTCCTTAAAAGCATTGTTGTTGGAATTTATTGAGATTATATGTATACTCCTAGCACAATGCAATTAATTATTGTTGTTAACAATATAAAGCAAGGGAGTAGGAGGTTCAGAAAAGTAAAGCCAAAATGTGTACACAGTCTAACAATTAAAGAACATTATGTTGCCAGATAATTTAGTGACCACTACAAAGATGACTTTCAGATGATCATAAAATGAACATGATAGAAGGGAAAATGTATTCCCTCACTAAAGAGACTGTAATTAATGTTTGAGTCACTGGATACATATGAACCTAGCAGAGGGATAAATACCTATATTTATATACATACACACAGAGGATATGAATATACACACTTTTAAAAACACGCCTCCACGCATTTATATAAGAGAATGCTGTGGGCATATGGATTTTCCGTACACATGGGTAATATGGTATGATGCAGGAGAGGCATATTTCCTTCCAGGATAATTTCAGAACATTCCTCTCTGTACTTGTTAAGAGTGAGTCACCATGATAATCAGATTACCTGGAAAACTGGTTTCCAACTTCCTCCGAAGTGCATGAAAGAAATTGAAATTTTTAAAAATGAGCAAATGCCAGCAGGACTGCTTTAGGGCAGTGGGTTTCAGGGATCATCCTGATCCTGTTTTCACACTCTA
Source organism: Lipotes vexillifer (assembly GCF_000442215.2). NCBI lineage: Eukaryota > Metazoa > Chordata > Mammalia > Artiodactyla > Lipotidae > Lipotes > Lipotes vexillifer. The sequence goes on along the minus strand of NW_006785484.1, from coordinate 469,953 downwards.
CCTCCTCTCTCAAATACAAGGAGACCCCTGAGCATGAACTTTGGAGAGAGACAAGTCAATATTCAGATCCTGTCTCTACCACTTAGCAGCTATATATTTTTGGCTGACTTAACCTCACCTTCTTCATCTGCAAAATGGGATAATAACTATGGCACAGAGTTCTCTGAGGACTAACGAAGAGAGTGTGAAAGTTAGCATCTACTGTTTTTGCCTACCCAGCATCTGGAAATTTGACCCCAGTCTTCTTTGAGAAACTGCCTTTTTTCTGTTGTTGGTTCTTGAGGGTTACATGGACTAACTCTTAGGCTGGTACCAGGTTGAACACATGACCCAAAAGTGTCCAAGCAGTATTGTATTGCTCTGGAAAAAATGATTGTTTCAGGTCTGGGTATGTGAACCAATCTGTACCAAGGAGACTCAGTTTCAAATGTCTACGAGAAATGGGAAAAAGTAACTCTGGCATCACTGAGGTGTTAAGATGGAAACTTCTACTGGCATCTTGCTACATCCTGAGATGAGAGGAATCCAGAAGAAATCAAGAAGGGAGAATAAGACCTAATTCTGACGACACCATATGAACCCTTACATCCAACTTGGCCAAAGCTGAGATATCCCTGGCCTTTTGGAGATATGGAACCTAAACTAATCTTTTTGATTTAAACCAAGTGGCTTTAATTGTACTGTATTAGTGAGAACTGAGAGTTCTCACGAATACTATATGCAACAGTTTTAGTCCACTGTCTGGTAATTAGTTCACAAGGAGCTGGGTGGGTACTTAGGAGGTAGATCGATTTACTGCAGAGACAGGCCAATTTCATTTCCCCTTGGCATCTGAGGAGAGAGGGCTGACTGACAACACTGGGAGATCGGGTTCATGGCACAGTAATGAAAGCAGCTGCTGTGTGAATAGAAAACAACAACAAGGAGCCCTGAGCCCTTTTACTCACACCTGGCACCTTGCCAGGATGCAGGGTATCAAACTCCGAGAGGGAGCAGACCCTACCGCGGCCATCTCAGGAAGGCTGTGCAGCTGATGCAACCCAGGCCCCACTCCGTGATCAGCCGGAAGATGGCCCGAGTCACCTGGATAGAGGGTCACTGGCTCCAAAGGTGGACATCGATGCCCCACACAAACAGGAAACACAACAGAACAAACGCCGCCACCAGCGCAGGGCTGAGCTGTCAAGACCAGGCTTCAAAAAGAGGGGTGGGCCTTGCTTTGATGACAAAATGCACAAGGAGAACACATAGCTAGGGAGAGATACGGCATCGGGGGAGCGAGCTGTGGACCCAGAGAGCCCAGTTTCTATCTCGGCTTCACCCAGGTCAAGCTGTGTCATTTTATTCATTTCCCCATGTCTCCCCTTGGCTCAAAGTGGCTTCCTACTGCATTCACAGTAAAGGCTGAAATTTTTATCAAGGTCCACAAGCCTTTGCATGTACCACCCTCTGCCACACCCTCCGACTGTATTCTCCTATCACTCAGCCCTTCAGTGCTTCCACACCAGCCATGCTGTCTCTGCACTGTTTCAAACTCACTGATACACCTCTACCCGAGGACATTTGCACTGACTGTTTCTTCTTCCTGAAATACTTTCCCCCTGGACATGTGCCTTGCTCCTTTACTTCATTCAGGCCTCCCTGGAAGTGTCACTTTGTCACACAGGCCTCATCTGAGAGCAGCTCTTTTTTTTTTTTTTTTTTTTTT
>NW_006785484.1:433324-468109 GCF_000442215.2 Lipotes vexillifer | reverse complement strand
ATGGTACGCAGGCCTCTCGCTGTTGTGGCCTCCCCCGTTGCGGAGCACAGGCTCCGGACGCGCAGGCTCAGCGGCCATGGTTCATGGGCCCAGCCGTTCCGTGGCATGTGGGATCCTCCCGGACCAGGGCACGAGCCCGTGTCCCCTGCAAAGGCAGGCGGACTCTCAACAACTGCGCCACCAGGGAAGCCCGCAGCTCATCTTAACTCCACACCATTACCTATCTGGTGTGCATCACTGTCTCAGATGTTATTGATTCTCTTGTTAATATCTGTCTTTCCCTCCTAGAGTAGGGCTTTTTATTTGTTCAGTTCACTGCTGTATCACCAGTGCCTAGAACAGTGCCAAACACATAGCAGGTGATTTGTAAATATTTGTTCATTTTTTTTTTTTAGTTGTTTAACACATATTTACTGAGCACCTACCAGTATCAGGTGTTGACGAAACAGAACTGATGAGAGAGATAAGGATACCTACTCTTGTTGTTGAGAAATATTCCTGCAGACAAATGAAAGAACAAGCGGAGTAGGCTAATTTCAGAATGTGGGAAGTTCTCTCGGATGACAAAGGGTGACTGAAGAACAGGAAATATTTTTAACCAGGTGGTCAAGGCAGGTCCCAAGGTAGAGATGAAGTTGCTGAAGTGGTGAGAGAACCACATGCCACTAGGTATAGGCCAGGAAGGAGCAGAAGGGCTCCAGGAAGAAGGAATAGCAAACGCAAAGGTTCTGGGGCAGGAAAAAACTTACATACCTAAAAGTAATCAGTGTGGCTAGACTAAGAAAGAGATGGATAAAGGACAAAGTGAGAGGAGTAGGCCTAGGGAGGCCCCTAAAACAGAGGCAAGCATTTTGTACTTTCTCCTGAGAAACTGTCTCACCATTTTCAGACTCAATTTCATCTCTTATGAAATGGAGATGACAAATGCCCACGACGGAAAGAAGATTCAACAAGAAAACACACATACCATGCCTAGCAAAGTGCTTGGTAGGTGGTAGGTACTTAATAAATGTCAGTGATACTCGTCCCTGGAGAGAAAACCAAACTTGATATAAGACAGAAGTTGGCCGGGATATTCAGTTTCTGCTTCTCAAATCCAAAGCCCTCTTGGTGGGAACGCCCAGAAATGAACTTGAAGGAGCAAGTAGGTTTCAATACCGCTTTAGAATTCTCACCGGTTCCTTTTTGGTGCCGGGCAGACTGTCACTCTCTCCCCAGATGTGATCCTGCATTATACAAATATGCTGCCTGAGCTGACAGCAAGTGAGTCGTCAGCAGAGTGAAAGTATTAGTGGCAAAGCGAGTTTAGCAGAGTGTGTATGGAGACCCAATGAAGCGGTGCCAGGCATTCTGCCCTGACGGATGTTTCTGCTCTGCATGAGGGCACTTGCTGGATCTTAGGGAGTTATGTGGGGAGCAGGGAGGGCCAAAAGCACACAGGCAAGCCCTGTGGGCAGCTGACCGCCCCGGGACCCGGGCACTGCCCCAGCACCAGCTATGCCCATGACAAGTCTATTTGTACACACAGGGGTGAGAAGGGAATTTCATCATATTCAAGCAAAAAGCCTCACTCACAGAGTGCACAACCAGACACATCAGCGACGCAACCCCCTGCCATTAAGCAAATCAAAACCTGTATCCTCTCAGACCGTAAAAACAGGTCTGATCAACAGCCCCAAGTTTTGAAGAAAATAGATAACATAAAAACACTTAATTAGGAAAAAGTCTGCTTGGGAGATGATTTAAATATCTAAAGAAATTTCCCTGATCTAAGGGCTATTTAGTTTCAAAGGAAATTTATTTTTCTTTGGAGTCTTAAGTCCATGTCACTGTCTTATAACAGGAGAAAATGCTGAGGGGACTTTTTAAACACTAACCAGCCTTTCTGTTCTTAAGCACCAATTTGACTTGGAGATTTCACCTTCTGACAAAAGAATGCTTTTTTTTGCAGATGAATCTGACTTAATGATAGAAAATGCAAACCCACTTCTGCCTCTGCTTACTGAGTTCTCATGGGCCCACCTTAGGACATCATGAGTGACCACAAGAGTGACGATGACAATAGTCGGGGAAGGCTTAACCTGGGAGGCCGTGTCTGGGAAGTAATCATCAGGAAATAATCCTTATATAGCTATAAACAGGATGCCCCTCACAGCAGGAGGTTTCAGAGGAAAAAACAGATGCAATTCACATGTCCAACATTAGGAGAATTGTCGTACACTAATAGTCTAATAAAATACACTATAGCAGGCTTCCCTGGTGGTGCAGTGGTTAAGAATCCATCCGCCAATGCAGGGGACACGGGTTCAAGCCCTGGTCCAGGAAGATCCCACATGCTGCGGAGCAACTGAGCCCCTGCGCCACAACTACCGAGCCTGCACTCTAGAGCCCGCGAGACACAACTACCGAGCCCACGTGCCTCAACTACTGAAGCCTGCGTGTGTAGAGTCCGTGCTCCACAACAAGAGAAGCCACTGCAATGAGAAACCCGGGCACTGCAGCGAAGAGTAGCCCCCACTCGCTGCAACTAGAGAAAGCCCGAGCACAGCAACAAAGACCCAACGCAGCCGAAACCAAAATAAATAAAATAAATAAATAAGTTTATTAAAAAAAAGACATTATAGCACCATGTAGTCAAACAGTAGCATGCTCAGCAGCTGTTAAAATGTAAAAGATAATTTAATGACTAGAATAATATTTATGAAACTTTAAGTGAAAAAGCAAAAATAAAACAAATATAAGCAATTAGATTCCCTTAGAAAGAAGTCTATTTATCTACACATACATATATAAAGTGTATGTGATATAATAATATATATATAGTGTATATGAATATGTATCGTTACTTTGGTATACAAACAGAACATATAATATATAATATATTACATTATGTAACATATATACTTATATAATATGCATGTTATAAACACATATGTCATATAATATTAATGTTATATACAACATATAATACAATAACATAACCTCTCTATATTATATGACATGCATAATACATAAATTAGAATGAATTTTTACTTATTTTAAATCTTACATATATTCTCTATTTCTAACATATATATACACATATATTTAAAACTATATTTATATGCATATATATTTTAAAGAGAAAGAGGACATATACATACACACACATTCCCACATGTACATATACATTCATATTATTAAAGGTACAGTTGAAATGTAGATTTCCAGATACATATTACTTTCATAATATGAAAAGTAAAAGTTATTTTAAAATGACTTTTAAAGATCTCTGATAGGGCTTCCCTGGTGGTGCAGATGGTTGGGAGTCCGCCTGCCGATGCAGGGGACGCGGGTTCGTGCCCCGGTCCGGGAGGATCCCACGTGCCGCGGAGCGGCTGGGCCCGTGAGACATGGCCGCTGAGCCTGCGCGTCCGGAGCCTGTGCTCCGCAACGGGAGAGGCCGCAGTGGTGAGAGGCCCGCGTACCAGAAAAAAAAAAAAAAAATCTCTGATAGAGTCACAGAACATGGCTTGCTTATTCCCATCATAATATCTCGAGCAAAGCAGATGCTTAATTAATGTTCATTATACTGAGAAAAGAAAAAGCAAGATAAGGGAAGAGAATCACTTCAGTGAAGAAGAAACAACCCCCAAACCTCATGTGAAATCCTGGGTATACATGGGTCAAATTAATTAGATATAATGCCATAAATTTTTACTTCATTTGTTGTTCTGGGCAAAGCAGGAAATTCAATCTTTTCCTCTGCTCTAGAAGTGGAATTCTTGGAGGAAAATTTTACTTGGGAATATGGCACTGAAGGACCATCTGGGAAATATCTTTCCTAACAACCAATAAACATATTTTATGTTTAAGTGAATACTATGTATATGTGTATTAGTCACCAGTATTTTTAGTAATTTACATAACTTACTAAAAGTATACTTACTGTAAGTATAAAACATGTACTTATGAATCAGCCTTAAGTTCAGGAATAGCCATCTGATGCTAATGATTTGATCCACACTCTCTAATCTTTGTAGTTTAAAAATGATACTAAAAAAAATAATAAAAATAAAAATGATCCTGATGTGTCTGTCAGTATTACTTTGCCAGTCCACAAATAGCCACTTTTGTGCTATGAAACCAATGGACTCTGCTTTGTTTTATTGAGTTTCTTTGATACTTGTCTTCCCTCATTAAACTATAAGCTCCACAAGAGCCAGGACAACTGTCTGCCTTGCAAACCTCATATCCCAACACAAAGCAACATGAACAGCAAATATATGTTGAATAAATCAATCAATGGATCTTGTCATCATATAATACTCCTATAAGGAAACAATATTTCAATTAATACACCACTAGAAATACTATATTTCTTGGTTCTTGTCTTGTATCTTATGTTCATTGGTTTGCATTTTGTTGTCCCTTGGGTTTTTGTTTGTTTGTTTGTTTGTTTTTGCGGTATGCGGGCCTCTCACTGCTGTGGCCTCTCCCGCTGCGGAGCACAGGCTCCGGACGCGAAGGCCCAGCGGCCATGGCTCACGGGCCCAGCCGCTCCGCGGCATGTGGGATCCTCCCGGACCGGGGCACGAGCCCGTGTCCCCTGCATCGGCAGGCGGACCCCCAACCACTGCGCCACCAGGGAAGCCCCCATTTTGTTGTCCCTTGAGTTTTTAGAGCAAGTTTCCTTAAAAGCTTTTATGACACTAAGTGGGGCCAGTGTAAATACTGAATTAAATACAAAAGCAAAACCAAAAAGCAAGCAGCAACTCATACCACAAAGCTGTCTCTGCTGGTGTTGCCTTTTTTCCTTCTTTGCTTGAACCATCGCTGATTTCACATCTCCCAGGAGCCAGAGCCAAAGCCCCTGATATCCCAGCTCAGTCTCACGAGGGAACAGAGGACTCGCCTCCGCAGAGAACAGGGCACACTGTGGGAAACCACGGCGGAGAGGAAGGAGCAACGGGAGAATAGGAAACGCCACCGTGAGCCCGCAGGCTGCGAGGGGCGGGCTTACAGAAGCCAAGCGTGCTGCTCTCCCGTCTCACTCCTCCATCCTGCGGTTCCGATATTACCACATCCAGCATCCTTCCCACCTTCCTCTCCATTGCCACCCACTTCGTCCCAATGATGAGCATCTCTCTCTGGGTAGGAGCCTCCTAACTCATCTTCCTGCTACCCCTTCTGAAACCTATAACTGTCACACCTGCCAAGTAATGACCTTGAGAAAGAAATCAGCCTATGTCCCCAATCTGGAAAACCTGCCAGTGGCTTGGCATCACTCTTGAAATAAAATCCAAATATTTTATCCTCGCCTATAGAGTCCTATAGGAGCGGGTTTCTGAGTAACTTGGGCCATCCTCTTTCTTACTCATCCCTGTTCACAATGTACCAAGAACTCTGGCGCCAACATTCCCAAGCGCAGGGCCTTTGCACTGGCTGTCCCCTCAGCCTAGAAGTCTCCACACTCAAACCTTGACATGCTTGGCTCTTCCTTCTCACTGGAGACTCTGCTTGCAAGTCCCTCCTCAAAGGGACCGTTCCTGACCACCTCCTCTAACACAACCTACCCACTCCCAACCACAGCCTTCTCTTTTATTATGTTCCCAGAAATTCCACCCTGTCTAAAATTATCATGTTTGTCTGTGGTATTGTCTGTCTCACTCACTAGCATGCCAGCAACATGAGGCCCGGAGCCTTGTCTATCTTGTTTTTTTTTTTTTTTTTTTTTTTTGCAGTACACGGGCCTCTCACTGTTGTGGCCGCTCCCATTGCGGAGCACAGCCTTCAGACGCACAGGCTCAGCGGCCATGGCTCACAGGCCCAGCCGCTCCGCAGCATGTGGGATCTTCCTGGACCGGGGCACAAACCCGTGTCCCCTGCATTGGCAGGTGGACTCTCAACCACTGCGCCACCAGGGAAGCCCTATCTTGTTCATTTTTATCCCCAGTGTCTAGCGCCCAGCACAGTGCCAGGCATGAAAAAGATGTCCAATAAATAGATTTTCAGTGTCAATATAGTGTAAACACTCTATTTTGCAATAATTATAATAAAAACTAACATCTATCAACAACTTTTAAGCTGATGACCCTTTAACATAGCTATTCTTACACATAATTTGCAAATAAGGAAACCGCACCTTAGAGAGATTAAGTAAACTGTCCAAGGACCCTTAGCTAGCCTTGCTTGGCAAGCCTGGATGTGAATAACGTTCTATCTGGCTTCAAAGCCCATGTTCTTAGCCACCTCTATCCACTGTCTTCCATGTGCTGGTTTAGCACGTTATTACTGTGAACTGAACTCGAGCAAGTTGTTTATCCATTAGTTCATTCAAGAAGTATTTATCGAGAATGTCATGTCTTACCTTCTGTGCTAGGTGCTCCAGATCTCTTTGTCCCCAAGGCTACTGTGGTCATACTTTCACTATTCAAAAAGTGGGTTTTTTTCTTCGGAGAAATGTCTATTTAGGGATTCTGCCCATTTTTGGATTGGGTTGTTTGTTTTTCTGATATTGAGCTGCATGAGCTGCTTGTATATTTTGGAGATTAATCCTTTGTCAGTTGCTTCGTTTGCAAATATTTTCTCTCATTCTGAGGGTTGTCTTTTTGTCTTGTTTATGGTTTCCTTTGCTGTGCAAAAGCTCTGAAGTTTCATTAGGTCCCATTTGTTTATTTTTGTTTTTATTTCCATTTCTCTAGGAGGTGGGTTGAAAAGGATCTTGCTGTGATTTATGCCATAGAATGTTCTGTCTATGTTTTCCTCTAGGAGTTTTATAGTGTCTGGCCTTACATTTAGGTCTTTAATCCATTTTGAGTTTATTTTTGTGTATGGTGTTAGGAAGTGTTCTAATTTCATTCTTTTACAGGTAGCTGTCCAGTTTTCCCAGCACCACTTATTGAAGAGGCTGTCTTTTCTCCACTGTATACTCTTGCCTCCTTTATCAAATATAATGTGACCATATGTGCGTGGGTTTATCTCTGGGCTTTCTATCCTGTTCCATTGATCTATATTTCCGGTTTGATGCCAGTACCATACTGTCTTGATTACTGCAGCTTTGTAGTATAGTCTGAAGTCCGGGAGCCTGATTTCTCCAGCTCTGTTTTTCTTCCTCAAGATTGTTTTGGCTATTCGGGGCCTTTTGTGTTTCCATACAAATTGTGTGATTTTTTTTGTTCTAGTTTGCCAACAAACACATGAAAAGATGCTCAACATCACTAATCATTAGAGAAATGCATATCAAAACTACAATGAGGTATCACCTCACACCGGTCAGAATGGCCATCACCAAAAAATCTACAAACAATAAAGGCTGGAGAGGGTGTGGAGAAAAGGGAACCCTCTTGCACTGTTGGTGGGAATGTAAATTGATACAGCCACTATGGAGAACAGCATGGAGATTCCTTTAAAAACTACAAACAGAACTACCATACAACCCAGCAATCCCACTACTGGGCATATACCCTGAGAAAAACATAATTCAAAAAGAGTCACGTGGGCCTCCCTGGTGGCGCAGTGGTTGAGAGTCCGCCTGCCGATGCAGGGGACACGCGTTCGTGCCCTGGTCTGGGAATTGCCACAACTAGAGAAAGCCCTCGCACAGAAACAAAGACCCAACACAGCCAAAAATAAATAAATTAATTAATTAAAAAAAAAGAGTCACGTACCACAATGTTCACTGAAGCTCTATTTACAATAGCCAGGACATGGAAACAGCCTACGTGTCCATCAACAGATGAATGGATAAAGAAGATGTGGCATATATATACACAATGGAATATTACTCAGCCATAAAAAGTAACGATATTGAGTTATTTGTAGTGAAGTGGATGGACCTAGAGTCTATCCTACAGAGTGAAGTAAGTCAGAAAGAGAAAAACAAACACCGTATGCTAACACATATACACGGAATGTAAAAAAAAGAAAAAAAAAGCTCTGATGAACCTAGGGGCAGGACAGGAATAAAGACACAGACGTAGAGAATGGACCTGAGGACATGGGGAGGTGGAAGGGTAAGCTGGGATGAAGTGAGAGAGTAGCACGGACATATATACACTACCAAATGTGAGATGGATGGCTAGTGGGAAGCAGCTGCAGAGCACAGGGAGGTCAGCTCGGTGCTTTGCGACCACCTAGAAGGGTGGGATAAAGAGGGTGAGAGGGAGATGCGAGAGGGAGGGGATATGGGGATATACATATGCATACAGCTGATTCACTTTGTTATACAGCAAAAACTAACACAACACTGTAAAGCAATTATACTCCAATAAAGATGTTAAAAAAAAAAAAAAGTGGGTTTTGATCCCTAGGCAGAGAAATTAAAGGAAATTCTTGGAATAAAAATGGTATTTGTTGAGCACCTTCTCTGCATCAGGTGCTGTCCTAGGCTCTTTCTAGGTACTGGCTCAGTTAATCCTCACACGCAGTGTTATAAGGCAGGTTACACTCATCTCAGTTTAATGATGACAATACCGAGGCTCAGAGAGGTGTGGTGACTTGCTCACATAGGCAGCAGAAGATAGAGCTTGTCTGTCTTCAAGTTGTCCTCCTCCTTCCACATCACACATTGACACTTGACTGCAAAAGGAGGCCCTCCATAAATGTGTGTGGAAGGAATAAATGAAGTCCCAGCAAATCCAGTTTATGACATGGTAAGCCATCTGCGTTTTGCCCATCCCATGTATAAGTAACTCCCAGCTATAAAAATGACTATTCTTGATTTGGGAGATCAGTTTTACTGTCTGATGACGAGCTATACTTTCTGCTAATAATTTTGGAAGAAATAACACCAGCTGTCAATGCAAATCATAGTATTTACTTCATTTGTTTGGATTATAGAAGTTCTATAACTTTCTGGGCATGGGAAGCTCTCAAAGTTTACTAGTCTACAGTCAATAGTTTTCAATATCTGAAAATTTACCATACACCAGGCACTGTTCATGGCCCTTTGTAGGTACTGTTATATGTAACTCCAGTACAACCTTGTGAAATATGAATTATTACGTGCATTTCCCGGAGCAAGGCGAGTCACAGGGGAATTGAGTGACTGGCCCGGTGCTGCTCAATGATGAGACAGTGGCGGAGTCAGGATTTATATCCAGGCATTCTCCCCAAGCCCGGCACTGAACGACCCTGCTAGCAGGCCTCCGGGAAGCAGGGGAGTTGGAAAAAATACGTAGGATGTGCGGAAAGTAACTCAGGAAATCTTTACGCCTCCTCATCAGTTCTCACAAATCCCTATCAAACCGAATCCAACAATGAGAAATAATTTTTCCCCAGGGTCTGACCCCCAAATGCTTCCAGAATGAACTCGTTGCTTCCCTCACCACAAAATTATTCAAGTGCTCACAAGACAATAGCTGGCCTCTGGAACCCAATCTCAGAACCTACGGAGGGCCTCAAGGATGGTCCTAATGATATTACCAAGTGGTTCTTCCTATTTTTGGCACCCGTCAAGAGTTTATGTCCCAAGATTATTCCACCAGACGGATCCTGTGGATGTGATGGGATTAGCCAAATTTCAAAGCTTTTTTTGACCTCCAGCAGAAAATTGAGCACATACGCTCATAATGGCCACGGGGACCATGGGAGAACATCAAGTTGATTCATCAAATTAGCTCAAACATAATTGTCCTGCATGACTGACTATAGAACTTGTCAGCTATAAACCTGTCAAAAAGCCATCCACTCTAATGTTAAATAGAGACACAAAGTAATGTTGTTCAGAATTTGACATTTGTTGGACTTTAGCCCGCTAGGGATGCTTTGTTTCCTCTTGGAGGAATTTATCAAAAGATGCACAAAGTGGATGGATCAGAGCAGAAAAAAGGAACCCATACTAGTTTCTAGAAATACCAGCTTGTATAATCAGACCTGGAACTTTATCTTTTTCTCTGAGAGACCTATAAAGGTTAAAGTCACACATTTTGAATTTGTGTGTGTGTCTGTGTGTTTTACTAATCACACTGCATACGGATCATTTGCCTTTCTACAACTGAGACTATTCTCAGAAATGAAGATGATGCATATACCGTTCAAAATCTTTGCTTATTTGCATAACACATTCTCTTGCCCCTGCTCCCATGGGGTGCCATGGAATGCAAAATCTGGAGATTATAAATTTTCACAGAGAAAAATATACACAGTGTCAGGGAAAGATTTAAGATTAATTACCATCTAGCCACTGTTGAAGATCACGATTCCCCTTTACGTACCCGATCATCTCAACCTTACACGCTTTTCAGTTCCCTTGTATGCAGTGAGCACCTTCTCTGTGCCTAGCTCTGGGTGCTCGCCCAGGCATTCAGGAGTTGGATGCTATAAGCCTTTCTCTCTAAACCCAAACAATTCAAGTTCACCTGATGCACTCCACTCCGATCAGAAATTCTTTCACTGTTGTCTCATTTGTCTGCTTTCAGTGACTACTTGTCTGGTTCCTAATTTTTATGCCATTTTGGGGTAATTTTTCCTTTTTTTGTTACTGACAAAGACAGAGGAGGCTTCCTATAATTTGTGGGTGACTGACAAGGCTGAACGTTGTTAACTCAAATGTTTTGATTTACATCAGAGGGGACCTCTAGGCCCCAGACGTGACAGACTGCACGATAGCTCATTCAAAGCTAGTGAATATTAAATCCCAGTAAGCAAGCCATTTATGTGCTAGTTAATAAATGTGCCCTTCTAGGGCAATTTAGCACTAAGTATTAAAAGCTTTAAAATAGGCATGATCTCTCACAATTCCACTTCTGGAATTCTATCCCAGGAGATAAGTAGACCAGTGTTCAAGGGTATGAATACAAGGATGTTCATCTCAGTGTTATTTAGAGTAGGAAAAAGTTTTAAAAAACTACATGTCTGGCAATACTCTACATAAAGAATCCTAAAGATGCTACCAGAAAACTACTAGAGCTAATCAATGAATTTGGTAAAGTAGCAGGATACAAAATTAATGCACAGAAATCTCTGGCATTCCTATACACTAATGATGAAAAAATCTGAAAGTGAAATCAAGAAAACACTCCCATTTACCACTGCAACAAAAAGAATAAAATATCTAGGAATAAACCTCCCTAAGGAGACAAAAGACCTGTATGCAGAAAATTATAAGACACTGACGAAAGAAATTAAAGATGATACAAATAGATGGAGAGATATACCATGTTCTTGGATTGGAAGAATCAACATTGTGAAAATGACTCTACTACCCAAAGCAATCTACAGATTCAGTGCAATCCCTATCAAACTACCACTGGCATTTTTCACAGAACTAGAACAAAAAATTTCACAATTTGTATGGAAACACAAAAGACCCCGAATAGCCAAAGCAATCTTGAGAATGAAAAACGGAGCTGGAGGAATCAGGCTCCCTGACTTCAGACTATACTACAAAGCTACAGTAATCAAGACAGTATGGTACTGGCACAAAAACAGAAAGATAGATCAATGGAACAGGATAGAAAGCCCAGAGATAAACCCACGCACATATGGTCACCTTATCTTTGATAAAGGTGGCAGGAATGTACAGTGGAGAAAGGACAGCCTCTTCAATAAGTGGTGCTGGGAAAACTGGACAGGTACATGTAAAAGTATGAGATTAGATCACTCCCTAACACCATACACAAAAATAAGCTCAAAATGGATTAAAGACCTAAATGTAAGGCCAGAAACTATCAAACTCTTAGAGGAAAACATAGGCAGAACACTCTATGACATAAATCACAGCAAGATCCTTCTTGACCCATCTCCTAGAGTAATGGAGATAAAAACAAAAATAAACAAATGGGACCTAATGAAACTTCAAAGCTTTTGCACAGCAAAGGAAACCATAAACAAGACCAAAAGACAACCCTCAGAATGGGAGAAAATATTTGCAAATGAATCAACTGACAAAGGATTAATCTCTAAAATTTACAGGCAGCTCATGCAGCTCAATAACAAAAAAATAAACAACCCAATCCAAAAATGGGCAGAAGACCTAAATAGACATTTCTCCAAAGAAGATATACAGACTGCCAACAAACACATGAAAGAATGCTCAACATCATTAATCATTAGAGAAATGCAAATCAAAACTACAATGAGATATCATCTCACACCAGTCAGAATGGCCATCATCAAAAAATCTAGAAACAATAAATGCTGGAGAGGGTGTGGAGAAAAGGGAACACTCTTGCACTGCTGGTGGGAATGTGAATTGGTTCAGCCACTATGGAGAACAGTATGGAGGTTCCTTAAAAAACTACAAATAGAACTACCATATGACCCAGCAATCCCACTACTGGGCATATACCCTGAGAAAACCAGAATTCAGAAAGAGTCATGTACCAAAATGTTCATTGCAGCTCTATTTACAATAGCCCGGAGATGGAAACAACCTAAGTGTCCATCATCGGATGAATGGATAAAGAAGATGTGGCACATATATACAACGGAATATTAGCCATAAAAAGAAACGAAATTGAGTTATTTGTAGTGAGGTGGATGGACCTAGAGTCTGTCATACAGAGTGAAGTAAGTCAGCAAGAGAAAGACAAATACCATATGCTAACACATTATATATGTGGAATTTAAGAATTTAAGAAAAAAAATGTCATGAAGAACCTAGGGGTAAGACAGGAATAAAGACACAGACCTACTAAAGAATGGACTTGAGGATATGGGGAGGGGGAAGGGTAAGCTGTGACAAAGCGAGAGAGTGGCACGGACATATATCCACTACCAAACGTAAAATAGCTAGCTAGTGAGAAGCAGCCGCATAGCACAGGGAGATCAGCTCGGTGCTTTGTGACCACCTACAGGGGTGGGATAGGGAGGGTGGGAGGGAGGGAGACGCAAAAGGGAAGAGATATGGGAACACGTGTATATGTATAACTGATTCACTTTGTTGTAAAGCAGAAACTAACACACCATTGTGAAGCAATTATACTCCAATAAAGTTGTAAGAAAACAAACAAACAAATAAAAAAACTACATGTCCAGCAATAGGGTTAAGTAAATAGGTTAAGTAAATATGGTACATCCATACAACGGAATGTTTATAATCATTAAAATTTCTTATGTGCATCTTTACTTATTTATTTATTTATTAAAAAAAAATGTTTTAACATCTTTATTGGAGTATAATTGCTTTACGATCTTTACTTACTGATAGAAAAAGATATTCACCATAAATATCAAGGGAAAACTAGATTATAAAACTCTGTTGTATCATACCATCCTCTATGTAACTGTATCGTCTGTATTATTCGTGTCTATTTAGGAAAAGCTTTTGAAAACGCATAGTCCAAACATTAACAGTGGTTATGTCTGTGGGTGATTTTTAATCTCTTTCTTATGCTTCACAATGTAT
This sequence comes from Lipotes vexillifer, assembly GCF_000442215.2. Lineage (NCBI taxonomy): Eukaryota > Metazoa > Chordata > Mammalia > Artiodactyla > Lipotidae > Lipotes > Lipotes vexillifer. The sequence goes on along the minus strand of NW_006785484.1, from coordinate 454,779 downwards.
GTGTATTCCTTTTTACAGCCAGAAGAAACAAAAGGATTTTTATTTTAGAAAAGCAATGTCCATTGACTTAAGAGAGAAATTTTTCATATACTGTGACCCTTTTAAAAATATCTTTATCAAATTAGAGTTGATAGAGTTGATTGTAAAGGGCCACCAGAATAAAAAAATTGACCAGAAGCCCAGAAAACCTTCTATCGACTCTTGCTGACCACTACTGTGTTTGATCTCAGCTTCTTGGCCGGCTGAGTTAGAATTTTCTCTTTGAAAGATGAAACTGTGAACTTCCTGTTAGACAAGGCCCAGGGTGATTATTTCTTAAGTCAATGTCTACTTCTAGTGAAACTGAAAACCTTAAGAATGATGTCATCTGTAAATTTACTGTGGATGCATCTTCACCAAAACCCAACTGTTCAGGGCGAGAATAAAGAGGTGGGTTAGCATCGTGGTTAAGAACTTGCAGGCAGACTGCTGTAGTCCAAGTCTTAAATGTACCACTTACTGGTGGTGTGGCTTTGGGAAACCATTTGCTCTCTCTGCGCTTTCGTGTCCTCATTGATAAGATGGGACTAATATCAATATCGATAATGCTATCTGCCTTACAGAGTGGTCATGAGATTTAAATGAGGTGCTCCAGGTGACTGGAGCATGATGAGTGCTTTACAGATGTTAATTGCTGACATGACGTCAATTCAGCTCTCTCTTGAGAGCAGCGCATGGAGGTGCCGGGCAAAATCCCTAACTCATATTGTTGGCGTCGCCAGCCCTGACTTGCAGCTCACCTGTGGTGTGCCCTGCTGTTGCCTCTGCTTCTCGAATCCTGATGTGTTTAATCTCCATTTGTTCGCCTCCTGAGTTAGAATCCTCACTTTGAATGGCCCAGCTCACACAGTTATCTCATCCTTATTATTATATTCTGCAGCTTTTAGTTTAAATCCCTTCCAGACCCATAGGTCTGAAAAGATAGCAAAGCAAGACAGTTCTGACCTCTTACCCCATGAGGATGACAAAACAAGAGTTGATCTAAGGCCTCAGAGCAAAGGTCGGCAGCAAAGAGCTCCCAGGAAGAACTTCATCCAAAGACACATTTTGTTTGGCATACACAGTAGTTTTTAAATGCAATAGATTAGTTTCCAGCATTTAAAAAATTGGCATGTATCACAGTAATTCTTACTCTCCAGAATTCCTTAAGAAAAATGAAAGCTTCTCTCCCTTTGAACTTTATAAGAAAATATTATCATACTATATAGTCTATAACTTACTTTTGTTACTAAGATACACTCATATGATTCACAGAGCTACGGTTTATTCAGCTTCATGTGTGTATGGTATCCTATTGTATGAAAAGGACAAAATTTATTTTTACTTCTCCTATTAATAGATATTTGGTTGTTCCTAGTATTTGGGGCTAATGTAAATAATGTTTCTATGAATATTTTTGTACTTGCCTAGAGCATTCGTAATAGTCTATTTGATTGAGTGGTAGGCTCCGAGGTATTCACTTTATTAGTATGCTTGATAATTCACACATATATTTTATATATATTCTTCTCTAAGATTCCAATTAAAAAAATATATTTTTGCATGAGCTAAAAAAATTGAGAAATCTAGCAACACTGGACCCACACTTTCACAGCTGCCTCTGTAAGAAGTCAAGAACTGTTCAGTTCAAGACAGTCCTACCATGTCACTGTTATATTATATCTGTCGGTTTATTCATTTGTGTTCCTTGCCTGGGCCCTTTAGGCACTGGAGTTAATGATCCCAGCCCTAGAAGACGATATAACCTGTAGAGTCCAGGCTGGAGGAACCCATTTCACTCCCCACAGAGTCCTTCCTGGAATACGTAACATGTGAAACAGGCATCCAGCACTTCTCACGCTCAGAAAGGCCACGTGGTAGCCACTGAGACACCTGGCCCAGCATCCACAGTAGGTCCAAGATCTCCATGCACCATCTCAGCCCAAAAATGTGACACCGAAGTAAAGCAACTAAGCAAAAAAGGAAAATCAAAACAAAGCAAACGAGCTCATCTTTCACCTCCTGTCTAGAAGTCATAATTTTCAGGTCAAGGAAACACATTCCCGACATGCAGCTTCAGCGAGCATCCAACGTTTCTAACAGGATTCCCACCATAGGGCTCTGTTGCACACACTGCGATCTCTTCACTGCAACAAGGAGACGGTTTAAAGATGGCGACAGGTAGGATGTGTTTCTCACAGGAGTTCATTCTAAGGAGGAACCTACATTCTTCTCAGCGTTGCCTAGAAAAGCCACTTGCGCTGTCCAGGTGAAGTAGGATGTGGTGATAAGTTCAATGAGCTTGGCTTTCATGGATATGATCATCTCCATCCTCCCAGGATTTACCTTACAGGTGAGCAATTGCCCCATATCTGTTATTTACCATCAACATTTCCCAGTCAAACCCTTAAATTGAGCCAAGGGGTAGAGCTCACAGATGGCCTGCAGAACTGCTTCCAGGTCCCCACCTCCTGCCCCTCCCTCCACCTGAGCCACAGTCCCTCTCACCTGGATGACTCAGCAGCATCCTCACTTTTCTCCTAGCTATAGCCTTATGTCACCCCCATCAAGTTTCTGTCTTGTGGCCGTTGTGATCTCCTCTACTTAAATAAAATCTTCAATGGTCCCCACCGTGCTGTTTGCAAAGTATCAAGTCCATAGCATGAGTTCCAAGCCCCTTCACGGTCTATACTCTTTATTTCCTGCCCAAATCTTCCTTTTCTATCTGCACTCCAGTCAATTCAAACTATTTGCAGGTCCCTTGAACCCCACACACTTTTTACCCCTTCTAAACCTTCATACGTGTGTTGTTCCTTCTATCTGGCAAGTTCTGTCCTTTTTCACCATCCCTCCTTTTCCCACTGGCAGTTACTCAGGCTTCACAAGTGTAGCCATCAATTTTGTTGAGAAACAATTCTTTTTCTCAACTGCCAAGATTAGATACGGTGCACATGCTAAGATAGCACAGATATAGCTGTGTGTGTACCCATGAACGTATATACACATACATGCACCTAATTTAAAATAAGTATGAAAAGTACCTCCCAACCCACAAACACATCCTTTGGCCCAACAATTCTACTTTTTAGAAGTTATCCTAGGAAAATAATTTTAGATGTGTTCAAATATTTAGCTATAATTTTTTTTAAACATCTTTATTGGGGTATAATTGCTTTACAATGGTGTGTTAGTTTCTGCTTTAGAACAAAGTGAATCAATTTTTTATTAGTTGTCGTGATAGCAAAAAAGTTGGAAACAACCTAAACATCCAACAACAGGGGACGGATTCAATAAATTCGAATATACCTATTCAATGAAATGTGATTCAATGAAAGGTTCTATAGTACTATTTGGAAATATGAAAAAGCCTTAAGGATATATATTTAACCAGGGGAGAATATTACAAAATAATACATAACAATTATAGTAATGTTTTGGTTTAAAAAAAGAACTTAAAAATGTACAGAAAGGCAAAACAACAAAGTGTCAACAGCACATTACGTGTGGATATGAGAGTTAATTTTTACTTTCTTGTTTGTCTGAATTTTCTAAGTATGCCACAATATGACTTTTTTTGATGTAAGAATAACAACAGTAGTTTTGTTGGCTTACCTTTTTACTATTATGATTTTTAAAAACAATATGAGAGGATACTTAAGGATCCTGATTTCTGCAGGAGTCTTAGGGCTAACAGTTGTTGGGAAGTGAGGTGGTGTTACAGAGGGAACATGCAGACAAGTAATGGAAGCGTGGGCATGATGAAAACCCATTTTGCCTTCTCTCAGACTTGATCTCAAGCTGGCTCCAATTATGGTTGTAGTCAGGGACACTGCCTGTGTATTCAAGCAACCTCTGTGTGTGTTGGGAGAGAAAGCTTTGATTTCACTGACTCAGGGCCGGAAGTAATTTCTTGCTTAGAGAGAAAAAAAAGTGACAAAGAGCAGAGCACGTAAGACACCTATAAGCAAGAAGCTACCACATCACAGCCTCATTCATGCTGAAGGGCATCAATCTAATCAGTCTTTTTGGGGGGGACTTGGTATGTACCCCAGGGGTGCAAAAGAGGCTCCATTTTAACACAGGAAAACATATGTGAACTTGAATTTATATTTATTTCTATTTTTTGTGTGTGTATAAGAAATAGGAATTTTTATCTTAAAATAAGAAAACATACATTGACATTGGTGCCCTGATTCATTCTAGATGTGAAGGTGTCATCTATCAGGTGAACGACCCTATTCTGAAGGGGGAGGGAGATTCACTGAGGTGCAGAGTTGATGTGACCCTTCCCTCCTTCCTTGGATTTTAGCCTATCGCCAGGCAGGGCAGCTCAGGTGTGCCTGTGCAGGCAGATTTTCTCACCTAAGTTTAACTCATTTGGATCCTTGCATTTTTGTGTATCTCAGCTAGGACAGTCATTTAAACCAAGTAACAACAACAACAAAATTTACAACCAGACACCTGAATCAATATACCATGAAGTGATAAACAAGACCTTCAAAAATTACAAACCATATTCAGTCAGTTTTCTCTCACTATAAAAATTTTAAAAATAAAAGCCAGAGTTTTAAAAAATATTTTAAGTAGGATAAAAGTATATATATATATACACACACACATATATATATAACTTTATATAAGTACAAAATTATATGAATATACAAAATAAAAAGTTATATATTTATACATACATATATAACAGAATATATTAGATATACTGATATATAATATAAATACATTATATCTCAATCTTTAAAAATTTCCATTTTGTTCAGATTTTAATGAAGCACATTTTCTTGTGCTTGTCCAGTGGTACATGCATATGATAAACGTATTACATACGTATTCTGGAGTTGCATGCTTTACATTTACCTGCAAGGCACAAAACGTTAGGAAACCACTGGCTTAGTGCCCTTTTCCCACCCAGACCACGAGCTCTTTGAGGTCAGGGTCTAATTACCACGTTTTATGTATCCTGTTATCACATATGCCTGTTTCTGAGGCACAAAATAAAAGTTCATCTAATGAGGGAAATTTCCCTTAAAACACAAATCAGGAAAAGCCAGATTAAAAGGTGAGCATATGATTTGGCTTCCCCTAAAAACATGACGTTTTGGCCTGACCCATAATAATCACCCCTCTACATCATCCAACAGTTCTACGATAATTTTGATGTATTTATTTATTTTGGTAAAACATCAAACCATATGCTCTGGTTATAACTACAGCCATATTGTTTTCACTCAAAAAATAAGAGAAGGGAATGAATTCTCTCCTTCCCACCCACACTTACTTCAGTAAGAAACAAAACAAAACAAAACCCCCCAAAACCAAAAAAAACAAATGGTCTCCCCTTTACAGCAATCTGTAGCCTCGAGCCAGGTTTCAGGGCTGAGTAATAAATCCCAGAAAAACAGTGACTACAATGGAAAGGCTGACAGACACTTGACACTAATGGTGCAAACAGAGGGCACACAGGAAAATACCCTCCTCAGACTCCCCACATTGAATGTCCACAGATTGCTCACTGATGTACTATTTTTTAGTGAACAATCTGCCTCTTCATTAACAGTAGAAAATTTCCAAAGTACCAGCAAACCCTAGAGAGAGGAAATTTCCGTGATATTCCTGTTTCCCGCAGGTTTGGTTCTATACTAAACATTGACTTCACCTGCTTTTGCTATTGTTGTTTTTAACTGTAAGGAAGAAAAACGACATTTGAACCATGACAACTTGATAACGAGTTAAAAAAAAAAAGAGAGAGAGACAAAGTATAATACTGCAACTAAAACTTGAACTAGGATAGCTTTATGTTAATGTCACTGTCACATCTTCCAGCACTTAAAACATCTAATTTTCTGAATATAACGCACACCTCTGTTGAAGATTAAGATGTAAATTACAAAAACCATTTGATTAATATTCAGGATACCAAAGGGGGAAATAGCTCTGAACCCTGAGGTTTATACTGAGACCATAATACTTAATTCAGAGGGAAAATATTTGGATGAAAGGCTGCCTCCAACTGCAGTATCTATTATTTCCCATTGGGTTAAAGGCTCCATCGTTTACATCTGTGACCGTGAGGATAGGAACGAACCTCAGAAAGTCATGCACGCCAGCCCTAAGTGTTTCACATCGGACATTCAAAGGTTCTTACACATGCAGGAAAAATAACACACCCAGAAAGTAATGCATCCATTGACGAGACTTTTATAATTACAGCAAGGCTTCCCTCCTGAGATTTGACGAATATGGAAGAGTGTTCTAGGATGGAGGAGAAATATTCCCAGGTGGTAAGAATTCACTTTTGGATGGAATGGGGGTAACTGGGGTCATTCAGAGGAGTACAGAGGTACATTTTCCAACAGAGCCCTGGAAACCCAGTTTAGACAAGAAGGCAAGTGATAACAAACAATGCATCTCTATGGTAATAAAAACATTGGACCTATTCATGTAGTTATTCCACACAAATATCGAAGATGTAGGCAGAGCAAAAATGACATTTTATCATCTCAGTTGATCCTTTAGGCTCACTCACAGCAACTCTTATTTTACTCAAACATTTATATTCTGTTAGATTCTGTATTATTCATGCTAGATTTGTGTACAATTAGATGTATGAACAGTAAGGTACACAATTTTGCATCAAAAACCTGGGTGCCTGTATGTGAAAGGGGCCAATGAGCTTGACGTTTTTAAGAGCAACGACGGACTTTGCAGACAGATTTACATTAGAAACTTTCTAAGGAAGGATGGGGACTGGAGAAAATGGTGTAGATATATTTTTAAAAGATGCTTCCAGCTCACAGGGACTCAGTTTTGAAGCCCACTCAGGCGTTCTGCATGTACAAGCACTTTCTCTGGGTATAATTTAAGGGCAGTTTGAAACTTTGGCCCAATTTGATCAAATATTAATAGACGGTCCAGTAAAACGAGGTATGGGAAGCCGCTACTTTACTGCACATTGACACTGTAAATTTGAAGAGACACTGTCAACCTGCTGAGCTCTGAAATTTACTTCCCTAAAAGGCAGATAAATCCCATGGCTAACACTAGAGATCTGTGTAAATATACATACTCATGTACCTTATGGAAGGTCCTCCACGATAAATTTCTCTTAAGAGTCTAGTCCTAGGAAATAGTTTGTCTTTCCTGGTGAATGTGCCTGCTTTCTTATTAGAGAATGGGGGCTCTGTGACTCATCGCGTTTCTCTTTTTGCCTTTGCAGCCAGGAACCTCTGAGATTCATTCGGCGCTCAACAGAAGCAGCTCTGCTTAGCTGAGGTACAACTGATGTGGTACAACTGGTACAACTGATGTGTCCCTTCATCTTGAGCCTCTTATTCTTCCCCCCCCCCCTCACTTTCATAATTTTATTTCTGTATTTTATTGAATGTCACATCACATTCTTTTTGGAAGAAGGAAGAAGAGAAATGCCTGAAAACATACTCAGGTCCTAAGATCCCTTCAAGTAACCTCAATGAAACTTTGTCTCTTTTACTTGCCTGAAACAAACCAAATCCCTATACGTAACTGTCACTAGGCGCCCTCTCTTGTCACCTAGCACCCAGTTTAGTTGGCGAGATAGATTAACCTGTCATCAAAACTCAACCTGATGAGTCCCTGCTGAAGCCGCCAAAGGCCGGCCACACTTCACACCTTCCTGGGCTTTTAAAAAATGGAAAGTGGAGATGCATCTCTATCGTGAGAAAGAATTACTGGAAAAGATGCTTTTTCTCCCCATTGTGAGAGGGAGAAACTCAGTTCTAACTAGGGTTAACCTGGACTTAAGTAAGGGAGGAAAAGGAAGAAAGAAGGCAAAACCCAACCAGATTCAATGTCAGCAGAGTTAAAAACTTTCACTTAAACTGGTGGTTCTCAGCCTAGCAGACATCAGAATCAACTGCAGGGCTTCTTTAAAACCCAGATTGCTCAGCTCCATCTCCATAATTTCTGAGTCAGTAGGTCTGGGGCGGAGCCTGAGAGTATGAATTTCTAACCCGCTTCCTGGTGACGCGGATCTCCCTAAACACCTTCACCCTTGCTCCCGAAAAAATCCAAAATGGTTCAGTTATTGCCCTAAAACCTTCCTTATGCCCCTTATTCAATCCCAGTGCTATTCCACAGCCTTAGGGAAGAGAGAGAAAGAAAGGGAAGAGAAGGAAAGGGAAGGGAAGCGGAAGGAGATGTAAATGTGCGTCAAACAGAGATGGTTGATTCCAGCATTTGTACCAGTCACAATAATAACAGATGATTTTGTAGCGCTTACTCTGTCCATGCCCCAGGCTCAGTGCTTCACAAGCATTATTTCATTTAATTCTCACACTAATGCCACGAGGTAGAACTTATATTAATAATTTCTCATCTCCTATTTACAGATGAGAAAACTGAGGGGTTAAGTTACTTGCTGAAGATCACAGAGCCAAAGTTAAGTGGTGTGCCTGGGGTTTGAGCTCACGTCTGTGTTTCCAGAGCCCATGGGCTTAACTACCAGCCTGTGGAGATTTCTCCTGAGGTAGGAAGAGAGACATAGCAGCCTCTTTTCTTTTCATAAGACTCTTCATCCAGAAACACAGTATCAGAGTGGAAAACTGAAGCTGCTCCTTGGTCTTTGGGGTTCAGCTCCTCAGTCTTCATGGCAGGTGTGACCCCTCCACTTAGATGGGCAGAGCAACACTGCAGGGGCTTCCTGCAGGAAGTGAATGGTGGGGCTCACCAGTGACCTGAGAGGCAAATGGCAATTTGTTCAATTGGAACATGGCCAGGATTTTAAGACTAAGGACCTCTTCACGGGACCGACAATAGTCAAAGAGGCTAGTGGCTTCTGGTCTTCTTAAGGTAGAAGCAATCAAGATGGTATTTCTCAGACTCCAAATCCTGGCTTGTAGAGTGAGCTGGGACCCAGCACGTCAGCTCTTTGAGGCTTTTTTTGGCCATGCAAATACTGACCATCACCTAGTCTGTGAGGATGCTGTGAAATGTGCTAAATAAAATGAAATGAGACTAAGAAAAAAGGAGATTAGGGAAAGGAAATGACTTGTATAAAAAATGAAAATGGATCTAAAATAGTAGTATTAATAATAACAATGGTAGCGATGATGATGATGGACAGATCAATAACCAACCTTCACGAGGTTTTCCCTGCTGGATGAGCCCTGCGCTAAATGCTTTGTCAACTCATGCATCCATTCAATCCTCAAAACGAGCCCTCTGATAGATGCTAATACTATCCTTATTTTACCAACAAGGACGGGGACCTGGAGGAAGCAAGTAACTTGTCCACGGTGACAGAATTACCAAATGGTGGAATGTGGATTCACATCCAGCCGGAGTCCTAACCGTGACATGACATGAGCTGACGGCATGGGCATCAATGTCACAGGCACCACATCGGGACATTCAACGGTAGCACTCCCCTTCCTCAGTAAGAATCTGTAAGCGGTCCCCCCTCCCCTCCCACAGAAGCCCAGGACAGTTTGAGTCTTGACACCGTAGGGGTTGTAAACACAAGTGATGAAACCTCCAGCCAATTGTCGCCATATAGGACGGTGGCGCCAGTGTCTTCAAATCAAGTTTTTAAAGAGGCCCTAAATCTAGATTTGGCTGTGAAATATCCTGAGTTTTAAAAGAGGCCTCCCATTAAAAAAAAATGGCAACTCATGCTAATTTATTTTAAACACAGCGTGGGCTGAACAAACCAAATCTGTGGACCTTATTTGAACAGCAAGGCCGTCAGAGTTTGTGACCTCTAACCTATGTGCCAAATGGCCAAAAAAAAGTAGGAGACATTTTGCCCCAAATTCCAAGTATGGAGATGATCCTTTCCCCCATTTTTCTCCCAACGTTTAGATTTGTAGAAAGAAAGCCTGAGAGGAGAAAAGCACTTTAAATAAGGAATCAAATATTGAACAAATGAGAGAAAAGAATAAATGTGTTTGAAAACAGTCTCTCAGCACTAATGACTAAGATCTAAAAATAATCCCAACATATTTTTAAATTGGAAGAACACCCAGAAAAATAAATTGAAAGATAAATTGGGGAAGACGTTTTTAACAAGGTGAAACAAAACAGGATTCAATGTAGACTTGGGAACGTAAGAACTGCGTCCTGAACTAAGCTTTTTCGTGACCTTTGTTGTCAGCAAAGTGAAACCAGGAAAGGGGGCTGGAGAGCGGAGTACATACAAACATAAAATCCTGTAGAAGGGAAATGCAGCATAAGGAAAGGTGCCATAACGTTCTATCCTGTACTTTTAGGTAACCTGATTTAAAGGCACTGGTAGCCTGTGGTGTGGCAAAGACAATCACCGTGAAGCAATCGCTTTCAAGGTAACGTGGGGGTGTTAACTATTAGTTACAAAATGCTTCACGTTCACTGGAGTCAAATTCATGCTTTTCGTCATCTGCCTCATCTGCCTGGAGTGACTATTTGCTGGCTGCCTTCCAACACCCTTCCTACACCCCCCTCCTACTAGCTCCTTGTTTCCATTAGAGAGACCCACAGGACTCTGGGAACCGAGACCCCACTTCCAGGTCTGGCCAGGGAGCAGGTGACCTAGGCTAAGCGCTTAATCAGCCCATTTCATGTCCCTGAAAACTGAGACTGGCTTGGGAAATTGGCATATGATGGAAGATGTTCTAATTATAGTGATTACCCACACGATTTCTGGGAAAGATGGGAAAATAAAACACTTTCTCTTTCCTGATATGAGTAAGAAAGTTTATAACTCCAGGTCTTTCTAGCCACTGTCTTAGGGCCACATGCAAAGGTAGCTTTAGGAGACAGAAGGAAGTTGCATTCTTGGTGACACTGTGGCACTACCAGATCAAGCCTTCCCTCTGGGTTCTTTTGGTTAAATGAGCTTACAAATTCCCTATAAGCCATTTGAATTGAACATTTTACTTTATACTTACAGGAGAATACTATTGATACAATGCTTATCTCTTACTAGATTGCAGATTACTCAAGAGTAAGGTCCATGATTTTATTTAAACATATCTACCTGGGCCAGGGATTGGAAATATCAAGATCAGTAAAGCCTCATGAGAGGCACATAGTCTAATGGGGAAGATAGATTTGTTATGGAACTACTAGACAATACGATTGGTCCTAAACTCTACAAGATGCTCCTGAAGCCAAAGAAGAAAGTTCTCAACCACTGGGGTGGGGATGAGTTAGGAGGAGGATGATGGGCACTTCCCAAGGCAGGTCATGTTTGAGGATTCTCCAGGCCATGAACAGTCTCAGCAAATATTAGGCTGCTTAATTGACTCACTACATGAAAAAAATCAGTAGGTTCAAACCTCCACTAATGGTGTATTACTTCCACATTCTTCTCGTATTTGTGTAGCATTTTTATTAGATTTACCTAATTTTAAAAGTTGACTATTTTTAAACTTAAAAATTTAGTTAAGCCTCAACTTAAGCAACAATATCCATTAGATCATGATTTGGCTATGTTAGTTATATCTTTTTCAAATACACATTACAACAAATATGTAACTATTAAAGAAAAATGTTGGCTCATGTGCTTCCTAAATGTTGCGAATTGGGAACAACCAGCATGACATCCACCCCATTTCCTGAGATCCTGAATGGAAAGACAGAAGGAAACTTATTAAACAAGACTGGTGGAGTGGAGTGGGGAAGCCTGGGCAGCAGAGCTGAGTGCAAAGCCAGCTCTGCAACCAGCTAAATCGGACACTGGGCACGTTGCTTGATAACTCTGTGCCTCGTTTCAGCAATGAGTTATAATGCCCTCTACTTTACAGAGTTGCTGTGAAAATGTAATGAGATAAGGCACATACAGTGATAAGCACAGATCTTGGCAGTCAGATCTCAATAATGGTATCAACTGCTGGGGTGATGATGATGATAACTAGGGATAGGCACTGGGATAATAAGCAGGGCTGCTCACATCATTTCCGTTCTTCTTTTCCTCCAAGTTCATGGTAGGAAACAACTTCCTTGTCTCATTAGAATTTAGTGATAATGATGAACAAGAGCCCGCTACCCCCAACTCACATTTGATATACAGCATCAGTAAAAGGCAAGCTTTTGTTGTAAGTCATTGTGTTTGCGGGGCTTGTTTATCATGCAGGGTCAGCTTCATGGGCATTCAGCCTGTGCAGCACACTACCCTCAACTCAATATGTAGCATGAGCAAAAAGTACATTTTTGATGTGCTAAGTCACTGTGACTTGGGAGTTGTTTGTTATAGCAGCACAACATAGCTGATCCTGTCAAATAGAGGCAATATAAAATAGTAGGTTGTCGTTTTGTCACTTATTTAATTTCCACTTCTTGATTTCAAAGCCTCTCACAAAAGTTTGGAAACCATAAAGAGGAAAACCATTTCTCTGTGGACCAGGAATGCTCGAACGGGGGTGAACCGCGTGGTGGAAGGATGTCTGGGCTGAGGATGGGTGGAGGAAGGGTAACGCTCTGTTCACTTTAATTGCTTTAGTTCCACTAATCAATTAACATACGGCTGATAATCCCTTTCAAATGAGTCATTCTCGCCAATTAAAGGCTGATTTGTTGCTAACTGCACCGGCTCACAGTGAACCTACCTTGTTCCTCTGAAACTGCTTAGTGGATGCTTTAATGGGAGTTATGGCTGTGATAGACTCTCTCTAGACAGTGACAAAATAAGTCACGAGGGGTGGGGAGGTGGGAGGTGAGAGGAAGGCAGAGAAGTCCTAGGCAGTGCTCCTCTTAGTGACTGAACTGGAAAACAAGCCATTCCTCCAGGTTAGCAAATGGTTCATCAGGCAGCAGACTATTAAGCACTCCGAGATAATAAACGGATGATTTGCACAGTCATCCTGCGAGGTCCTCATATTTTCCATTTTTAAATTCCATGTTACTTTTAAAGGATTCATCCATTACGATGATTTACATCGCTAGGCTGAGACAATGATGCCCTTTAATGTCAGAGGCAGAGCATGATTATTTATCATTAAATCAGGCTTTTTATAATTCTTCCTTTCCTGGAAAAACCTTTGGAAAGTGTCATGACACAGGTAGGTACTATCCTTACTTTAGTTCCTTGAATCGGGGCGGGGGGGGGGGGTGGGCCGGTGCTCAGGCTGGCACATAGGAAGCTCTCAATCAATGGAAGTTACCAAGAAAACAGTCTAGTGGCAACAATGGAAATGTCCATCAATGGATGAACACATAGAATGTGGTCTCTCCATACAATGGAATATTATTCAGCCTTAAAGAGGAATGCAGCCCTGTTACAAACACGGATGAATCTTGAAAACATTATGCAAAGTGAAAGAAGCTAGTCACCAAAGACTAGCTATGATTCCATTTACATGAAACATTCAGAATAGGCAAATCCATAAAGACAGAAATTAGTGGTTGTCAGGGGCTTGGGGAGGTGGGGGGGGGGGGGGGGGGGGGGGGGGGGGGGTTGGCCATGTGCAGCTCACAGCATCCTAAGGATAGAGACGAGAGAAGCAGCCCCCTCCCCAGTTCTCACCCTCTCACCCTGTCCCAGCAGCATGATCACTTGCAAGTTAACAGAATCGTTTTACTAGAGAATGTTTAATGGCATGGCACGGAGTTCAGATTCCCTTTATTCAAAAAATAATAAGGTAGAAGTCCTCATGTCATGTTTCCCCCCTATATTTCTAATATAGTACTTTATTTATCCATGTCACAAACAGAAGAGTACTCTGTGCCAGGCACTATTTGAGACGTGAGACTATAGAGAAAAACAAGACAGAAGCCACCCTGTCCTCATAGCACATAGTCTAGCCCAAGGGTTCTCCATCTTGGCAGTACTGATTGTGGACCAGATTCCGTATCAATAGAATGTTTAGGAGCATCCCTGGCCTCTACCCACCCATTAGGAGCCAGTAACACTTTCTTTTTAGTTGTGACAACCAAAAATATCTCCAGACATTACCATTTCCCTGGGAGGGAAAATCACACCCCACTTAAGATCCACTGTCCTTACAGAAACAAGAAATGAAATATATACACCAAGAGGATTTCACATGATTAGCAGAAGAAAATTCAATCTGAAAAGGTTGAAAGAGGATGGCTAAGAGGAGGCCAGTCCAGTGAAGTAGTCAGGGAGGGCTTCTTGGAGGAGATGACAGTGAAAATGCTGAGGAGAAGCCAGGCAAGGGAAAGAACCAGGGAACGAGCATCAGAAGTGAAGGGGAAAACAAGCCCAAAGGCTGGGAGGGTAAGACAAATGGGCTGTTTTCAGAAAAATAAGGAAAGACAGAGGTCACTGTGTGGGCTGGGGTGGGGAGGCACGGTGAGGGAGGCAACAGTGTTGTCTGATGCTGGAGAGGTGTGGCAGTGGGCAGGGGAGAGGTCAGGGTAAAGAATCAGGCTTTAAGTGCAGTGCCAGAAGCCACTGGGGGTTTTAAACACGGGAGTGACATTCTAAAATGTATCCATTCATTCCACACGTATGAACAGTATTAAAGAGGATCTCTTCTGTACAAGGCCATGTTCTAGGAAGTGGGGCTTGAGGGGCAGGGGAGGGGTGCAGAATTTGGTAAGATACAGAAACAATGAAGTTCCTGTCCCTGACCTTGAGGGGCTCTGAGTCTGTTGGAAGACAGCACCTTGTAGCAAAAAATAGGTAGATATAGATAGGTAGATAGATAGATAGATAGATAGACAGATAGATAGAGATAGATAGATAGTCATAAATGCTAATTACGCAGATATATACAAAATGCTGTGGGCACATCCTAGAATGGAAACAAGAAGGGGGAGACTTTTGGATGAAGGAAAAATGGAGCTTTAATCAGGAGGAGAAGGGAGGATGGAACTTGAGACAAGACAGAGAGCCCTAAAAAACCCATGACTGGCAGGAATCTGGGTGCATCAGGTCACCACTGTGTCCCCAAATTCCAACAGTTTTCCTGGTTAGTAGACAATACTTGATAAATAGATGGCAAGAGAATGAATTTTTGTGCCTTTTCCATGTGTAGGGTACTTGTCAAATCACTTCACATGCTGCTATGAACTGAATTGTGTCCCCCAAAATTCATATGTTGAAGCCCTAACCCAAGTGGCACAGTGTTTGGAGGTGGAGCCTTTGGGAGATGATTAAGTTTTGAGAGTTGAGCCCTCATGAATGGGATTAGTGCCCTTTTAAGAAGAGACAGCTTGCATTCTCCTCTCTCTCTCTCTGTCTCTCTCTCTGTCTCTGTCTCTGTCTCTGTCTCTCTCTCTCTCCACTACCTGAGGAAATCAGGAAGAGAAGGTCTTCACCAGAATCCCAACCATGCTGGCACTCTGATCCTACAGCCTCAAGAACTGTGAGAAATAACTGTGTTTAAGCCACCCAGTCTGTGGCACTTTGCTAGAGCAGCCAGCTGACTAATACATGCAAGGTCCTTCTTTCATCCTCACCTACCCCCTGAGGCAGGTAGTGGAAAGTAAGCTCCGTGCCAGCGTGAAGTGTTCCTTTTTGTTTTCATTCCTTTATCCCCAGTGACCTTGA
This sequence comes from Lipotes vexillifer, assembly GCF_000442215.2. Lineage (NCBI taxonomy): Eukaryota > Metazoa > Chordata > Mammalia > Artiodactyla > Lipotidae > Lipotes > Lipotes vexillifer. The sequence goes on along the minus strand of NW_006785484.1, from coordinate 439,277 downwards.
CACTACTCAGCACACAGTAGGTGTGTCATAAATATTGCTTGAATGAATGAATACATGGGCCTGCATGCAAAGCAAGGAGTTGTTTTTTTAATCACATAGGCAATGGAAGCTATCATTGATAATTAAAGAAGTTTAATTATTTTTATGCTTACTCTGTGCTTAGGCCCTCTTACAATTAATCCTCACCATTTTTGTGTTAGGCTCTGGAGGGAATCTCATGGTGAACAAAACAGATGTGGTCCTACTGCGCTATAAGTGAGGGGGAAAATATTAATAAGTGGATGATGGGGCTTTTTTCACTGAGTCTGGAGGTCACGGTCAACACTCTTATAAATATTTGTTAAGTTGACGTAACTAAGAACTGCTTTCCGTTCATACAGAAAACAGCTGAACTCCCAGGCTTGTGTCCTTTCGCACAGTACTTTTCGTACTTTAGTACTTTTTCTCTACATAGCTCCTCTTCATAAAGCTGGGATAAAAGGGTTTGATCTCAAAAACTATTAAGGGCAAACATGAACGTGACATTTTCATTTTCATACAGGAAATGGCCAACTTTCAGTAATGAGCACAGCCTTTTGGGAAGTAATTGTTAGGAAGTCACTTCCCTGCCTCAGTTTGGACATTAAAAGCTTTCTGGGAATAGGTGATCCAAAGGAGAGAGAGACAGGTCTGGACCCTGCCCCCCAACATTTTCAGTACAATGGTTACAAAATCTGAAGTGATCCATAAATATTAGTCTGAGAGGCTTTTTGATAACTTTTTTTTTTTCTAATCAAGCCGAGGTGAAACAGGAAAAAAATACTGTGAAACAAGAAAAAACAAAAAAATTGTGAATTTTTTAAGTATTCAATTAAATATCCCATCCTTTATTCTGAAATTATGAAGGGATAGTTTCAGTTGATCGTGGCTTGTTTTCTTATTTTATTTTAATGATTTTATTTGGCAAAATAAAAAGGAAAGCAACCGGGAGCTAATTTCCTCAACATTTTGCTATTCTTTGAAATCTAAAAGAGTGGGACCCACTGCTGTGGAAGAGTAGTCTCAGCTGGAACTGGGCAGTGGAAAGGGCAGAAAGAGAAGCTGGGGAGGGCCAGGGCAGGGCTGAGAGGGGAGGAATTGGAGAAAGCATCCCTTCCCCTCCCAAACCAAGGAAATATTCTACACTGGCTAGCTGCTTGGGGTTCTGCAAGACAGGTACCAGACCCACGCTTCTCAAAATTTAGTGTGCGTTTGAATCACACGGGGATCTTGTTAAGAGGAAGACTCTGATTTGTTAGGTTTGGGAATGGCCCGAGAGTCTGCATTTCTTACAAACACAGAGGATACCAACGATGCTGGTTTGCAGACCACATTCTGCGTAGAAAGGAGACATCTATGAGTAGAGAGCTGAAGTAGGGTGACTGACTGGCCACCTGGAGAGAGGGGAAGAGAGAAGTAAGAATGGAAAGTGATGGGAGGTGATAGGGTCAGACAAACTGACCTTGAGGAGGTTACTGGATATCAAAGCGACCCCGCTGCTGATTACGGTGCAGTCTACCTGCCAATGCTGGGTACCACTGACACATTAGAGGGCTGTTCATCCCCAAATATTTGACATTAAAGTATAAATCTATGCAGAGCAGGTCTCTGAACAGTCACGGGCCATAGTGCAGCAGTCAGGAACACTGGCTTCAGAACCAGACCTTCTGGGCTGAATCCCAGCCACACCACGTACCAGCTGTGATGCCCTTATTTCTCAACCTCTCTATGCTCTATCTTCTCATCTGTGATGTGGTGATCATTGTACCTGCCTCATAACTTTGTTTTGTCAAGTGTATGGATTATGTCAGGCATGGAATAAAATAACGCTGTCGGGAAAGCAGATGGGAACTGACTTCAGAGTGATTCAAAAAGGATGTGTCTCTTTGGCCAAAAGACACAGCTTCAAGAGGCAGCTGTGGGGTTGTTTGGTTAAAGAAAACTGCTCTTAACATGGACCGTGGGGAGCTTACAGATCCATTTTCCTTATTCAAATACAATATGTGGACGTTCAGCCATCTGTTTATTCAATCAACCATGAAACAAGTATTTGAGACCCTACTACGCTCCTACACCAATCCTTCACATGCTCCTCAGTGTCACCTGATGTCCATGAAATTCGTCTTCAGAAATGTGTTTTGTTAACACACATTCCCTGGTGCAAAATTATATTATTCCGCTAGTTTGGGACTACTGGGATTATACAACATACAATATGGTGTATCACCAGTATAATCATGTTGCGTTGGATGAATGAATAGTGTTGGTCTTATTTTATTTAAAACTCTGAATTTATCTATCTAGCTATTGTTTTGTTGGAAATAAAAGTATTCAATCATTTGCCTTTGGTATTAGCAGTGAGATTCTCAGCTAATGCTGCAATATTTGAAGCTGAAATCAAACGCGGATGCACAGGACTTAAACGGTAGCTTCTGATACAGGGCAGCCACGCACAGTGCCCATGATGGCTCTGCCTGGCTCAACAACTTAAAATACGGCAAACAGAGAATTTTACACAGCGAAATCAGGCCACGCTGGATCAGTGCATTTCCCTGAGAATTTAAGACACACTAGTTAAAAAGCTGTCTGAACAAAACTTATCAAACATGACATTCACTTTTTGATTTTATTGGTATTATTGTTTGTAAGTATTTCTGTTTAAATGGCCAGATTTAAGTTATAAATGTGACTCTTTTATTATGCTAAGTAAATCTTACAGAGAATATGAATAGGGAAAATGTCCAACGCTACAAAACAAAAGTTTTCTACAGGGGAAGATAACTCTAGTTTAAGCTTTCAGTTGGTTGGGAGATAAGGCTAATAAAATTGGAAGGATATCAATTAGTGGCAATTTCGGGGAAATCTTTAGCTTCTCAGGTTGGATACTTCTAAAATATGTTCATGGTCTTCAATTTACAATGCAATAAAATTGTTTCATTCTACTTACATAACCATATTGGTGGTTAATTTGTGTTGTTTTTATGATCACTGCAGCAGTAAAGCTGTCATTTTCCCCCTTGTGACATGTGTCTTGGTTTGTCATAACTCAGCAGGTCAGCATTTTATTTTGTTTTGTTTTGTTTCCAACCCTGTTGGCCAAGAAAAAGAAGACCACTGACCTCCCTCCTAAAGGTCGGAGGCTGGGCACACGTGGAATCCAACCAGAGGAACTTGCAGCCAGCTGGTCCTAACCACTGGACGGCAAAGTCACACTGTGTGCTCTCAGTTACTAGTGCTGTGTGCGGGCAGATTTTTCTTTGCTATGCTTCCTTCAGAAATGTGTGCTTAGACACGGAGAATTGTGGGGTTTGATGATTCAATCAAAATGGGGAAATATTAAAAAATCAGTCTTCTCTCATTCTGCCATGTGATGCAATGTGGCAGATGGTTAGGAATTCGAATTCTCCGCCTCCACCCACAGGACTGTGGTATCTGGCTTATGGTAATAGTTGTTGAGTGACTTGTTTTGCTGATGAAGGAGGAGATGACCAACATCTGCTTAGACGCATGAGGCGAGAGTGGGAGGGGGGACTGTAGACTTCTGGGTGAGAGCCTTTTGTACAAATCTCTAGAAGACCAAGAGGATCAACTAGGATGGTGATGGTGATGACGATAACATTCACACATCCCAGAGGCCTGAGGTCCATGGAGTCACAACAGCAAAACCAAAACCAAAACAAAACAAAAAGAAGTTCCCAAAGCTCCTGATTCAGGAATTTTGTACAGAAGGATTCCTACGTCGATGGAAATAATCTGGTGTTTTTGGTGACTGGTCCAAAGGCCTGACATTTGTCATTGAAATAATGTAGAAATTTGCCTTCCACAAGATATCCTTAAAGTCTGAACTTGAACAAATTTTCTTTGGCTGGGAAATTCTCTCCTTAGAGTCTCCTAAACTCTTGAGTTAAAAGTAATATCATTGAAAAATTTTGCAACTATTTGTCTCTTCTTCTTATTAAAACACAAATAATTGACCCCTGTCACCCTTGTTTAACATGGCCCTTATACTGACTTTTTCTCTAAAACTCTTTAAATTCCTTATTATCATTTCAGCCCTGACTTTGAATTAAAATTGTGACACTAAGCTCTGTTTTTGACATTCATTTTGAAAATGCTTTAAGTAGCAAGTGTCAATTCCCTTTAAAAAAATGACTTGTTCATTAGAATCGTTTTTTAATTTCCCCCCTTTGCTGAAAATATGTAGTACCCCAAAGTTCTCCCTTCTGACTGCCAGGGGAACAGCATTCACTCAGACTCTTAAGCTATTATAAGCCTATCAAATGCCTCCTCCCACCATTTTATTCAGCCAGGAGAATTTTCTATTTGCCCAGGACAAGTGAGCAATTCATTATTCCAATAACTGCCCTGCCCATGTCATTCCTGAAGAATAAGAAATGAATTAACCACAGGCTTAAGTTCAAGTGACACCAATCCCCAATTACCCAATTAACTATATCCCTGAAATGCCTTTACTTTCTCTCATCTCTCTGTAACTACTGTGTTTTCTCTTTCTCTCTCTCTCTCTCCCTTTCTCTTTTTCTTCATAAAGACTAAACACACTGTGTACATCCTTAAGAAAACTATGCTTAAAACTAAAAATGGTGCTTTCATTCTCAGTTCTACATTCAAGGCTAACTATGTATTGATGTAAGTTAATAATTTAGCCTTGAATGGGACTTCCCTGGTGGTGCAGTGATTAAGAATCCGCCTGCCGATGCAGGGGACACGGGTTTGAGCTCTGGTCCGGGAAGATCCCACATGCTGAGGAGCAGCTAAGCCCGTTCGCCACAACTACTGAGCCTGAGTTCTAGAGCCCACGAGCCACAACTACTGAGCCTGTGTGCCGCAACTACTGAGTCTGAGTTCTAGAGCCCACGAGCCACAACTACTGAGCCCACGTGCCGCAACTACTGAAGCCCGTGCACCTAGAGCTGGTGCTCTGCAACAAGAGAAACCACTGCAGTGAGAAGCCCGCACACCGCAACGAAGAGTAGCCCCCGCTCACCGTAACTAGAGAAAGCCCGCGTGCAGCAACGCAGACCCAACACAGCCAAAAATAAATAAATAAAATAAAATAAATTTAGCCTTGAATATCAGTATTAACCGCCACAAAATGCGACGGAATTGGTTCCTTGGTGTGAGATACAAGGTGCTTTTCTCTTCACAAATAGGCTTGATACAGTAGACACTCTTACACTTAATTTATAATGATATAATTTAGTTTTGTGAGTACAAGGAAGATAGAAACACTGCCAGTAAATTTGCTGTGTTGTATTCTTTTATGATTTTTAAATTATTTTAATTTTCCTCTCCAAACCTAATTTGGATATTAATCATTAACCACGTCATGCTCATACTCTGCAAATACTCAGCTGGGTATGTGGATATGCCATTTACATGTGTAAGCACACATACACACGTACACAGAGACAATATAAACATACACACACACACACACACACACACACACACTTTCATTCTCCTAGATGACTCTATCATTCTTCTCTATCTTCCAGCACACTCCTCAGGATGGTAGCTAATTATTCTACAACACTGCTGTCACCAAGAAATTATTTCATTTAACACATTTTCTATGACTTCCTGCCTTTCATTTTGGAAATCCTATACCCATGCCATACCCCTCCTCTTTCTTTTTTTTTTTTTTAAACTCTCCATAGCTCAGGTACTATACTGCAAGTATTCTTTAACAAAAGACCAAGCACTTTATGTATCCTTGAGGTCCAATGGGATTTCCCAACTCTCTCCCCTACCATTCTTTCCCTTTCTTATGTGATCCAGTCATGCTAACCTTCCTCCAGTCCCTACAAGCACCCTGTGCTCTCCCACCTCAGGACCTTTGCACCTGAGGTCCTCTTGGCTGGAATTTCCTTGCTCCCACCAGGCCTCTTCAGTCTGGTCAACTCCTCTTCAGCCT
>NW_006785484.1:425824-428324 GCF_000442215.2 Lipotes vexillifer | reverse complement strand
CTGCTCAGTGTTAAACCAGCATGGTTAAGAACATGGGTTTGGAAGTCAGGTACCTCTAACTAGCTAGATAGGCATGGCCACTAACTAGCTAGACAAGCTTGGCAAAGCCACTTCACTGCATCTCTGGTCTGTCATCTCTAACATGGACCTTACTGTGTTCCTTTACTTTGAATTTAAATATATCCCATATTATATACTAAAGTTGTCATGATAACTCAAAAGTTCTGTAATGCATTGAATTTTTAATTTTTAGTTTTTTTCAAAACATCTGCATGTGATTCTGGCATTCTCCCAATTTTATTTGGAAAGTAACTAGAGAACTCCTTTCTCCTCTTCCATACAACATACTACTTGGTTTAAAATGTTATATGAGTTTGGGGGATGTACAGATAAATGTTTCTGTATAAACCTTGGCCCCAAACACGTTGTACTGGAGAGATACGTACGCTCTATGAAGTCTGTTAAAGAAAAGAGGAGTTTTATTGAGAAAAGATTGCCTGGGGTAAGGTAAGATTTAAAATGCAAAATTTACCCCAATCATCTGGCACATAGCAGGTGCCCAATAAATGCTGGCTCTCAGTTTTATAACTGAGAAGTTATAATGAAGTCACGTGAGTTACGGTAAGAAAGACAATCGTGGCCTTTCCTCCCTGAATTGGTGCGTGTCCCACAATAGACCTGGTTATGGTGTTGACAACTTCCTTTTTCTTTTTCTATTTCCTTTAAGCCTCAATAAAAGGGGTCACAATGATATTCTTTAGTCTGTTCTCCATCAAAGCAGCGAAATATCAACCAAGAAGCGCAGGAACTTCACTTTAGACGAGCGTTCTCAGAACCACAGCTACGCCACTATCAAACAATGATACTCTGTTTACGGAACTCGATAGGGAAAACGTACGTAACATTAAACCTTCGTGAAATGTCACACACTTTTAAGCAAGTGTTTTAGTTGTGTACATTTTGGCCTCTTTTCTTGCAAAATGAAACAGAAGAGAAGATGGTGCTTTATTTTGGTTGGGGCAAAAGAAGTTTCAACAGGCAGAGTTCAGCTCCCCTGAAAGATGATAAATGAGATGGGTCATTTCTTCCTTCCCCATTCCTGAGCGCGTCAGAAATGGTGGGAAACAATGACCTTTAGGCCTGGACAAAGCAAGGAACCTTCCCCTCTCCTATTTTCCTTTCATCTTCTAACTAACAGGATTCCTTCTTGAATGTGTTTTTAACACCAGTTCTTCAAACAGGTCATGAATACCTCACAATCCTTTCTCCTTCCTTGACAGACATTTTGACTGTTGCCAGAAACTACCTTTGATGTGTTCCTGTAAAGAATAACACAGACTTTCCTGTTTGTCTCAAAGCTACTGAACTGAAGCTTCCACTGCAAAGGACAAAATGATCTGTATTAAAAAAAATATCAGCACACCTCCACACACACACACACACACACACACACAACTTTGTCATTATAATCCCAGACCTGGCCTCCCCAGGGTTCAAACAGTTCTTGTTGTTACCTTCTTGGTTGTTTTAATATGATTTTTTTCATCATGCTTTCCCTAATCTCTGCTATAGGTGTCTCAAAATAGCAACAGTAATTATCAAATCCCTCTCCCCCCTTTCCATTCCCGGCTGAACTGAAGCGCCTCTGAGATTTCCCCACCAAACCTCTGAACCCATCTGAGGTTCACTCGTCTGTCTTTCTAAGTCAGCAGAAGGAAAGACACAGGAAGACTGTGCCTTGAGCTATAACAAATCCTGGACAACCCCTAGCTTGTCAGTATCTCCTGAGGAAACTTTTCATAGAATCAGAGTCCTGGAAGAGACCTCGAGAGATCAAAAAGTCCTGAAAAACAAGGGTTCTAAGAAACTCAAACTCACAGAATATTAAAAATGGAAAGAGCTGTAGTCATTGCCTGCTTACTATCTTTTGTTATCCCAGTGAAATGACTTCCGTTATTTTTACTTTCTATACAGCCCACTCTCTGGCCCTATAAACCAGTGTTCATGCTTTCTCTATCACCTTCATGATTTTTGTTTTATCTCAATACTATCTGTACCATTATTTACTTAATTTTTTCAAAATTGATTTCCAATGGATTCATTTCCTTTTTTTCTTTACATTGGATTCAGCAATAAGACCCATGAAATCACGACTTTAATGTACTTTTCCCTTCGAATTCATAACAAATTAAAACCGTAACTATTAAAAAAATGCATACTTCTAATACCTAAAATTATCTTGAAGACAACTGTCTTATGCATATAACAAGTTGGGAATTAAAGTTCTAGATCAGGGGCTAGCAAATTTTCCTGTAAAAGGCCAAATAGTAAATTTTTTTGGCTTTGAAGGCCAAGAGGCAAAATCAAGAATCTTATGGAGGTACTTATATAATATGAGAGGAAACAAATTTCCACATCCCCCCCCCCCCCGCAAACATTTAGAAATGTAAAAGCCATTCTAGCTCACAAATCATAAAAAAAAAAAAAAAAAAAAAAAAAA
>NW_006785484.1:400127-425264 GCF_000442215.2 Lipotes vexillifer | reverse complement strand
CAAAAAAAAAAAAAAAAAAAAAAAAAAAAAAAAAAAGGAGGTGGGCTGAATTTGCCTCATGGGCCATAATTTGTCAATCCCTGCTCAAAATCATGTACCTGATATTTGTTTGAACCTTCTCTGAAATTTCTGTAACATCGAGTGGGACATAAAAGGACTTATAGGATGGTTGTGAAGATGAAATAGTTGAAAAGCGTTAAGTGCTTAATACACCATCTGGAGCAAAGCAATTACTCAATAAACATGAGCTGTGTTTTCATCTTTGTCACCATCATCTTCTTCTCTCTCTTGACCAGCCTGGTTAGCCACTGAGTACTTTTCCTGGCACACAGTAGGCACTCAGTGTGTGATAGATGATGTTATTATTTCAACTGGTTGGAGCAGCGCTTCTCAACCTTCTGTGCAGATCAGACTCAACTGCGGGGTTATTTTCACAAACACATGCTAAGTCTCACCTCTGGAAATCCTGACTCTAAAATTCACTCAAGGAGTAAGCTGAGCACTTGTGTTTTTTGGCAAATTCTAGAGCAATTCTGATGATTCTAAACACAAACCTGTGACTCAGAGCATAATCTGGAGAACAGGGTCAGATATTCCAATCCCCAGATAGGCCCACTGCTCTGTTTTATGGTCACATACAATTCAGTGAGTGCTCAGTCCCTTTGTTAATAGTAAATTCCATCTGTCAGCCAATCAACAACTAATGTTAACTGAGCACCTACAATGTGCCAGCCCTTGAGCTAAGTTCTGGGGACACAGCAGTGAAGGAAGCAAAGACCCTGCAATATGACAGCCCCTCTTCCTCACCTTTCATTCCTTTGCCATGCTTGATTTTTTTTTTCCTAGCCCTTTTCACCATCTTGCATCTTCAGTGTATATTGGTTCTGTCCCATGAGAGCAGGGACCGGATACATTTTGTTGACTGTCGCTCCCACAGCCTAGAAGAGTGCTTAGCACACAGTAGCTGTGTGTTCAATAAAGATTTGTTCTAACGGGTGAAGAGGGAACTCTGCACCTCCTTAGAGAGCCAAGCTGACGGCCAACCCAAGGCAGAACATGTCCCCAGCCTCCTTGGTGTCAGAGTTAAAGAGTGAAGCATGTTTTCTGGTCCTGCAACCTCCCTGCTGTTTAATCTGAAATCATTGCTTTATGACTCAGTTTATTCTTTTATAAAATTACTAAAATGTCTTGAGTATTAAATAGAATAATGCTCATTGTGGGGACAATGTTTAATAAGTAGCAGCTCTGTTGTGTTGGTTTTCTCGTCACCTGGAATTGAATGCACAAAAGACGGTTCTAGAGCTTTTCTGACAATCCCTAAAGAGATCAACTGAGAGCTAGTAATATGCCTATATTAGTTCTCATTCTATAGACTGATAATATGCATCTGTTTATTGGACAAATAGTTCTTGAGCTTCTAGCATGTACTGGATGCAGTGCTGGGGTCTCAGGACATGGGGCAGATGATGAAACCAGTCATGGCCCCTGCCCTCGAGGAACTTACTGTCTGTGGGGAGGGGGGATGGGGGGAGATGGATGGGCATCAAATAAACCAAGAATCATAAAATGCCAATGCTGAAAAGTGGCATCCATGCTGCTTTCAGGTTAATACTGGGGAGGAAGGTGGGATGTGGCACAGTCTAAAGGGTCAGAAAAAGTTGTCCTGAGCAAGTGATACTCAGGCCAAAACCTGAACCATGTGAAGGTGTTACAACCAGACTTAGAGGAGGGAACCATGACTGGACGGCAACCACAACTGAGTAAAGCCAGGGCGCAGGAGAGAAAATGAGGACCTCATCTCAGAAAGGTCGACAGGAGACAACCACTCAGGGGCCTGTGCAGGAATTCTTCTCAAACCTCATCTGCCCGTGAATCCCCTGGGCATCTCGTTAAAATGCCGACTCTGATTCAGCAGGTCTGGGCCAGGGCCTGAGAGTCTGTATTTCTAACCAGCTCCCAGGAGATGCAGAGGCTGCCGGCACACAGACCATACTGTGAGGAAGAAGGTTTCAGGCCACGACTTTAACGTAAGAGCAGGGAGGTTTAGGCAAGATTTCCCCGAGATCCCTCTATACTGTATGAACTCATCTCGCAGCTGTCAGGGAGCAAAACCCTCTGCCTGGAGCTTGCGAATCTTTGGGAAGCCTCTAAGACTCCGTGGGAGTTGGTGTCCTTTCCTGGGGAGTTTACTGACACTTGTGTCAGTCCCAATTCTAGGTGGCATTGCCATGAAACAGGCTGCTTCTGCCCAACAGAAACTCCTTTGCGTGGGTGTTGCAACTCAGAAACTCTGCGGAGGGACGGTCCATACATATTCTTAAAAATCAAGGCAGGCTTGCTAAAACGAAACATCTATTTATATTATATGCATACACACGTACATAGATAATCTTTGAAATGCAGTAATAGCCACACATAGGATTGAAATGAAATCTTACGCACATTAAATCATCTCAAATTTAATCATTAAAGGATTAGGGACTGGGATGCTTTTGCTGTTGCTGCCAAGGCCTGAGCAGACCCAGACTTCTCCGTCGGAGCCCACATCTGGGACTAGACATCTCAGAACAGCCTGTCCATTGGGCAGGACCGATCCTGTGGGTGTGGTGATTGTCCCTGGCAGTGATCAGTGAGAAGCTAGTGAGCGGGGCAATACTGAGCACACACGGGAGAGACGGGCACACGGTCCGGGGCAGACGAGTCTGGGGAGCAAGTGCCCCTTCAGGGCCATTCGGGAGGAGGATGGAATGAGGAAAACAGGTGCCTGCTCAATGCCTTTGGTGCATCGTCTCCCCCAGGTCTACTAATTTGTCTTTCTAAGACAATCTGGGTGACAAATATGGGCCCGAGAAACACTGCCCTTGTAAGCAATCCCAGCTGCTCCGACAAATGTCCCCAAACAAAGGTTGCACGCCACCCACCCCCATGCACGAAGCTCAATTTAATTGCTCACCTCTGCAGCTTTAAATCAAAGGTGGCTCCTATTAAGTATAATTACCTTTGCCAGCAGCTTGTATAACACAGCAAGTGAGGGGCTACTAACCAGGAACGGCTTCTACATAGCATTATATATGCCTTGGACTAAATCAGCAGGACCCACAGCTTCAGATACACATGTAATTCGGCCAGGAGCACATGTATACTGCAGGTAGAGAGCTGCACACACGCATAAACACAGCATTTCCTCCACGTATGTCAGTGCAAACACCACTCTGCAGAAGAATAAACTACAAGAGAAAAGGTTTCTCTGAACCTTGAATGTACAAGACGCGTTGTTGCTCGGTCAGTTTTTCCACAAGAAGGCAAATTGCCATCCAACCAGTTAGTGTCTGAACAAGTCCCAAATCCAGTACAAGAAATCAGACAAACTCCAACTTTCTCAACCGCCAAATGCCCATATTTTACCACCTTTCTCACCCCCGGAAAGCAGGGAAGTGACACCCCTCCTGGCTGGCTTTGACACAGTCATTTTTCTCCCACTCAACCTCACCACATCTTTCATTCCTGACATACAAAAACATTTTTTTAAATCACGGGCATCTTTATCATTTCAGGCTCGTCAATTCCCATTTTGCCTAATTAATAAATAAATCAAAACCTGAAAGGAAACGAAAGGAAAGTTGAGAAGAACTTTTGGCCCTAACCAAAAAGAAGCCACAGCGAGCTAGATGTAGAATGTGGTTCTTTCAGTCCTTCAGGCTCACTCTAGGAGTTATATTTCACCTCCGTTTTCACTTTATAGAAGCCTGTTTATTAAACTATGTGCCCAGAAGCATAAATGAAGACCTCAAAAAAAAAATAAGTCTCTCCCTCCAGAGACGTTATACATTGCTATTCTAGTAGTCTTCAAACGGTCGGCTCTCCCCTCCACAACCACCGTATTAACTAGCATTTATTGAGCACTTACTATGTACCAAGCATGTATGAAGCCAGATCATGTTTACAATGGATATAATCTAGATGGCGGCCCCACGTAGTATTAAAGGAATTTTTTCAAAATTAAGAGACTAGTGGTTAGAAGGTTAAATAACTTGCCAAAGGTCAGACAGAAAGTAAATAAGTGCCTGGACTTGAACCCCAGTTTGTCATGTCATGAGGTCAGGTACATGTAAAGCATCTGGGACAGTGCTGGCAGGGAATGGACTCTCAGTACCTGTTAACAAGTCTGATCATTATTGTTTCAGGGAACAAAAGAGAAAAGGTTGATTCCATTAAGGGTTGCAGCAAGCAGTGATCAGAGTGGCCAACTAGGAGCAAATCTAGAAACCTTCACAGCAAATTATCGCTTATAAGAGCTGAGCAGGGGCTAGCATGTGCAGGAAAGAAAGGACCTGGGTTCAGTAAGGATTAGTAGGAAAAGAAAACAGGGAACTATCGCTGATGGAAACGTCCAGGGCTGCCTGGGATAAACTTTGGGCAGATCAACAGTGAGACCCAGGAACAAACAAACATACAAACAGAAATGAACTTGAGTTCCTAGTGAATCACAGATCATCATCCATCCATCCATCCATCCATCCATCAATCCATCCTTAGGCACTCCATCTCTAACCTCTTAAGTTAGGGGGCTGTGCCTCGTTCATCCCTGTAGCCCTGGAACACCGCACAGCATCTTGAAAATAATAGAAATTAACAAATATCTGTTGAAAGAATAAAAGAATGACCCTCAAATACATACACTCCTTTCAGGGAACTTATCTTCCAAGAATCAGTTTGATCCTTCCAGCCTTCCTTCGCTCTCACAGTTTCCAAGCCTCTTCTATATTATTCCTGGAATGAGATTTTTACCCTGGAAGATCTACACGGCAGCATCAGTGTTGGCTCAGCAAAGTTTCAAGCTCAGGCCCTCACCCCACAAATTTTTCTTTGCTCCTCTGGAAGTCAAGCCTCTTATTTTTGCCATGCATTTCTCCCACTGAAAATTAAAACATCTCAGTCTCACAGATTGGTTTGCCGAATGCATTGTTTGTCACAGCTCTTGTTTTCACGATGCGAAAACAATAGGAAGCCCTTCCCCTCACTTTAATATTTTAAAAATTCCTTTAAATCAAGTTGTAAGTTTCCATTGCTACTGTTTTATCTTGGGGACTCCCCGTTAACTTGTCCAATTCCTTCCCTCCACTGCAGGAGAGCAGTTCAAAGTACGTGCCTGAGAATTCAAATTGGAGTTACAAACCAGTATTGTGTTTATTTGTCAGAGTGCTGTGGCAGATTCAAAAGTTAAACCAAAGCACAAAACTCTTCTTGTGGAGTGGGTACTCAGGGGACTGTGGTCTAAAATGAAAATCAGATCATTGTTCAAAAAAGAGAAAAAAAAAAAAAAACAAACCCTCACACAGTGCACCGTAACGCATTTGAAAACATCTCTGTGTTCCTTAAATGTTCTGCTAAGAGTCCTAACAGGTCAGTCCACAGGAAATGCAAGAATACGTTATAGTTTAATCAGGGCACATGAAACACTGTCTAGAATGTTATGTTGCCCGGGGGAATGCAGTGAGCAGGGAACATTTACAAACTCCAGGTCAGTCTCCCCATTACATCACTGTGAAAAGAAAGAAATTTATGAGGTTAAATTATATGGATGTTATATATTGGAACTGTTAGCCCATTCCCACATGAGAATGTTGGCTGAGATGGCCGGATTCCCTGAGAGAAATTTCTAAGGCCTTCTATTGTGGATGTTCTTACGGTAACTTTCCACAAAAATGTGAAGACTTATTTATTCTTTGAAGACAATGAAATGAATAAAAAGAAAGAAGTCTAGCCCCCCAAAAGGCCCTCATTCCAACGGGGGCACCTAAAATTCTTATCACTCTTCTCCAGAGATGATAATACAGAAGTTATTTTGTGGAACTTACTCATGATTTATTTGACCTGTTCCTCATCTAAGTGATTGGAAACACAGATGTTGATGCTACAACTTTGCCTCCAGTAAATAATTCCTCAAAGGGCTCACATTTGTTTAACCTTAGTCACAAGATGATAAAACTTATTAAACATTTATGGGAGCAGCAACACAATTTTGTTGGTTTACGTCTTTGGCAAGATGGGAAACTCATATCCGCACTTTTCCACCTTCCTTTCGCCTCTCTAAAAGAAAAAATATCTTTGAGCAAAAGTTCCTGTACCTGAATTATGAAGATCCCCGCCCCCCTGCTTTACTTCTCCATCTGCGCCTGCAGTTTGACAGTAAACAGAAGGGCTGCCATGCTGATCTCAAAGAACAATAATTAAACCAAAGGGACAGCAGACAAGGTGCTCCCGTGGGATCGACACAGGAAGAATAAAAACCTCACCAGGGAGCTGTTTTCTTATGATTGCGAACCTGCTTCTGAGATAAGCAAACATTCACATGTGTGATGTGCGTGCATTTATTCACTGAACAACACTCCCCAAGAACCCACTCTATTCAGCCCTGCGGACATCAATAACGTGGGTAGCTAAATATCCCAAAGACTCCAGGAACCTTGGATAACTGTTGGTTCATTCACTCATTCATTCACTCATTCATGTATTCAACAAAAACACCTACTGTATTTCAGGTACAGCAAATGAAATGGTCCCCACGATTTGAAAGTTTGTCAATCCCTGACACGATACAATGTAGAAAAGGAAACAGAAATTACAACTGGTATAGAGCCTGCTTCCTGGTATCATCTGTCACTTATACATTTCTTATCTAGAGCTGATTTTCCTGTGCAGGGGACATGGGGTGTAAACTATGGCTCTGTTTCCCTCTCACCTCGGGCTGTAACCAGGAGGGCAGGGGCAGTGCCAAAGGGGCACCCCTGGGGAAATACACCATGGCACTGGAATACACACTATGACACTGGAAATACACTGTGTTCACAGGGAAAATCCTGAAGAGTTTTGTGGTGATTTCATTAGCAGCTTAGCCTTGGCATGGACATATGCATATACTATGCCCACCACAGACACAAAACTCATGAACAGTAAGGGCTTTTTACTCTGGCCCCACCAGACACACACACTAACATCCACGACATATCTAATCCAGCTGTACATGAAACATATTCATGTCCACAACACACATAATATGCACAGATTTACAACTCAGATCCACAGTAAAACAGATCCACAGCGTGCGCGCACACACGTTCTAAAGATGCTGCTGTTCTTGGTTGTGAAACGCATCTGGTACTACACGGACCCTCTAAACTCTGGGGTCCTATCTAATTAATATATGTACCCCCAGGACCAACCGGTAGGCCTCAATACATGTTTGCTAAACTGCATTACAGTACAGTGTAACTGTTCCATATGTTAAACTGGAGGATTGACTATTGTTAATAATTCAACTTATAACATGGACAAACAAAAGTCCTTTCCTGACCCCACCCATGCATGTTTAATACCTCATGGAGATTTAGCATCGGTAAGGCTACAGCTGTCCAGCTATGAAGCTTAATCTTTATATACTCTGAGGACAAATGCAATTTCTTTTATGCTATTCATGGTTTGGTTTGGTTTTTTCCTTCTCTCTGTATCCCACCCCACCCCACCTCAAGGTGGCTAATGACAGTTTTCTTCACATACTAGGATTCAAGCCATGCTGATGACTGTCTCATTCATTATTGGGATTATTGACATATTTTATGTTCAGTTTACTTACTTCAAGCAGACATGTAGCAAGTGCCTACTAGGTGCAAATTAGCTAGTTGAAGTTTTGGTTAGAGAAGTATACATCTCAGTAAAGACACCAAGAATGTTCAAAATATGAAATATTAGCTGTTTAAGTGATGTTTATTTTTCTCAACTCATTCTCTTGCTAAATGCAGTAAAATTCTCACAACTGTTATTCTCTACGTAAATTACTTATGTGACAATTGTAAAAATTCCCAAGAACATTCATTACAGGATTGTGTGTAATAGTGAAAACTTTAAAATATGCTAAATGTCTATTAACAGAGGAATTGATAAATCAGTAAAAATCTACATGCTTCTGGTGGAATATTATAAAGCATATAAAGAAGAATTAGCTATATCTATTTTCTTAAATCTATCATCTCTTTCTCTCTTTTTTCTCTACCTATGTACTTGCATACTGGGATAGAGACCCAAAAATAGAGTAAAAAAGAAAACCTTGTAAAACATAGCATGAAACTATTTACAACTATATCTCAATAAAACTGGGAGAAAAAAAATTAAATTTTTTAATTAAAAAATTAAAAATTTTAATTTAAAAATAAACTTACAATTAGTAGATCATATTGAAAGCAAAAGCAGACAAACAAAAAATTTTTAAACATATAAAAAAGAATAATAATGCTCCTACCTACATATACGTGCAGGCAATACTGTAAATAATGTAAGATGTGCACACCAAATTCTTCATAGTGCCTATCTCTGGGGACAGAGAGAGGGAGAAAGTAACAATAGTTGAAGAACACCTATTATGCACCAGGCACTATTCTAAGTACTTAATAAGTGCCAACTTTTTAAAACCTCATTAATAGTGCTTGGAAGTAAGCACCCTCCTTACACTTATTTTACAGGACTGAGGTGCAGAGATTTTAAGTTTGCTTCTCAAAGGGAACAGCTCTATCTGTACAGTTTAATTCCTTTACATCTGAAATTTACTGATCAAGTGAAATAAGCTCACCTTATTACTGACAGTTCTCTCCTCTATTCCATCTGATTGATTATTCCCGTCCAATATTCATAAAGAAAATACTTAAAGATGATAAAATAAGATGATAATTCCATTTCTCATTAAAATAACAGGTAATCAAGTGGCAAGGCAGTTTGCCAAACCTTGTATTACTACAAATGTTTTTTTCAAAATGTCACCCAAATTAAAAAACAAAAATAAAAATAACCCACCACCAACTAAAAAACGATTGTTGATTTTTTTTCTAGAAAGATCCCATCATGATTTCTGTTGTAAGCAACACTTTCCCTCTGAGATACGACCCCTTGAATTTCGTGATCATCTTTTTTTCTTTTTTCACATTATTCAGAGTTCTCATTTAAATGTCACCTATAATTAAATACTTACAAGTAAGAAACACCTTTGGAGACCCTGACCATAAATATTACGAGGGACTCTAAAGGGGAAATCTGTGAGGGTAGCTTTGCGTTTGCTAAAATAAATAATGGGGTAGCGTCATTGCATGTGCTCCATATTTTTGATGGCCAGGAAGAGTCATGGAGCCTACAAGAGATTTATGGGGAACAGATGAGCAGTGTCTGACTTCAGGACACATCCTCAAGGATGCTGTAGGAAGTGGGTGAGCACAATTACTTACTGAGCCGCCCCAGATGGACTGTGTTGGGGATTTTTGTGGATTTTTTTTTTTAACCTCTGTTTAATAAAACAGGAATGGACTTATGAAAACGCCATTGTGTAAAGCTCAAGAGGTTCTAAAAATTGTTCTTTGTTTTTTTTTAATCTTCATAGTTTCCATTTTTTTTAATGGTGTTTAGATATTTAGATAAGGATGATTCCCTTTCTATCATTTTTTCCTTTCTTCCTTTTGCCACAATTGACTTACTTCAACCTGGAGGAAACCCTCAATTTCAGTTCATGCCCTTGATCTGCACATATTTATACTGGACTATGAATGTTTATGTGACTTTTTGCTATTAAACATTAAATAATGTGAGAAGCAACAAAACATGGTGTTTGAGTACTTGGGCTCTGATACACAGACCCAGGGTTTTTAGCATCTTATTTAAAAGCTTGTATGATCTTCAAGCTACTTAAAATTTCCGAAACTAAATTTCCTTGTCTATTCAATGGGCCAATAATAATATCCGGTTCTCAAGATGTTTTGGGGAGAGACTTTATGTAAACGACTTTTATGTAGTCAATGCTGAGTAAATGTTAACCACTTAGTGTAGATTTTTGGTTTTGTGTCATCCAGGTCAATAAACAGTAGCCATTATATGACAGACCATTATGATTAGCATCATCTTCATCATTGCTGCCACCATTATTTTGATCACAGTCACCTATGGAGGCACATATGCTAGACAGAAAAGGCTTAGAAGTCTGATTACTGGGAAGAATCAGGAAAGAAGAGAGAGGGGATGGGTTAAGAAAAAAAAGAGGAAACATTGAAGAGAGTATGAGAAAATATGACAAAGGTAACAAGAAAGTGAAGGAGGTTCCAAAGAATAAAACCGGGTTTTCTGCCCTCTCATCCAATAGTTTCCAAAATTTTAGGGAGTGTAAGAAATAAAGAACCAGGTCTGGGATATTCCTTTTGCTTCTTTCTTGTCTCTTGACTCTGGTACCGAGGGTGTCAGCCAGCTCCCTAGCAGACGGAGACTTTGCTATATATCTGCTGGACTGCCTGCCTTTCTCCTCTTAACCGAGGAATTCTCTGGACTCTGATGTTTCGTGTTGTGACCAGGTAGACCGATGCATAAATGGGTGTGTTTCCCTGTTGAAATACATTAGGGAAAACTGTCCCCACCATTTCTAAAAATAGAGACAATTGCCATGAGAGAGTGAGAGCAAAAGAGACTACTCATATTTTTTCCATTGACTAAAAGCCAAAGGTGAAAATGGACCCTGGAAATAACTTTTTAAATGTTTAACTGCTTTGGCATATTTGGAATTAGGGAGAGAGAGAGAGAGAGAGAGTGTGTGTGAAGAAGGAAAGGAGAAAGAGAAAAAGAAGAAAAAAGGGAGGAGGAGAGAACTTAGATGTCTTTCTCCTATATATCCTGTAATTTAAAGCCTGAGTGGGTGCCTAAAATTCAGATTCATGGGCCTCATGCCATCCTACGGAATCAGAACCACTAGGCTCTGGCCTGGGAATCTGTAAATTTACATTTTAACAAGTTTCCCAAGTGAGGAGGACACCAAATAAAGGCTGAGAACCACAACTCTATTCTAGATGCAAAACCAGAACATTATTCCCAGTCCTTCCATATTTGCAAAATTTCCTGGGCCAGTAAAGACCTTCCAGAGTTTTTCTCTGATATCCTGGGAGGGGAAGTTCCTTCTGGTTTTTAAACTTTTTGAAGTATTCATGAAAGCCTCTGTTTTCCGGGCGTTTCTTTGACCTGAGTGTGACTTGGCAGCCACAGCTCACAGCTGGTTCATGAATCCCTTGCCCTGCTCAGGCTCTGGGCATCTATAGTGTTCTCACATTTAGTCATCGTGCCCCAGCCTCATGGTTTGTGCAATGCCCTCCCCCCAACTATTGCTTTCTTCGTAATAATTCCCTCTTTTATTTACTTAATTTTATTTTAAAATGAAAATTTATGTCATTCAGTCAGCGGAAGGCCAATCACATTTGCCATAAGTGATGGTAATCAAACAATGAAAAATCCAAGTGTTAATATTTTCCTATTCACTGTCGCTTGCAAAAGTCTCTGAATTTGTGGTCTGTTCTTTCTGATAAACAAGCGGGAGAGAGGTGTTTAAGACAGGCTAACAGCAAGTGAGACTTTCTTCTTGATGAAATCAGAGGATTTGAACCAGTATTGAAAAAGGAATACTGTTTTCATTTCCTGCCTGCCTGCTACTTAAAACTATCTACCCCAGTGGTCTGAAAGCCCATAATGGGGCAACTGTGGCTTTAAAAACTTTTAGAGATGGGCTTACTTGCCTCATTAAAACACTGCAGAGAGCACTGGTAGGCTTGGGAAGAGGAGATAGCCATTAGGAGTTTCCACTGGTGGAAATGATCATTCCAGTTAGTGTCTACCTTCCTGCCCCCAAGAGATGCACCTTTAACCCTTTGGGTTTTTTCACTTTAACTCCTACTAGTCACATCACTATCATTCATTCTGTCCAACAATAGTTATTAAGCACCAACTCTGTGCCAGGCTTTTGGACACAAAGCAAATAAGATATAAGATCCGTTCAGGGTCATAAGCTCAGAGTCATGGTGATGATTTTAATAACTTACCATTTATCGAGCACTCACTGTGGACAAGGCACAGTCCTGAGTGCTTTACAAGTGTTCATACTTTGCTCCTCCCAAGCACCCAAGAGGGAGTTTTCATTATCTCTACTGATAAGGAAATCTAGGCATGGAGAGGATTATTAATTTGTTAATATATATAGTGAATAAATTTTCTTGACCGCTTACCATGTACCACCATGTACTAAGTATATTACCTGATTTATTTCAATGAATCCTTGTAAAAACCCAGCGGGATGAGTCCTTTTAGTAGGTCCATCTTGCGAATGAGGAAATTGAAAGTTTGGGCGGTAGAGGTGCCTGAGGTCACACAGCAAGGAAATGACCCACTGGAGAGAAATGGAAGCCCGGTCTGTTGACTTCAGGGTCCACGGGGTTGCCCTGACACCGTATTGTCTGATGGGGGTGGGGAGATGCAACTCCAGGACTCCATGAAATGTGCTTGAAAGAGACTAGCCTCTCCCTGCATGGTCAATTCTAGAATCAAGGCAGCTCCAAACACTTTCCCTTGTTCCCACTTTAGCTCAGAAAATGGTAGACTGACGATTTTCAGTAAGAACCTTATGTACAACTAGAAGAAAGAAGCAAAAGAAAGGATTCAGGAAGATAATAGGATAAATATAGTCAGGCTTTTCATATACAGGTTTTAGTATACTCTTCTTTCTCACTCATACCCACCTGCAAGTTTCTGTACATCTTGTCTACCTTTACACCAAGCTTCCCATCTCCTGGACCATCAGTCTGGTCCAAGTCATCACCAGGTTTTGACTAGGTTGATACAGAAGCCTCCAAAATGGTCAATCTGCTTGCAACCTTGGTCCCTGATAAGTAATATGGCAGCCAGCATGATCCTGTAAAAACCTAAGTCGGATCCTATGTCTCCCTCGCCCTGTAAGGCTCCCCAGTTCAGTTAGAACCCTGGCTCCTTACGCAGCATCTCGGTTCTAGAGGTTTGGCGTCTGTCTATCCCTCTGTCCTCACCGCTCACCCTCTGTCCCTCGTCTCGTCACTCTGGCCTCCTTGCTGCTCCTCCAGTTCCTGCAGCAGCTCCAGCCCCAGACCTTCCCGCGCACCTGGAACCATCTTCCCCAGAGACTTGCCCTGTGCTCTCTGCCACCGTACTCAGAACCCAGTTTCAATATCACCTCCACAGAGAGGCCTTTCCTCACTATCTTATCTAAGACGGCACATCCTCCTGTGACGCGAGACCCCTCACCCTCCTTTAATTTTCTCTGTTGCACACACCACTCTCCGACACGAGGTAACATGCATCTGTTTGCTTGTTTGGGACCCGTCTGCCACACAAATGTTAAGCGTCAAGAAGGCAGGCCTTTTGTCATTTTTACTCAAGCCTCTAGTTCCAGCACCTCCTACAGTACCTGGTACACAGCAGACCTTCAGTAATATCAGTTAAATAAAGGTCTTAGGACAGGCAGCAAAAATTCCCCAATACTCTCTGCTATCCCCAATCTCTTTGCCCTAAGATATTCCTTAACAGGCACCAGTCAGTCTCCCTTCTCTCTTCTCCCAGGCACTTATCTGAAGGTGACAATTAAAAAGCGAAGAAGGCGTTACCAGGAAACAGCCTATAGCCTTCTCCTGTTAGCTTAACAACCCCTAAGCTTTACTGCCTTGGGCCTGAGGGGATGAGCACAGGCTTCTGGTGGGGGAGGGCTGGGAACCTCTGGAGGCCGCGGGCAGGAGGGCGCAGCACCTGGAGAGCAGAGAGGGAGAGAGGTCGACCTCTGGGGTCAGAAATGAGGCTCCCCAACCCCTTTGCCTCCATCCGGGTCTAGGCTTAAGGAGGAAGCCTACAAATCCATAGTATCAGCAAGCACTGTCTATAAGATGAATAAACAACATTCACTGCAAAAAGGTGAATCCCTGCTCTTCAACTGAAGGTGGAGGACGTCATGATGAACAAAACACAAGCTTCTAACTAAAATCACCGTCTTTTTGTCATTAATATTTCCTAAATTGATAAATATTCAAAGTGCAGCTATGATCGTGATTGGTACGGAGGTCTGCCAAAAAAATTTCGATGCGTAAAAGAGATTTTTATACTCGAAATTAATTAATTAGTATACAAAGTAATACACTAATTAAAGTATTTATTCATTCACTTATTTATAGCCTCATTTATTCATTCGTCAGGAAATATTTATTTAGTGCCTAATAGGTACCGAGGACTAATTCAAGTGCCTAGATTTCTCCCAGAATTCCTACAGAAGACAAAACAAAACAACAGAAAGGACATAAATTCACTTATGGAGAAGATGCTATGTAAGTGCCAGAGACTGCACCAAGGGTTTCATCCATATCCCATTGTCTGATCGTCACAACCACAACGTGAGGTGAATAATATCATGTCTCCATTTGACAGGTAAGGAAACTGAGGTGCCACAAGGTTAAGGGACTCCCCTTAAAGCACACTGGTGGCTGGTTAAGTAGGGAGGAGCTGCAGTTGGATCCCAGATTTGCTTGGTTCTTAACATTTGCCCTTCCACAGCCTCATGGATGGCACCCATCCCCGCACCTGTCAATTCCTCCATAAAGCCTGGGCATGTGTTTTTACCTCCAGGTGTCACCTCTGTTATTCTAAGCATCCTAGTCTCCATCACTGAGGGGCGAACTAAGTAGATTGAATGGATAAACATACGCAAGTCCACCACCATCTTTGAAATACAAACAAGTACCCCTGTTCTACTAATAACCCCATTAGATGATATCACTTTCTTGCTTGAACCCCTCCAGCGATCCCATCACACTTAGATGCAATTCTAGGAGGCTGCACACGATCTGCCCCGCCCGTGTCTCCTCCTCATTTCCTGCTACTCTATCCTGTCTTCATCTGCTTCAGCCATAGCGGCCTCCTGTGTATTCCTCAAGCACGCAAGACATTTCTGGCCTTAAGGTGTTTATTGCTTCATCTTCCTGGAACGCTTCTCCCAGATCTATGCTTGTCTAGTTCTTCATTTTCTATTCAGGTCTGATCAAATGTCACCACCCGATTAATACCACCCCCAACCATTCTACGTAAAATGGCAACCTTCCATCCCTCTCTAACCTACTAATCCCAATTCATTTTTATGAAATGCCATTAGAACTATTCAATATTACATATTTATTTGTTCGCTGGCGTTTTGGTCTCACCCACAAGAATATTAGCTGGGTGGGGGTAGGGACTTTTCCTACTGCAACATTCCAGCACCCAGATCAATGCTTAGCACACAGTAGATGAATAGTCAACATCTGTTGGGTGAATGAACACATGAATGCACACACATACACACGAAGAGGAAGAGCTGACTTTATATATGGTAGACGGCACTAAGATTCTAGTTGGAGACGCCACAAAAGGCAGCATTCTCTGTCAGTGTTCTCAGTACCCTCCCCTGCACCAGGTTTAGACATCACAACAGATGCAAGGGAAAAATAATAGGAACTGAGGGTCCTCCTTCCTTGGCAAATCACTATGACTCTTCTAGGTAAACTACCACAACAGATTATGTGCATGGGTCTTGGAAGCTTCAAACCAACCTCGGTTCACTGCATGACCCTGGACGAATTGCTCTGCAGGTTATTCAGATCCCCATCAGTAAAATAAAGATGATACTAGCATCTAACTCAGGAATATTGCAAGACTCCACTCAGATGTTCCCTCCTCTGGCAGGTCTCCTCTGACCATCCACACCATTGTTGCCCCAATCCTGCTCTCATATGTTTGTGTTTATAAAACAATTGTTATCATAGAGCTTTTTTCTACATGAAAGTTATCTTTTTTTCCTTTATTAAATTGCTTGTATGTTCTCTTGCTTCCCCCAACTGGAGGGTAAGATCCCCAGGGATCACACCCATCCTATTAACCTTGAGGATCCAGGTGACCAGAACAGGACCTGGCATGTAGTAAGAACTCAAGAAATAACTGCCGCTTAAATGAATGACTGTAAAATTCATAAAGCACTTGGTAAAATACCTGGCATATAATAAGCACTTAGGTAGTGGCAGATATCATTATTACTGTTGTTGTTATGTTTTTTGTTGCTGGTGCTATAATTACTATTCCTTGGGAAAGAAACAATTTTTTTTTTTTTTTTTTTGAACTGGGGCAGGGCTCCAACCTATCCAGTATGAGTTTTTCTCAGAAAAGGCTAAAACACTACTCAGTGATTTTATTTCCAGTTTTAAAAATCAAAACGCATCCAAGTCTCATTTCTTTTGACCCTGAACTCCTGGTCCCATAATAATGGGCAGGTTCTTCATTTCCCTTCTGGTATACATTTTTCATGGTCTGGTTATTTGGGGCAAAGATACACTAGCTCTGTTAGGTGTGGCCCCTAGCAGTTTTAGTGCATTCTCTCAGCTCAGGACTCATAGCGTCCTTTCCAAAATCCTGAACCTTAAGAAGAACTATGATTACCCCCATCTTGTAGGTTGAAAAATGAGGAGATTTGAGCAGCTGGTCTAAGCATACACATCCAAAAAAGTAGACCCAAGGATTTGAACTTGGGTCAGTCTGACTCCTGAACTCACATTCTTATTCTTTGAGTAAGGTGATCTCTCGAGCTTGCCCAGGGCCAGTTAAGTAGGGTGGCAGAGCTGTAACCAGAACCCAAGTCATTTCCTCCTATTCCATGGTTCCATCCACAGTCCAAAACCTAATCCCAAGGGAGAAAGCAAGAAGAAGGGCACAGCTACAAACCCAACTTTCTAATAAAGGAAAATAGCTAAAGCCAATTCTGATATAAAACGTGCTTATATACCTTTTCATTTCAGCATTTTTTTCTGTACCAAGTGGTACCGAACACATAGAATAGATTTAACTCTTCTCTACAGCATCATCTTGGCCCAGAAGCTATTCATATCTCCCTGGGGTATAAGAGAGAGGCTTCTAAATACACAGAAAAGTCTACAGATCTGATTAATTGAAGTGATTTAAAGTCAGCCCCTTGCAGTTTATATAGAAACATGTATATGCTGCCGCTCCTACTTACACAAATCTCCCCTATAGAAGACCTTGACCTTCTGTCTTCTTTTTGTGTCTCCCACGTCACCAATCACCAGATTTCATGGATTTTTCATGGCGCAGAAAAACATTTAAGGAAGTTTCTTCTAGATTCATTAAAAACACAATGGCCGCTGCCAACTCTGTTTTTATCTCATTCTGCACTTTGTAACTATTTTCATTAAAAATAATAATGTGGGGACTTCCCTGGTGGCGCAGTGGTTGGGAGTCCGCCTGCCGATGCAGGGGACACGGGTTCGAGCCCTGGTCTGGGAAGATCCCACATGCCGCGGAGCAACTAAGCCCGTGCGCCACAACTACTGAGCCTGCGCTCTAGAGCCCACGAGCCACAACTACTGAAGCCCGTGCGCCTAGAGCCTGTGCTCCGCAACAAGAGAAGCCACAACAATGAGAAGCCCGCTCACCGCAATGAAGAGTAGCCCCCGCTGGCCGCAACTAGAGAAAGCCCGCGCGCAGCAACGAAGACCCAACGCAGACAAAAATAAATTAATTAATTAATTAAATTAAAAAACAACAGTAACTGTGTTCTGCCCACCTTAATATCTAAACTGTATACTTTCCATAGAAATGACTTAGATGTAGCTTGAAGAAGAAAGCTCAGGGGTGATTTCAGAGTATTCACTCAATTCTGAAAGCACTCAACTAATTAAGACCAGTGATCTTAATTTTTGTACTAAAGGAAACTGCAGCACATTGGCCTTCTTAAAAAACCCACCTTAGCTCCTAGCAGCTTTACGGAAACATGAGGTTTCTCCTTTGGCATAAACGGACACTACAGCCTTTCAATTAAATTAGTCTTTGGAGAGAGATGCGAAGAGCTAAAAAGCTCCTTAAAAATCTTTCCTGCTTCACTGCCTCTCCTGTGCCGGGGCGTAGGGGCGGGGGTGCCGGGGCGGGGTGGGGGGGGTGCGATGTTCAGTTAAAGTGCAACGCTATTTTCTTCTTACCCTGCCGAAACAAAGTTTTCGATCTTGAACCCTGAGCTGGCTGTGTTATAGATCTTGTTGAGGTTTTGCTTTTAGTTTTCAAGCCCATATTTGGTTTTCTAAAACTGTTTTTAAAAAGGGTATGTGCATTACAACGTCCTATATTTTTGTACATCCAGAGAGAGCTTTGTTAGACCCTGCTTCAGGTTGGGTAGTCGTTAGAGGGATATTGAAACTATTTGTTTAAATTAACACAAATGGCAAGGAAACTCTCATTTAGATGAGCAAAATTCAAGACAAATCCTTTCAAATATGATCCAGGTATTTTTTTCCCCATGTAATTTCTCTAAGCTCATTATCGCGAAAACTTTTGCATTGTGCATTCCCTGTTGTTAAGCATAGCTAAATAATACTGATATATTAATAATAGGATTAGCTAGCCGTGCCTCCTGAATTTTAATTTCTAAAATTTTAAACAATTTTAGGCATCACTTTGGCATCACAAAATGTTTGAGAATGCCCAGAGGACATCGTTTTCTGTAGAGGAAACACAAAAGACCGAAAGAGGCAACAACTGGAAATTCCACATGGCTGTTTTAATGACTTTCGAATCCCTCCAAATTATTTAATCATTCCACCCATGGAGTTTGCTTTGGAAACAAATATATCAGCAATTCCCACTTGCATCTGAGATTTCTTCTCTGTGTGGCTGTGTATGTATACAATATCTTTGGAAAGGACCTGAGTCTGACAGTTACCCTCTGGCAAAACGAGTAACACAAGAACGGCCACGCTGCTGAAGACACCCCAGATGCAGGTCCAAGTCAGAAGAAAATCCTCTGAGTTTGCAGACATCGCCCAGAAGTGGATATTTTGTCTCTAAAGTCTCTATTTTTTATTATCATTTCTTAAAGACCCAGTGTATCTTGAAACTGACTTTCAATGTTAAGCCTATCCCTTCTTTTGAAAAAAAGTTCCTAAAACAAGTGACTGACAGGTCAGTAGCAGGAAAAAAAAAAAAAGAAGAAATTATACATCCAGTGAAAACAGTGTAGTACGCTAGAGGCCTGTAACTGTAGGGTGGTTTTTTTCCCCTGCAATATCCAGGTAATCAAGCAAACACTCTCAACGACCTATTTCTTATGTGGTTAGAATGACTAAGCTCGTTCATAATCGAAGAGCTGCTTGCCAAAGGTCACCCTCAGAAACAGAAGAATTTCTAACTTTAAATGGAACTCAGAAAACTTAAAATAATTTTAAACATACAAATTGTTACAAATTACTGAAAAATAGATTTAAAAAAACCCTCTTCCAGGGTGAAAAGGTTCTAGGAAGGTAGAAGGATGAGATCTCCCTGATACAGACTGTAGGGGAAGACATTCTGTATTCATCCCAACATTAGAAAATGAAAATAAATTTCTCCCAAAGAAATAAAAATAAAGTAGCATTGTCAACTTGTGAAGCAATAAAATTATTTGTGTGCCAAGCTTCTTTTAATATCACTGTGATTTTTTTTTTTTTTATAAAAAGTCTCTCAATTTGTTGTAATTAAATATGTAATGAAAAAGCACTGCTTCAGGGAAGCGATGCAAGACACTCTCTGTTAGTTTAATGCGTTTCCAACTGACTTTGCATCAAACGAAAATGATACTCTGTGTATGCCTGGTCTTAATATAGAATTTGTTAGGCAATTTTATGTTTTTTAAGGGGGACTTGGGTGGACACAGACACTGCCTTTGAAATAGTGGCTGAGTCTTCCCAGACCATGACATACTTAAATAAAATTGATGGTACAGATACAGTGATGGAAGGGAAGCACCACTCAGGACATTTAACTCGTGTCAGCTAATTACAGACCCGGCATAAACGTGAACAGGGCCTAGGTTTTCTTCCTGGCTGATTTCCCTAAGCTCAGCTGCAGTGATGAGCAGAAGTGCATCATTTCAGTGGCCTTAAATAATGCCAGGCTCAGGGCCCCTTTAAAACCTGCTCAATTGAGAGTACAATTCCCAAGCCACTGGAAAGATAAATAGATCAACCCAGGTATTATCCAGTTGGAGAAATTCTGTCAAATGAGTGAGAAGTCAGCTGGGATGAAATGAAAGCATAAGCCTCTGTTGGAGAATGTGACAAAAGGCAAGATGTTTCCAGGGACAGATCTGCTAAAGGTGCCTAGGAGGTATTTGTTGGGTGTGAAGGTTTCCCGAATGGTAGCAATAGAATCCAGGTGACTGGGAGAAAAATAAATGTAAGGTGGGAGAAAAATAAATGCAGATTTCTGAGGAATGCTTCTACCCTCCTCAAAAGTCACCTCTGATCTCCAACCCCCAAGCCTCAAGAAGATTTTCATTGTCGAGAAGTTTCTCATGCCCCCTGTTCCTTACCTGGCTTCCACTAGAACTCCCTATCACTTGCAGTCTGCTGATTAGGGTTAATGCATTGTGTCCTGATATGGCAGATTTAAAATGAAATCAATAAATGCCTAAAACAAATGGGCTTTTGAGATGTGTCCCATTCAATCTGGGTCTTTAAGGGTGAGGGGAGGGGAGGGAGAAGGAAATCATGAGGGGAGTGGGAAAAGGACCAGTTAAGCAATCAATTTCTATCCAAAACACTGTGTGGAGGATGTGATTTCAAGGTACCTGTCCTTTCTTTTTTCAGGGATCTGCCTTAAATAACAAGAAGAGCCTTGAACAGTGCACACTGCTGAGCCCCTTTGGCGGTGGGGGTGTGTATTTATTTTTTCCATTCATCTGTTAAAAATCATACTGTTCGTGTAAGTGAAGGGGTCTATAGCATGCGGTATTTAAATCTTCAAGATGGGAACTTGTCTTTCCGAAGTGTGCTTAAACAAAGTGAGAGTGCCAGGGTCGGGACTCCACCCCGATACCTATTCTCTTGAACCCCATTCCACTTGCCAGTGAATTAAAGGTAAACTTCACCCTGAGCTGTCTGACCCCTCCCGGCCCCGCTGGTTTACACTGCTGAAACCTTGCCCACTAATCCAGTCATTGTCATCAGGAGGTTGAAAGGGAGATCGCTCAGGTCATCTCTACACTCCACTGCAGTACTCCGAATTGTCCCTGCTGAATATGTTTCCCATGTAAATAACCTGTGCTATTAAGGTGCAAATTGCAACTTTTAAAGTAATGATTGCTAATAGTCTAATGTTTACTGCCACACAAGGACATTCATGAAAACAAAATCTGCATTATTCATCTCCATATTAAATAAACAAAATAAATTGAGGGAGCTGTTCTCTCCTGCAAGACTTTCCTCAGATCTGGATTATCAAATAGCTTCTGAGAGTCAGCAAGAAGAAAACATTTAATCTCTTTGAGTAGGCAGGAGCAGACGCCTATAATTTATATTTACATTAGATATTCATATGTATATGATGCCCAAAGATTTTGCGTCCTATTGCAGTTGGCTGGCATTATATAAAAACAAGAGTTCAGGATGGTGAAATAAAATATATATTACACATGTGTATGTACAGAGGCTGCGATAGATTGTAGAAAATAGAAGGGTTACAGTGTAAGTCTACAGTTTAACATTTTTAACTACCCTGCGTCTTGTAAAACACAAACAAATCAAAACACTGTTCTGTTTTATTTTACCTTTCTGCCATTTTCTCTAACTTCCCTACAATGGACAGGGAGGAAAGATGCTGGTACAGAATCCTGCAATATTTTCAGGTAAAAGTAGATGCGTTTTAGTGGTGAGTGAAATATACATCCAAGGAAGCAAGCACACTCACTCATACATACACAAACCCCTGGGGTACTGTAGGCTGCTTTCTAAACTTTTTTCCTTGCCCCAAGTAATAGTATGGTAGAATAGCATAGCTTTAGAAAGCCAGGAAGAATGACATTTCGGAGGGAAATGTTCTGACTTAGCTGTTTCCTTAAAGAGAACTGCCTACCTCACAGCCCTTCCCTTAAAGGAGGGAGGAATATAACCAATAAAGACTAACGTCCCCCATCGCTTATAATATCATCTCGCTCATTCTAACCGCATACCTGCTTTATTAGAAAGTTCCATAATTGATTCCTTGAAACGTGGAACTTAAAACTAATAATGCAAAGGAATCAAATCGCCTCAAACAGTTCTTGGGAGAGAGAGTCTCAGTTCTGATTCACTCACAGGCTTTTTTCGATGTTACATTATTCATTCATCAAGCTAGAAATCAAGCTTTCAACATCAGCCCATGGGAATAATTACTTACAGTTGTGCATTGTTTAATTTTAAGCAGTGATAAAAGTTAGTGTGGCCACAATCCTAGAACCCACCTTGTTCTTCTCCCTGGATGTTAACTGGCTAAAGAATCTCAAAGTGGCTGTAACTTTACTTGTGAATAACCACGTCAGCTAAAACAGAGTACAGCATCGATGACTTCAGACGAAAGAAATATTACATGAAAAAATACCTGCTTTCGTAATATGTGAGTAAATAAATACCATAAGAGGGGCCTCATTGTGTACTAAATGAATTATTCCCTTTCAGCTTGACAAGGGCTTCCACTTCTTCCAGTGAAAATAGTAAAAGCCATGAAAACAGACACATAAAGACACTAGGAACACAATAGGCCAGAAAACTGAAACTACAGTCAGAACTTTCTAACACACACATACACATACAAACACTACAGTAAATAGATAAGCTAGCTCCAATAGACACCAGCTTAATGAAAAGGATCTAATTTAAATAATGTGATACAGCATTGTGTTACGTACACCTGGATCCTCATTGATCAGAGCATAATTATAATCAAAGTAGTGCAGTTCTGAGCAATGCACTTTTTGTAATGAGCTGACCAAAGGAGACATGTCCAGTCATTCTGGTAATTTAAATTACTGCCTAGTTGTTGGCCTTTACCGGAACAACAGGGGGGAAAAAAAAGAGTAATTTTCAGGGCAGTATCACTTCTTGCTGGACTGTTGCCCAGGGTTCTCTTTTGGGACAACAATAAGGACGTTATCTCTAATAATCTAGCGATACTTAAATTTATGTTGCTAGAACTGGAAGAAGCAGGCTCAGTCTTCCTGAGTCTAAAAGGCCAGTGCACACCCCAGTGCTGTTCAGATTGCAAAGCAATCTAAGTTTTAAAAAATAAGTGAGTTAAATGTAGAAGGGAACAGGGGCAGGAGGAAGAAATTGTTTGCAAAAGAGGTAGCTAGAGTTGAAAAAAGAGCACTTCATTGACTAGGCAAGTTCTAAATAGATACGGTACTAAAAATACCTAAATTATTTTGCTCTTGGAAATACATGAATCAAAGCTTTGTAAATGATATTTCCCCATGCAGTTTGAACCAATCTATACACGGTTACGGATCTGCGCTCAGAAGGGAAGATAATTGTGGATATCTCAAAGCACATGTACTGCCATTCGTGCTGGAATCAGGCCACGATGGAGGATGAGCTTGGTGGTCCAGCATGTTCAGACACAAACACCCACTTTGCCCAGATTTGTGACTAACTTTGGATTTGCTCTGAGGGTGGCTTTTCAAAGTTTATGAAAGTGTTCCACCGAACCTCTTCTGCCTAATGTTTCGCTCGAGTTGGAACAGAAGGAAATATTGTGGGGGGTTCTGCAGAAGACCCGCCTTAACTGATGCTGCCTAAAGCACGAGGGTAAAGACAGAAAGAAGGGGGAATAAAACTTCACCTTTTTGCTAAAGCCCGATTCAACTGAAGGACACAAAGAAATAAAAACGCCCACATTAAAAGCCAAACAAGATAATAATTGTGCATGTCTGGCTCTGAATCTAGAGGGCAAGGCTTGCGTCACTGGCACTCTGAGTTACCATGGTGAGTGATTTATTGATATATATCAAGAATGAATAGATCAAAGGCAGCGAGATGACAGGTGATCAATCAAACGTCAAATCAAAACTAGCAATCAAGTGGAAAGCTGACTTTTCAGTGGGTGGGTCTGGGAGGAGAAAAATGAACTTTCATATCACACTTCCGAGAAGCAAAACCCCAGCATACTATTAAAAAAGCAATTAAGCAACCCAAAAGGAAAAAAAAAAAAATGCTTTACAAGATCTAATGTACCGATCCATTAACCTGTTCCTCTCTTTCTCTTTTTTCTTTTGGAGGAGGGGTGGTAAGTAAGAATTCACATGGCATAGTTCCTACCATACAAATCAATTTACAAAGTTTGCAACTCACTCTGGGCAAAGGAAATCCAGAGCTGTTTCAATATCAAAGGGGCATTTTTCTTCCCCTTTTTTAAGAGGAGGGAGAGTGTTGATTAGATTTCCAAACGTGGATCCTCTTAGAAAACATATTCAAAGGTTCGTTTCCTGGGGTGGTTTTTTCCACCTTGGTGATCAAAGCTAAACTCCTATGGCTCGCCCCAAAGCCAGCCTTGCAGCCCGGGGCTGGGTCACTGCTCACACTTCAGTGTCCCAAACCCCAGCCAGAGGAGACGCTGTCCCTCGAGGCCAGAAGCCGCTGGCACTGACCACGCGGAGGGATGCGGGGGTGGAAGGACTGTCTCCCCACTCCGCACCCCAAATCCTCAACCCAACTTTGGCCCGAGAGGCAAGAAGCAGACTGGGAGAAAGTTAGGGGTGGGGGAGAGGGTGGAGGAAAAAAAAGTTTAAGGAGGGAAGGCTTGGTGGGATAGCTTCCCCCAACACCCCCAATCGGAGCCTGGAAAGGGGAGGATTTGGGAGACTGGAGAAGGCGAGAGAGGATGGGGTTATGAGCCGGGCAGAGAGGGGCACCCGGAGCGAACTCCCCCGAAAGCCGAGGGGGGTGGCGTCCTGGGGCACCCCGGACGAGGAGGGCGGGCGAGGAGCTCGGCGCACCGGGCAGCCCGGCCGGACATCCCCGAAGAGGAGCCGTTTCTCTTACCTGCCGCCCGCTTGGGTGCCTGCTGTTTCCTCCTTGGCATCGCTCTAATTCGCTCCAGTCCCACTTCTGGCGCCCCAGCCCCGAGCCGCGCGCGGGGGCCCGCGGTCTCTCTCGCCTCTCTGGGTCTCCTCCGCCTCCTGCCCGGTGGCTCCTAGGGCGTCACTCGGCCTCTGTCCCCCTGACGATCCCCCCTGCAACTCCTCCACCACGGGCCAGAGACCCCCCTCTCTGGGTGGCAGACACGGACGGCTGTGCCGGCTGGTTGGAAGTAGAGGTTGGTTCTGCCTTGTTTGTTTGTTTGTGTTGGATTTTTTTTTTCCTCTCTCTCTCTTTTTGTTTTGGCTTTTTGGAATTTTTTTTTTTGGTTTGTTTTTTTTTTTTTTTTTTTTTGGGGTTTTTGGGACCTTTTTTTTTT
>NW_006785484.1:393618-399666 GCF_000442215.2 Lipotes vexillifer | reverse complement strand
GCTGAACAAACTGAACATTAACAAACTCCTCCTCCCTCCCCGCGACCTGATGACAGGGAGAAATTTACTCCCCAGCCGCAGAACGCCAGGCAGAGGGAGTCTATTAAAGGGACAGCGTCCCGCCGGGGAGCAGGGCTGGGGGCGGGGCCCCGGGCGTGCCACCGGGGCTGGCTCCGCCGTGCGCCCTCTTCTCTGGTGCGGTGACGCGCCACCCCCCTTCCACCCTCCCCCCACCGCCGGGCTCGGGGACACCCCTTGGGGGAGGCGTGAGAAGGGAGGGGATGTGGAAGAAAGGGGGCGGGGTGATGGCAGGAGACGCAGGGGGCCAGGTGAGCTGAGCCGCAGGGACCATTAACAGGACCATTAACCATATTAGCAGCATGAGAACTTATGTTCCTTTTGGGCAGGGAACGGGGTGGGCACCTTGGAGTGATGACCACCATCCTCTAATCTCTTAATCTAACCACAGAGATGTCCTCCCCACCGCCTTAAATTTAATGCCGTTGCCTCTCCCACCTTCCTGCTAGTCCCTGAACGGTCATAAAAACAAGAATCTCCCATCTGTCTCCTTGATAGTTTAATCACATAGTCCTCTTTTTGTTTTGTTTAAATAATATTTATTGAGCACCTACTATGTGCCTATTCTGGAGACACAGCAGCCATACAGAAAGGGAAGATCCTGGCCCTCTCAGTGTTTGTGTTCTAATGAGGAGCAGACAAGTGGCCCCCAGATATCCAGTCTTTGCTTAAATGTCACCTTCTCCCAGAGGCCAACCTTACTTAAAATTTCACACACACATCTCCACTCCCCATTCCATTTCTCTATTTTATTTTTCTCTACTGGGCTTACCAATGTCACACATATTATCACATGTATTATATACAGTTTTCTATTTTTATTGTCCAAATTTCCCCTGTAGAATATAAGTTCTGTTGGGAGGAGGGGTTTTATATTCCCAATGACGGCAAAGATCACAACATGTAGTAGGTGCCCAATAAAATATTTGAATGAATGAAAGGTAAGCAAACCAATAAGATAATTTCAGAGTGAAAAGCTCCAAGAATTTGTTACAAGAGGGTTCTGTGACAGTGTCCGAAAGAGGGGGTTAGCTCTAGCCTCAAGGCAGGATATGTCATATGAGCCAACATGTGACAATGGCCCTGATATGGGCCAGGTACCTTTTGAGCTGCTGGGGACAGGCTGAACATGGACCCTGCCCTCAAGGGACTCTTGTTCCAGTTGGAAAGACAATTAAAGGGGCAAGTGAGGCCTGCTGGGACAGGGGTTGTACTTAGAAGGGGGGGCCGTTAACCTGGACTTGGAGTAAGGGAGGATGTTTAGTTACTAGGTAGGGCTTCCTGGGGAAAGTCACGTCAAAGCTGAGTCCTAAATATGGAGGAGTTATAGGCAAAAAGGGAGCTCTGACAGCACGTCCCCAGAATAAAAAGCCAGGCATTGTCTCAGTCTTTCCAAGGGCTTCTCCTTCCTGCGTTAAAATGCCCTGAGGCCCTTGTTACATGCACATTCTTAGGCCTTACTCTAGAAGAAAATGTTCTAACCCTGGCACTATTGACCTTTTGAGGCCATAATTCTTTGCTGTGGAGGCCACTGTGCATTGTAGGATGTTTAGCAGCATGTCTGGTCTCTACCCACTGGATGCCAGACTCTTCCACCCTAGTTGTGTCAACCAAAATTGTATCCAGACGTTGCCCAAAGTCACCCAGGAGGTAAAGTCATGCCTAGATCTCCTAATCAGAACCTTCTGGGGCCCACTGCCCTTGACCTTCTAAGTCAGAAACTTCTGGATAAGGGCTTTGGAATCTGCATTTTGACCAAACAACTCCCAACCCCACAGGTGAATCTCCTGCTCATTGCAGTTTAAAACCTTCTGCTAAAAAAGCCCTTGTTCTTTTGGAATCAGACCTACCGCAAATTGCTAACTATAGAGCCAACTCAGGCTTAGATACTAAAGTAATAATTACAATAATTTAGGAGTTCAAGGGGTGACACTGTTACTGTGGTCACTGTGATGGGTTTCACCGGTGCCCACTCCTCACTCCCGCCCTACCATGTACTCACTGCACGTGAGGCCTGACCTGTACGATCTGTGGCGCCTTCTGCCTACAACCTACCTGTCACTTTTGCCCTCGCTCATGGGGAATTACCAAGGGTGACCCGTCCCACAAATATTTTTCTAAACAGTTCTTTTGGGCCATAGGAAACTTTGTCCATCCTACCAGTCAGCTGCAAGATGTATTGTCACTCTTTGCAAAGTGCTGTTTAATCATTTTTAACATCCCTGCACAGGGGGGCAAATGCTCATTTCTCCCTCTCACGTATATGGTACAAATTGTTAATTCACTCACCCTAAATCACCCAGGCAGCCTCCACCCATTACCAGCCCCACCCAATCCCAGCCTAGTCCTTAGGCAACTGAGGCAGAGAAAACCCCACTTCATAGTTGGCTATGTCAGCAAAAGGGGTATTAGTACTAATTAATTCTAATTACCCAACACACCTTTATGGAGCTCTGTGATAGGGACCATAGCTTATTGAGTGAAAACCCCACAGTCCTGTCATTAAGGAGCCACAGTTACAGGATCAGGAGGTACAGAATTAGGCCTGGACGGAAAAGAAGACCAAGATTGCAGTAAGCTCACCTTGAATCTGCCATATTCTGCGGAAGCCCTATCTATGCCCGTTGATTTGGCCTTTGCATTCCATTCAATCATTTAACAAATATCTGTGTTGGGTGCCAGGTATTGCCCTGAGCACAGGAGATGCTAGAATGCATAAGATAGGATCCTTGCCTTCAGAAAACATCTGTAAAATGACATCCAAGAGACTGGGAACTAGGAAAGAGGGAGTTCAGGAGCTGGACCCAGCCTTGGAGTAAATCAGGAGGGAAATAGGCAGGAGTAGTTGACTCTGTGCTACAGAATCTCTCCTAGCTGCTCTCCAGGATTCTTCTCGAATTTTACCCCCACTCTTGCCTCTTTCTCAGTAGCTGGTTATATAGTCGGGGAGGGGGAGCTCACGATATCTTCTGCAAAAACTTTCTTTTAGCTGGCTACGAACTCACTCTTGGGCCCACACTTCTAGAGTGTTCTGTCATTAATTTGTGTTTTTTCCTACTGCTACTACTGAAGAGTATATAGCTTGGTTATCAACAAAGATTTTGGCTACCCCAGTGGATGCATAACACAGTGGTACCCAGATGCCATTCAGTGGTGTAGACATAACACTGAAAAATGTTGAATCACATAGTGAAAAGGTCATTATTCCCTTTCAATCTGAGAAAGTGTCCGTTTGGTGCTAGTATGTCTTTTGTGCCTATCACTTGCTAACTTTTATTTTCAACCAAGAAATCACAGATCTCTGACTCAGAAGCTTAGGAGAGGCAAGAATACCTGGCTAGGCTTTTTTTTTTTTCTTTTTTTTTAAAGGCAGACTGCCACGTGCAGCGCCTCATTTGGATGTGTCTGGAGTCTTGGAAGCGTGACTACCCTACGTTCTCCTACAAATGGACCTTGAGAGCTTGTTTGGAGGTTCTAGCAGGGGAGCTCAGCTACTCGTATACCCTTGACCGAAGAACGGTCCTCCTCTATCGGGGAACGTCGTCCTCTTCGACCGAGCGCACAGCTTAGGGAGGGATGCACGTGGAGCGGTGAGGGAGGAAGGGGACACCCGCCTCTGGCTAGACTTTTTTTTAAACTTTTTTTTTTTTTTAATTGAATTCACTTTGTTTACCTCTGTCTTAGAGAAAGATACTGCTCTCCATTTATGGTAGCAATCGAAAGTTTAATATAATTCATGGGTTTTAAAAATAAATATACTTAAGGAACGATAGAGAATAAATAGTGGTTCAGGTGCGATGTGAAGATGGCAAAATGTGAGGAAGGTGGTGTGGGCATGTCTAGAATTTGTAAAATACTAAACCACAGACTCTGGCACTTTCGGAATCTTCTTCCAAGAGTTGGTGGCTTGGAATAACGCTTTGTTTAAGTCTCCAGGGAACTTAGCATCCTAGGATCCAACCCTCAAACTCTGGGATGTGTAAAGGCATGAGCTGATTGGAATGACTCAACCATACCTTCCAGAACACTTATTCCCACACCGGCTCAACATCAAAATCACCTGGGGATTTTTTTGGTAAGATAGAGAAGCACAGGCCCCACCCCAGACTTACTAAATTAGATCCCAGGGTGGAGCCAGAAAAATCTGAAATTTTGAAAGTTACCAGGTGATTCTGATAAGATGCCAGGCACTGGAACCTTCCCTGTGCAAGGGGTGAATTTTGTAACAAGTGAATCAAGTTAGCAGAAGTTGCTGCATGCAAGGGCCAGGCAGGGCGTCTATTCTTGGATTCACTCAAAAGGGTGGTGGAGGAGCCTTTTCGATGCACCCTTAGTGGCCCATGAATGCCCCATTAAAGCACATATCTATTGTATTCTATTTTTGGCGGGGGTGTAGTTTGCCCGTCTTGCTGCTGGCCTGCAACCCAATGCAATTAAAGCAAATATTCTCTGAGTGCCTACCTTACGCTAGTCACTGCCGTGATTGCTGGACACAGGGGAAGCCTGTGAAATTCTTGAGCATCTTAGTTTCTGTCATGTCTCCCATACAAGTTTCAGGGCTTTTGCATTTACTCTTCCCTCCGGCAAGATTCCTCCCCCCAGATCTGTTTTTCCTCTTTACTTTCAACTCAAACATCACTTCCTTCTGCCCACCCTATCTGTCCCACTCTGTCTCTCATCCTTCATGGCACTTACAACCACATGTAAGTAATTACATGTACTTGCCTCTTTATTTTCTGTCTCCCCTAATTAAAACATAAGTTCTATCACCTATATATCTCCAAGTCCAGTGCAGGATTGGTGTTCAGTAAAAATTTGTGGAATGATTGAATACCAAGCTAAGCATACTTGCAAAGAAGGATAAACTTAAAAAGTATCTTAGGGCTTTTGTTAGATAGGGCTGTATAGCATTTCAGCCTGTGTGCCTCTTTCCAGTTGATGCTGTCCTCCCCTCCCCAACTTCCCTCCCTCTTTTCTCTTCCCTCTCTCTCACCTATTGCCTCCTTCAGATCCTCCCTTAATTACTGCCACTTTCAGGAAGCCTTCCAGGGTGGATCCCATGTGATTCAAACTTCTCTAGTCCATATCTTCCCCAAACAAAGAGACTCAATGTAGAGTATGACTCCAAATATATGAGCATACAGGCAGACAGAATTCACCTTGAATATCAGGTAGGTTACCTTTGACAGTGGATATGAGGAGCTTCTGAGGGGATGGTATTGTTCATAACTGGGGCGCTGGTTATGCTAGTGTGTTCAGTCTGTGAAAATTAATTCAGCAGCATGCTTTTGATTTGTGCACTTCCTTATCTGTACATAACGCTTCAATTAAAAAAGAGCAGTGCTCTCAAACTTTGCGGCATATTATAATCAACTGGGGTGATTTAAAAAATCCCAATGCCCTGGTCTTACCCCAGACTCATTCCATCAGTCTGTGAGGGCGGGATCCAGCCATCAGTATTTTTTAAAGCCCCCAGATGATTCCAATATGCCGCCAAGTTTGAGAGCCAGTGTACCATACGATTTTGCCCTTGAGGATATAATTCATTGCCTTCGTCTTCTGTCATTTCACTCATTCAGGATATCTCTCTCCCAGTAACTGTTTTGTGAAAACTTTAAGGTAGCAATCTCTGGTTATTTCCTACCCTCCCATGACACCTGGTACAGCATCACGGTGAAGGGGAGAACTGGACAAGAGGACATGGCAGGTGGATCGTGGAGAGTGACAGCAAGAGTAAAGCAGGGTGTTGTGATAGAGAGTGCAGGGGGCAGGGTCCACTCAGTGTGGGGGTCATGGAAAGCCTTTCTGAGAAGATAACATTTAAACTGAGATCCGGAAGACACAAAGCAGCCAACCAGGAGCCGGAGCCTGAAAGTGGAAGAGATTTCTCTGCTTCTATGACACAAGAATGCAGCTGCCAGGCCCCAGGTTGAGAGAGCCACAGCCAGCCCGGGGAAAGGGGAGCAAAGC
>NW_006785484.1:391098-393608 GCF_000442215.2 Lipotes vexillifer | reverse complement strand
GGGGCGGGGGGGGGCGGGCGGGGCGGTGTGCACATCATTGGTCATAATATGGAGTTTGAAGTTTCTCCTGTCAGCCATTGATAAATGCTAATTAATTCATTTATTTACATCCTGAAACACCTAGTCCATTAGACCGGGTTTGCTCAACCAACACAGAAGACACTACGTCTTATTGTACTTGGTGGAAATTTGCTCCCTGAAAACAGTTAAGGTGGATGACAAACTTTGGGGATGCTCGGGCATTGGCAAGCTTGCTTCTGTGAATAAATCCTCCAAAAGTCATTAGCTTCTCTTTTTTTAAGAACTATTTTGATGTGGTTAGGTGTAGCGTTTTGCAGCAGCAATTAAGCATGATGTGTATTTTAAACAGGACAACTGCTGAGTGGGCAGGCTGGGGTACAGGAGCTGCTTGATTGAACATATATCACATTTTCCTTGGAGGTGACTACTTGCAGTTGGTGACAGTGTTTTGCTGCTGCTGAAGAATCCAGACCACGTCCCTGGCCCAGTAATCCATTGCTCAACTTCATTAACCACAGGAAGACATTAAGTGAATGTAAGGGCCGGAACAGCCTGGAAACCATGTGGCGAGCAGCCTTTAAGCTCTGGGCTCCGGTATATTTTATGCCACCTCAACTGTGCATCAAGCTCTCCTCCCTGGACTCGTTAGAACTGTGTGCCCAAAGGTGCCCCTCAACTTTCTGAAGCAAACAGAGTATGATGTAATTCGCTCTGAGAACACCTTTCTGTCTTATCTATTATGATTAGGCATTAAGCATCCTATTGTCCTGAAAATTTCATGAGATTCTACCCCTGCTTGCTAGGATTATGCCAAAGTGACTTGTCCTGGGTGCTGTTTTTGCCCATCAATACAGCTTGTCTTTTCTCCTTAACTACTGCTGGGAAGGCCAACACAGCTAAGGAACCCACAGACGTAAAGTGGTTGAATAGTTCGGGACTGTTGCAAATCCTCTTGTGTGTCTTGAAGGTTTGCATGTCTTGCTTTTGGTTCCGCAAAAAGCACACACCCCAAGATAAAGATTTGAGAGCAAGTAGTTTACTTGGGAGATAATCCTGGAAAACTCCAGTAGGGAAGTGGGGGAGTGAATAAAGAAGAGGATGCAGGCAATAGGGGTGTGTTATCAAGCAGGTTATCACAGCGGGCAACTGCAACTTAATCCTGCTGGGGGAACGCTGGGAGTCAGTGCAGATTATGCACTTCTGAGCTATCCCTTCTGAAGTATGAGAGAGCTGGGGTATCCATCTACATTCCATCCTGAGAGCTGGGATGAGGGCCTCTCCTGGCCTTCCCTGCAGGCAAAGAACCACGGGGGCTGGCAGTTAAAGCAGAGTGTGGAGAAGTGGGCCGAGTACCAGGCGATGTCTGTTGCACTGGAATCCCCCAAACTGGGAGCTTCACATGGGCAGGGACCAAGACTGCCTTATTCATTGCAATGTCTCCACCTAGTTCCAGGTACACAGCAGAACTTCAATAAGCAGCAGACCCTCAATAACCATCGAGCGAAGGCCCAGTGTATTTGAAAGCTTCACACCATGCCTTTTAGCTGCTCCCTCTGTTTTAGTCCTATTGTTTATAATGTATTTAGTGCTTAGAAGTCTTTTTCATTCGCTGATTTTTGTCAGTGTACTCTCTCCCCGCAAGTGTGCTCACTGGAGGCAGGGGTCTCTCTCCTTGTTATATGTCTAGTAGGGGCATAGAGAAGAGTTCTCATTATTACCACAGCTCAAGCTTTTAAACAAGATGAGAGATGTGATCCAACACTTAAGTGTGTTCTTAAGCATAAGACGGGAGCAGAACATTTGAAATTAGGATTGTCCATAGAAAATATAGGACACAGAATCACTGTGTGCTGCCCAGGTAGGCACTAGGAAAGAAAGGTAAATGTAGGTTTGAAGTCAGACAGACCTAAATTTAAAAAGTACTTTTACTATTTACTAAGACTATAACCTTGGGCAAGTTATATAGCCTCTCCGAACCTCGGTTTTCCTATCTGTAAAATGGGCATAATTACATCACCAATTCCATTAGGGGCTCAAAGAGGATTATGTGACCAAACATAAAATACTTAGCACACTACCTGACACGTAGAAAGTACTCCCACATTTTTAGCTTTTTCATTCTTTTTCTAGCATTTGTTGATTGACTATTGTTTACAGAGTGCTTGCAGCTGTACCTGAGGTTTAATCTAATCTGTACGAAGGGATAAAACTAAATCAGCTCAATCCTCTAATTTCCAAGGGCACCAATTTACAGAAGCCAATCAGGGAAGCTCAGATCCTCATGCAGAAAGTACAAAGGCGGCGGGCACAGGTCCTGGCCATCGGCAGCAGAGAGCTCCTGCCAGAACCTTCTTCTCTCCTTCAGCGCGCCCTCTTTTCCCACGAAGGTTCATTAAGCGCCTGCTCCATGCCAAGCCCCGGGTTGGGTGCTGGGGATGCAGCAGGGGAAAAAGGTCCTGCCTGGTTCTTAGGGAACTTAAATATCTAGG
>NW_006785484.1:374503-390948 GCF_000442215.2 Lipotes vexillifer | reverse complement strand
AAATATCAAGGGAAAGACAGATAAATTAAACAAATGGTAGTAACAGTAGTTAACATTTACAAAGCACTTGGTGCCACAAGCTATTCTAAGCACTTTAAAATATGAACTTATTAATCCTTAGAACAATTCGATGAGATAAACTGCTTTCGTTGTCCCCATCTTACGTGTGAAGAAACTGAGGCACAGAGAGGTTAGATAACTTACCCAAGGCTATGGAGACAGCAAATGGGGAAGCCTGGATTCAAACCCTCCTGATATGGCTCTAGCTTGTATATTCATCCACCATGCATTACTCCCTCTCAGTAATGCTGCAGCCACGCAGACTTTTGTATCACAAAATGTCTAGTTACCGCATTGCTTTTCCCTGTTTATACCCAGCAGCTTAACAATTCTTAAATTTTAACCTGTGTATTGTATTCTACAAAGTTAAAACAGATTCCTGGGCTCCATCTCGAGAAATCCGGATATAGTAGGTCTGGGGTGGGGTCTGAGAAGGTGTATTTCTAACAAGACACTGTGAATTCACAGACCACATTTTGAGTTGCAGGGTTCCAACAGGGGTGCTTTTTCCTCCCAGGGGACACATCACAATGTCTGGAGATGTTTTTGATTGTCACAATTCAAGGGTGTGCTACTGGCTTCTAGCGGGTAGAGGCCAGAGACGCTGGCAAACATCCTATAGTGCACAGGAAGGGCCCCTGCAAACAAAGACTGATCTATCCCCAAAGGTTAATAAGGGCCAGGTTTGAGAACCCCAGGGTAGAGCATGGCCTCGCAAACTTTAATGTATAAAGGAATCATCTGGGGATCTGGCTTCAAATGCAGATTCTGATCAAGTGGGTGAAGAGTGCCTGGGATGCTGCATTTCTAACAAGCTCGAACTGATGATGCTAATGCTTCTGCTCCAGGGACCACACTTCGAGCAACAAAAGCTAGAATATGTCCTGCACAAGCACAGGTCTTGAATCAAGGCTCAGAGAGCAATGAACTCCTTAGAAATAAAACCCAAACATCATCCTGAATTAGTTCAGAACAAAAGTAACTGAGTTTCAATAATCCTCCTTCAACTCCCACTGTAGCAAGTTTTGCCCTTAAAGAAGGTACAGGGAGGCAGAGGGGCTCAGAGAGAGGAAACCTCTGTTCCTCTCCTGGACGCAGTTAGGGGACGATTTAAAACGAGGAAGGACAGAACTTGGTCAGAACTGCTTTCCTTCAGTTCTGAAACATCAAGTAGAGTATATTGTTGCCTGGAATTGTGGCTTCTTTCCAAGAGCTGCACATTGCATCTGCCTGACTTTCAGGTCTGCAAATGCAAGATGAAAAAGTGGCTGTTTTTAAAATGGTTGCTCTCTTGGGAAAGGGATATGGGAGAAAATGGACTCTCTGCGTCCAGCCCTCCAGAGATGGCACCCCAGCCTTCGTGATAAATGGCAGCATTAACAAGGTTTGGTTGAGAGGGGACCTACAGATTTATGACTTCCTGTCTCCGCCAGCAGATGTCATTATGGCTGACAGAACAGAAGGCCTTTCAAGAGCTAGCTGGGGTGGAGCTAAGGAGAGGGGAAAAAAATTAAATAAAAGGCAGAAGACAAAAGTAGTGTTTGCTCAGTGGTGCTATTGTTGATACTGTCATTTTAGGGACACAGGGAAGTTTTACATTAAACCGAACATCTTATAATATCTTTGAGGTCCAGCTTTGAAGGTTTAGGCAGGAACTCTCAAATGAAGGACAAACTTATTAGCTTCACTTAGATAAGAAAACCTGCAGGGTTTTGTTCCTGGCCTATTTGTACCTTAAAAGTTCTCTGGGAAGAAGTGAATGCTGCACTGAATAAACATATATTTTACTCTGGAACATCATTTGATGGGTGTTTAA
Organism: Lipotes vexillifer; assembly: GCF_000442215.2. Classification (NCBI taxonomy): domain Eukaryota; kingdom Metazoa; phylum Chordata; class Mammalia; order Artiodactyla; family Lipotidae; genus Lipotes; species Lipotes vexillifer. The sequence continues at coordinate 389,072 of NW_006785484.1, read as the reverse complement.
ATATATTTATTTTACAAATTCAGCAGCCTGTTCTGAAATTCCTTTGATATACATAAAATTTTACCCATTTTTAAACTGTTTTATAGGGTGTCATTAGTATTTTATGGGCCAGATTTTTTGTGGTATTGAAAAATGATATAAATTTGGCATTTATCATTGGGCACCCAAACCCACATTAATAAGTACCGCTGCTTATTACTTACTTAACAATAATTACAGGTCACATTTCCACATTTCCTCTTTCTAATCCTCACCTGAAGATATACCTTCTGTAGGTAAAGGAAGCATTTTTTTTTCTCTAGCTGATTCTCTCATCTAATGGATACTTGAATGTATTCTGTGGGCTCAGGTAATCAGTGCCTCAAAGTGTGACCCAAAAGGAACAACTCTGGTGACAGATGCTAGGCTGTCTTTAGTCCTGTCATCAGCAAATTATCCCCCATCAGGACCACACGACCAATGTGCCTGGGCAGAAATAAAGAATCATGGAGACCTTCATGGCAGACAGCTACAAGGTCCTCTTATAAAATGAACTCATTTCTAGCCAAAACTTGATCCAGAGACTTCTTCTATAATTAATCAATAGCTATGATGTTAATGCATATGTGGTTGTGAGTATCTGATTTTTGCAATGACACTGTAGGTATGAAAATGGCCACCCCACAGTCCCTTTTGCAAACCACTTTGGAGTGGCAGTATGGTGGTCTCCTTAAAACCCGGGCTCTGGAGACTCATTCTCTGAATTCTTTTTCCGGCTCTTTCATTCACTACCTGTGTTATTCTGGGCAAGTTACTTAAGCTGTTTTGTCACCTGTAAAAGACGGACAATAATAGCACCATTGTCTTAGCATTTTTTTAAATGAAGATCAAATGCAATGATCATGAAGTGGTTAGCCAAGTGCCTGGCCCAGGGTAGGAGTTCACTAAATTAGCTATTGTTGTAATGATTAATGTTCAAATACATCCCCTCTTCACTATTTCTCAGGTAGATGTGTAGAGACATAGACCAGTTCACTGGCCACCCAGAAAAGAAATCCAACAATAACAAAATAACAATAACGTTGATTGTAGCTGTCATGTATTGAGTGCATAAGAAGCGCCAGACACTGTGCTAAGTGCTTTACGTGCAAAACCTATTGATTTTAATCCTTAAAACAACCTTATGAGGACAAGTTATATTACTCCCATTTTACATATGTTAAATGTAATCTTGTTAAAACACAGATTGCTGACTCCTTTCCCTAGAGCATCTGATTCAGTAGGTTTGGGGCGGGGGCGCCAAGATTTTTATTCAAAAAATTCCCAGGTGATGTTGCTGCTGTCGATCTGGGGACCACATCTGAGAAGCACTGGTTTCAGTAACTTGTTCAAGGTTACATACACAGTGAGTAAGTGGCAGAGTGGATTTTCAAATTAAAAAATTTGAATATTTAAAAAATGTATTCTTAACAGATATCTATATTACTTAAAAGTTCCTTACATCAAACTTTTGAATTAATGGTTGATGGTTGAATTCACAGAGCATAATGTTCAGAGAGCTGCTTGTTTGAATTAAATATTCTCTTCCATGATGTTCCTCACGGTGCAAAATAGTTTGCAATTCCCTAGAAGGGTAACATTTCAGGAATATTTTCAAAAGGAGCAGTCCTTATACCATCCCCACACAACCACTGTTGAGTCCTGCTGGGGTGGAAGAGAATGCAAGGCCTGTGACCCACCCCAGCTGGAGAATTCATTAGAAGTTCCAAGATGGAGCCCAGCCGAGCAAGCTACACCTGGATGCCATCTGTTTCTGAAAGATACTGTATTTCCTCATTCCCCAACCTGGAAGGGATCTCAAAACACAGCCCACTGGACACCCAAGGGCCCTGGTGATGTCTCCATTGAATGTCTAAGAGCTAGATTTCTCCACAGTCCAGGTGAGCCTCTTAAAACCAGGCAGCCCAGGGGACCATTGGTATAAGCTGCATTGAGGAATAAGAACAGGGATGCGCTCTGGCCCACACTGGAGGGTTTGGGAACGTCGGAGAGAGACCTCAAGAAGCGCCTGGTCAGAGATGTGAATGGAGACAGAGGACTGAAGGTGGAGAGCCAGGATAACATCCTAAGTCCCTTAGTGGGCACAGTAATGCAACAAAGGGTCATTAGCGTCTTCCTCATTTCGCTGCAAATGAAAAGAACTGGAATTCAAATACATAGACAAGATGCACTTCAAGAAACGGAAGCACTCAAGGACTTCAGAAAACAGATGAACTGAGGAAAACAAGTAGTGCCACTGAAAGAGGCAGAAGATGGTTACTGGAAGATCAGGAATTCCTATTGCCATGATCAGGAAGGAAGAATAGAGAAGACCTTGGACTTGCTTTCAGGAGACTGGGATTCTGCTGCTAGCTCTGTAGAGAGTAGATCAGCTGGTCCTTGAGGACCCTTCCTTTCTGACACAGGAAGATGCTATTTATTCATATAGTCACTCATTCATTCATTCAACAAATATTTGCTGAGCACATATTATGGACCAGGGGCTGTTAGAGACTGGCCTATACTCTTTTTTTTTCTGGCAGCACCTGCTGAAGCTTAATGCTCATTCTGGTTGTATGACCTTGGGACTTGCACTCAACTCTGGACCAATCACTAAAGTCAGGGGGATGGAATATTGCTGATCCCGGGACAGATGCTCTCTTTGAGGGTAGGGCTGCCACCTGCCTCACTTCAATCACATTGTTTTAGAGACTTGGTTCTTAAAAGAAAAATTAAGGAGTTGTTACCAGAAAGGTGGCACATGGATGCTGGACAATCAAAACCCATAAAAATTCACAGTAACACCTAACCTTCTATTTTTGTGCCTCACTTTCCCCATCTGTAAAATGAAGAGGTTAAGATAAAGTGAAGTCCACACATTTTTACTACAAAGGACCCCTTACTTGCTGTCCTCTGTTGCCCACCGTGGGGACCAAATTAAACTAAATTTGAAAGATTTTGTCTATCATATATCCATTCATCCATCAATACATCTATCTGCCATTTGACATGTTTTTATTGAATATCCACTAGCTTCCTGTCTTGTTCTAGCACTGGGATTACAGCAATTGTAGTTTGCACAACCCTGGGGCCTCTGTATCAAACCTAGACTCATTTGTATTAGATAATTCAAATCTTCATTGTTTAAGCCACAGTTAGAAGTATTCTGCTACTTGCAGTTAAAAGCATTCCTAATTGATAAATCAGATCCAACAGAGGCTCCCCAAGCAGCTTTTTGTATGAAGATGTCCAGTGAATAGATAATTTCAAGTGTCACAAGAGTCCTGAAGAGGAGTACAGGAGCTTAAATCTGGGAGAACTAATCATTTTTTTAAAAAATGCTTTTAACAAGCAATGACATTTTTCCACCATGTTAGAGAATTAGATCAGAGTTTGGCAAAATTTTTCTTAAAGGACCACACAGTAAATATTTTTGCTTTGCTGGCCATATTGGCCTCTGTTACAACTACTCAACTTTGCTGTTGTAGTACAAAAGAAGCCTCAAATGCTATGTAAATAAATGGGCGTGGCTGTGTGCCAATAAAACTTTATTTACCAAAAAAGGCAGCTGGCTAGATTGGCCCTTGGTCCATAATTTACTGACTCCTGAATTAGGTACACACATTGAGTATGCAATAAAAAACAGGCAATCAAAAAGAGTTTATAATATACTTATTAAAATATGGCAAATTTCTCAAAATTCTTCTTTTCAGATTCCCAGTGCCAAGTCTTTAAGCTCACACATTCTGTGACTCAGTGATTCCTCTGCCATGCCTTCCCCTTCTCGCACAGAAGTGAATGGAGTGGTGGGTCAGCTCCTGGAGAGCTGCCCAAAGTACTAATCTCTAACAAGTTTAGAAACACTAATGGAAGAAGTTGGAAAAATATACATTTCCCCTTCTCTGATAAAAAGATATAGCACTATAAAGTAAAAAAGGCAAAGATACAAAAACATAACATTTATTAGCCCTGGAATATTTTTGCTGAGGATTTTTGTAGCTAACATACACAGCATTTGTAGTCAGCTCAAAGATGGCACTTGTGGTTAGCAGAAATTCCAGAACCACGTAATGTGTGGTGTGCTGTGATTTACAAGAGATGTGATTTATATTGTGAATATTAAACCTTTTAATATACCTCCCAAGAAGTTGCTTGGTTCAGAAAAGTCACAAAAGAATGCCAAAGGAAAACTAGAACTGCAGAAAAGCTGGAAATATTTTGTCTCACTTTTTAAAAGAATATTGACTCTGTTTCGACTAACGTAAGTAAATTGTAAGTCGTACTGATTCTGAAAAAAAAAAAGCCTTACAGGAAAATCAGATTCTCTCCACCCTCAGTGCCTATATCTTGGGCAAAATTTGAAAGGACAGTGGATTGAAAAGTCACTGGATTATTAGTGCATGTGGCTCTCATTATATTAAGGCCCACAAACTTAACTGCCTGTTGTATCCAGGAAGGTAACGAAACGAAACATATTGGATCTGAGGCAACAGGGAATGGTGGGGACTGAGGCAGACTGGAGAGCTTATGACCTGTCTAAAGGTGGCAACCACTATACAAAACCACTGTAGACTCCAGTCTATTGTTTCCCCCCTTAGGAAAGATCTCAAGATCTTTATAAGAAGATGGTAATCTAAACTTTTATGTAAAAAGTTCCCTACTGTAGAAATTTTGTGCCAACCAAGTAAAACATATTTGTGGTTCAATCATGCCTTAAACTGTAAGCCTCTCTCTCCCTTTCTCTTGCAAACACACACATGGGCACATAAACACAGGCACAAGCACCCTCTTCTAGACAAGAGACACTCCTTCAACCACTATAGTCAGGAGACGCCCGTCGATGCTAAAGTATAGCTGTGCATCTTAGTTGATCCGATTTCTCAACTCTGCCTTCCCAGACAAGATGAATTGTTGTAGAACATGGCATCCCTTCCCGTATCTCAGGCTATGGATCTATTAGTGTCACTATTTATGGAGAGGAGAGGAGAGAGTGATAATTTATACATACATTTGTTTTGTAAAAATTATACTCCCATCCTCTGATTGGCTTGAGTCCCCCAGAATATCACTTCTCTGTGATAAATAATGTGTCTGGGAGGGGAAATGCTAAATCGTCTAAGAATTTCAAATTTTTATATTGCCGCTTGTAACAAACTGTGTCAGCCACTGAGCCATGCAGCTTTTTCCCCTTCTCAAAAATGTCACAAAAAGAAAAGTGATCACAACAGTTTCCACATGCCAAACACATATGTCAAATAAACAACATGGAAAGAACTGCAATTGAAGTACCACCCCTGTAAAGAAACACAGTATTTAATCTGATTTTAATTGAAATGTTGCAAGTCGGTACCTTTTGTTTAGTCAGGACACAAAGCAGATATAAAGGAGGGTAGTGACAATAATCCTACTCAAGACACTTTGAACGTTGGAACTTCTGAGCCACTTTGGGGAGGAAAAAAATACTACACTTACTAATATTAAAGAAATATTATTGCATTTAGTGGAGAAAATGCTTCCAAGACGGTAATGAATAAGATAATACAGACGTCCCTCAGTATCCATAGGGGATCGGTTCCAGGATTCCAGCAGATACCCGAATCCAAAAATGCTCAAGTCCTTGATATAAAATGACATAGTACAGCCGGCTCTCCAGATCTGCAGGTTCCCCATCTGTGGATTCAACCAACCAAGGGGAGTCGGATGCAGTATCTACGGATCTGAAGGGCCAACTCCACTGCCAATTTAGTGCAGTTCAAAGTTGAGCTGCCTTATGCTTCAGGAAGATACTTTTGGGCAATCAGTAGTTAAACAAAGAAACTGAATAGCTTGGTGTGGTGGACCCCAGTGGCTTTTCCTATCTAACTTCTGTTCATCTTCCTCTTTCAGATAACACCATATATTTGCAGTATAATTCTCTTCCATGATCAGCCATCCATTTTTGTGATATTGATCCTTCCCCCAGCTTTAGGGGGTGGATTCTGACTGGCTAAAGCCAACAATCCTATCCTATCTCATCCCTCTGGCTACCATGGTTTTGATTCATGATGGAAGAAACCCAGTCAAAACCAATAAAATCTGTGGAGAAGTTTTCTAGGGCTTCTGGGACAAAAGAAGTGTCTCAACTCTCTGAGATCCACTCCTTCTGCGGCCTCTGTGGTACGAAGATACAAAGACATGAACAACTTCTTTGCTACTAAAACAGAAGACCGTGGAACTACCAACGGGAACTCATTTGAAGCCTGAAGAGTAGCTGATTCTGTGGAAGACAGAGGGGAAATATAGAAGGGAAGAAAGCTGGTCCTTGATGGCACTAGATTAAACTGTACCTAAAGCTAACCCTGCCCCTGGTCTTTTCAGTGATGCAAATTTATGTGTTCCTTCATTCTTTTTTTAAAATATATTTTAAATTAATTAATTAATTTATTTATTTTTGGCTGTGTTGGGTCTTCGTTGCTGTGTGCGGTCTTTCTCTAGTTGCGGCGAGTGGGGGCTACTCTTCGTTGCGGTGCACGGGCTTCTCATTACTTCTCTTGTGTTGGGTCTTCGTTGCTGTGTGCGGTCTTTCTCTAGTTGCGGCGAGTGGGGGCTACTCTTCGTTGCGGTGCACGGGCTTCTCATTACGGTGGCTTCTCTTGTTGTGGAGCACGGGCTCTAGGCACGCAGGCTTCAGTAGTTGTGGCATGTGGGCCCAGTAGTTGTGGCGCATGGGCCTAGTTGCTCCACGGCACGTGGGATCTTCTTGGACCATGGCTCAAACCTGTGTCCACTGCATTGGCAGGCGGATTCTTAACCACTGCAACACCAGGGAAGTCCAACATTCCTTCATTCTTCAAGCCAGTTTTTGATTTCCAGTCATTTTCAATGGAAAGATTCCTAACTCACCATTTGGTTTTGTCAAGTTGATGATGACATACTAATACCTTTTCAGTGAGTTATGCTGGGAAAATGGGGTCATACTGTGGGTTTCTGCTTCACTGTTTTGTTTAGTATGTTGTTTTTGATTGGAATGAATACCTTCTTAAATGATTTTCTTACTAGTCTCCTGTCCACACTTTATAACACAGATCAGGTACCACTTCCCTATGAATTCATTACTGAGTGAGAATTACAAACCCTGGAGTTTCAGATCTATTGAGGCTGCCCCAAGTAGTGGTTAAGAGCATGTGTGTTACATTAGACAAACATGATTTTGAACCCTGGCCCTGTAATTTACCAGCTGTGTGACTTTGGATAATTCACCTAAACCCTCTAAAACACTTTGCCCAATCTGTAAAAATGCTGTTAATAACAGCATCTTACCTCAGACAACTCTTGTGAAGAGGAAATAATTCATGGTGTGTGACACAGAACAAATGCTCAATAAATGCTGGTTGCTATTGTTGTTAGTTCTGTCATACTTATCAAGAAATCCACCATACAGAAAGAGCCCAATAAATCTAATCTGCAGTTACCAGCCCAATAAATATTTGCTACATGAGTAATTAAAAAGTTGATGAATAGATGGTAGAATGAATACATGAGTGAATTAAAACATAATAATGAAAAAAATGAATGAATGAGTAAATGAATGAATGGGAACTGGAAACTGAGAAGCAAGACTGCAAGTAGAGGGGCTGGGCCAGGGTATATGAAGGAGGAGGAAAGAGTGGAAAGACACTCTATGCTTTATGGAAATGCCCTTCCCATGATCTGTGCTCCCATGATCTGTGTTCCCATCAGGTAGAATGTTCTGCAATGCTGCTCCCTTCCTACGCTCATTACTGCAGGTCATCTGTTGGGAGCTTTTTGATGGGCAGCTTTAGAGACAGCATTAAGCAGCACTTATGGCCAAAGTCATCATACTCTGTTGAGCTCTGTGTTTAGGGTGTCCACATCATTTTTTTTTCCTTTTCCATGGGTTCTAGTCAGTGCACAGATGGAATTCGGCACAGATGGCTTAATTCCTTCTAATGGCTCACCATAGCCTCTGAGATAAAGGTCAAAGGACCTCAAGACCCAAAAGGCCAGTAGGAATAAGTAGGATAATGTGGACATTCACTGAGTACTTACTTTAGTCCAGGCCTAAAGACTTGGCCAGAGCAAGGGAGCTCACCATCCTGAATGGAGTACCTTATCCAGCCTTTACAATTGTCTGTGGCAGCTACACTCATTAGCTCAACTTCGCTGATGCAGTAGCAGAGATACATAAAAACTGTGTTGTTGCATGTTCAATATCACAGGGCTAGGAAGTGGCATGGACAGTATTTTATCCCAGGCAGGCCATACCCGGAATCTCTGTGCAGAGGGCTTTAGACTTCATTACACTCTACCTTGTGTCAGTTCCTAGAGCATTTGAAGCTATAAACTTAGTTGCCCTTCTGCTTCCTTCAGAACTCTCAAAAATGAACTCTACAGAAATGAGTTTCTTGAAATAAAACTCTTCAGATGTGGACACATTAGAGATACTTTGAGATAATTTTAAGAGCTCATATTTACAGATTTTTTTAAAAGAATTTTTTAAAAAGTTCCCTATCTTATTCTATCGATCCTTAATAGCCAGTAGACAGACACTTGGACTCCTATTTGGACTCGGACTTTAAGGGTCCATATAGTATTCTTGGTGCAAGACATCTGAACTACCAGTCTGGTCCTCACAGCCAAGTTTGGCTGGGCTGGCTTTAGCTGGAATTCTGTTTTCAACACACTTTCATGTCAAACTGGCCAAAGAGCTATGCCATTTGCAGGGTCCCAGCCCCCAGCTTCACAGAGCAGAGTTCAGAGAAGGGATCTGGAGCTCAGAAACAACAGCTTAATAACTAGCACACTGGTAACTCACAGAAGTTCTCTCAATTCTGGGAGCAAGCTGCAATCCACAGAGATGGGTCTTGGGCAGCCATGTTTGTATTATGTGTATCTGTCCTCCATTGGCTGGAGCGCGAACACCTGACTCAAGTGAGCCAATCACATTCTGTTTCCCCAGAACTGGCACTGACAGATGGTAAGTTAGATTCTGTCACTGAACCCAAATCATATAACATCTGGGACAGCCATATTCCACCAAACAGATTAAGCGCAGAGAAAAAACTCTCTGTAGTGATCATAGTCTAGAGTAAAGAAAGTGAAGTAGAAATTAAATGAAAGGAGAGGGAGAGAGAGAGAGAGAGAGAGAGAGAGAGAGAGAGAGAGAGAGAGAGAGAGGGAGAGAGAGAGGGAGGGAACCCTGATAGCTTTCTAGGTCTTGAATTCAGTCTCTTTCTGAGAGCTGGCTGTATTCCAGTTTTGTGTGTTCTCTGAGATATCCATCCCTACCCTTATAAAACATAACTGGACATTTTGCACCAGCTTAATAAGTTGGTTTCTATTACTCACACCCTAAGAGCACAGATTAATAGGACTACCAATTCTTTTTACTGCTCAGAGCAAGAGTCAAATTCTTTTTGAGAGAATGTAGCTTACATATAACACAATAAATAATTGATTGGTCAAAAAGATGGTTGGCCAACTTCCTTGAAAAAAGGCAAGAAATGGGCAGAGTTATTTACTCAATGTTATTAGCAACAGGTGACTATCAACATTTCTGAGTTGTCTCTCAGCTTCTAATTTCCTTAAAAATTTTTTCCTTATAATTGGTAATTTTAAGAAAAATAATGGTAGTGGTCAAGGAAATTAGAGGAGGCAGAAAGTCAGAAATCAGGAGAAAAACTAACTGTAAGACAAGAAGACAAATGGCCATTTTGATGAGAATAAGACACACTTCCAGGAAATGTCTTACCTTGTATAGGATATGGTAATGTTGCCTCCAGTGACAGCCTAACCCAATGGCTAATATGAGAAGGAAAGTATGGAGTGGGAGAAGGAGAGAGTGTTCTCTCACTGTCAGAGAGGGAAACTCAACTCAAACGAGCTTAATAGAAGAGTAAAAAAACGGTTTTCCACTGGGATCTAAGAAGAGCATGGCTAGTGCAAGCTTTAGGCATGGCTGGATCCCGGTACTTGAATGATGCCACCAGGAATCGTTCTTTGTACCTCTTGGTTCTACTTTTGCTTGGGCTGGCTTCATTCCCAAGCAGATTTTTATACATATAAGGTTGCCAGATTTAGCAAATAAGAATGCAAGACACCCAGATAAATTTGAACTTCAGATAAACAACAAATATGTTTTCTTTTTAGTTTAAGTATATCCCATGCAACATTTGGGACACATTTATACTATAAAGTTGTTCATTTATTTGAGGGCTTCCCTGGTGGCGCAGTGGTTGAGAGTCCGCCTGCCGATGCAGGGGACACGGGTTCGTGCCCTGGTCCGGGAAGATCCCACATGCTGAGGAGTGGCTAGGCCCGTGAGCCACGGCCACTAAGCCTGCGTGTCCGGAGCCTGTGCTCCGCAACGGGAGAGGCCACAACAGTGAGAGGCCCGCGTACCGCAAAAAAAAAAAAAGAGTTGTTCATTTATTTGAAATTCAAATTTAATGGGGAATCCTGTATTTTATCTGTCAACCCTCCTCCTATGAGGTGGCAAAGATGGCCACCAGCACTTCTAGACTTCTGTTCTATTAATGTAGCAGTCTCAGTGAAAAGGAGGCTTCTTTTCTAAAATTCAAATATATAGAAGTCCCAGGGTTGTGTCCCATTGAAACAATCCATGAACCAATCACTGTGGCTTAAGAAATGGAATAATGTGATGGGCCAGGCATGGTCTGTGGCATGACAATGGAAAAGATGTGGCAAAATAATGGTTGTCCATGAAAAAAAAACTACACAGACTTATAAATGGTTGGAATGGAATATAGAAATAATTTTAGTTCAAGCTCATTTAGCAGATGCAAAGGTAGAGCCTAAAGAGCTCCTTTATCTTCTTCAGACAGCACAGTCATGGGGGAATCTGGGCTGGAACACCCACCTCCCACTTCCTCACCATCCAGGGCTCTTTCCATGTACCCCTGTGGCCATCACCATTCTGATATCCACTGGATAAATCAATTAGCACCCATGAGGCCTTGCCCTCTCTCTCTTCTCTGTATACAAAGTGAACAGGTAAAAAGGAAATGCTTGTCAAAACGTATCTCTATTTGGTTTTCTCCATCTATGGGACAATTTCTGTAACACGTCAATCACTTTGTTGCAAAATAGCCCCTCCAACATACAATCCACATTTTCCGATGACACCAGCCTGTCAGTCACTCACTAAATCAAAGCCAAATTTCATGCCAAGCAAAGACCAGGTTGTCAATTACTTTGTCTGCCACACATCCACCAGAATCACCTGACAGCTACAACTTTCTATTCTCAAATGGACTGGGTCTTGTTTGTATCTCCTAATTGAGTTCCTTTTTAGACTGGTAGCTTAGCAACTAATAAGTTATTTTCTGCGACAACTGGCCTAAATTTCATAGCTTTCTTGACCATTGCCACTTGTTAGAAAATTGTTTCCCCTCAAGTGGCTAAACAGCAAATGTAAGATGTATTTAATACTGAATTGTTCTATTGTTTCTAATTATAAGCATTTTCCTACTGTTTAAAAGTAAACACAGGATATGTTGTCAAATAGACATAACTTTAAATAATCGTAAAAAGTCTTGGCATTTTGTTCCAAAGTCTCAAATTCTCCATTATTGGTAGCACTAGATATTAGAAGAGGCCGATAAGATAAATATCCAGCACTTATTAGGTTGTAAATTACTTCACAGGCAGCTGCTGTGAGCGAGTCACTAGGAGGTTATGTACAGAATATAACAAGTGTTCTCATCCTGAAGGAACTTAGTTGGGGAAGAGAGTACGCAACAAATTCTAAATCCATTTAAAGAGTACACGGAATTCCCTGGCGGTCCACTGGGTAGGACCTGATGTTTTCACTGCCATGGACCCAGGTTCAATCCCTGGTCAAGGAACTAAGATCCCGCAAGCCGCACGGAGCGGCCAATAAATACATAAATAAATATAAACAAACAAACAAAAGAAAAAGAAAACAGAGTACAAACAGTGCAAAATAAGAGAGCAATAGAGGCACTAATAATTTTTAAAAGGTATCAAAGTGTAGTCATGATTGGTATAGGAGACCTTGTTCTTCCTTTGCTGGCTCAGCTTCTAATTTCCCTTCCTAATTTTGGAGAAACTCTCCATTGCCTGTAGCACATGAGAGACATCATGCCCTTACCTCCTGTTATGGGAACTGAAGGGCTGAACCCTCACTCTGCCAACCCTCTGCCAGCCACAGGATGGAAGTTTGGTCAATCAGATGTGCTGGCCCTGCAGTGTTGACTCTACAGCTGTGAGAACATTTGAATTTGCTCATCACAGTAGCTGCTTCTGTGTCCACGGGCACTGGTGGTGATATCTTGGGTGGACTGTTCCTGCTGGAAGAAGAATGTTAGGATTCTCGCCTCCTGGCTACTCCTGGGTTGGCATGGCTCTAACCAGACCCTCCAAGCACTTTGTAATTTGGGGTCTTTCTGATATAATTCAATAAATTTAAAAAAAATTTAAGACATTCAGAATTGGTTTCTGTTGTCTGTAACCTATAACCCTGAAACTTTTAATCAGCATAGTCATGAGATAAGGATTCTCTTCTCACTCTGAGCAGCAATAATCTGGGAAAGCCCCACGGAGCATAAGGACTTTAAATAATCTTTGCACAAGTAGAAAGCAAGGGAGCAGCTGTTCTACACTGAAGCCCTGGTACGGAGAAGCAGAAGTCTAGTACATTGAAAAAAATTTTTAATTGATAAAGAAAAAGCTTTATCACCCTCATCATGTTATTTTCAAAAAGCAACACAGTGACTGGCAAACATTTAATAAAAACGCTGAATGAATGAATGAATGAATGAACGACAACGGAAAGAAAAGATGCCTTGGTGAATTTAGCTAAACCGAAGACTCCTAGTAGGTTGGCAAGAGATCAGGCTCTATCATTAACTCGAGGAATTATTGTAAAGGACCTAAAAATTAACAGTGGCTCTTTCTAATTTTTATATTAATTTTCAGCATACTATAATGTAAGATATACACCATTATACATAAAATGTTAGATCATAGCACTCCAGAATTCTGCAGAGACAGGGAGCACATCTGCAACATCAGTGGATGAGTCATAATGCTTGCGGTCTTGGCCAATGGGAGACAGTCTCAATCTGGAAGTTTCCTTATACTGAAAGGAGCTGGCTGTAAAGCTCCCTTTGATTACTGTAGGAGAGGCAATTGAGCAGAGAGAGAAAATTCTCAGGGAGAGAGAGAGATGGTGATGGTCTGTCTAGCAAACAGAGGAGCCAATCGTGTATAATAAGAAACTGGTGGTAAGCATTTTGCAGAGCATGTCACGGGATGCTTCTTCAGTTACGCAGCTGTTCTGGACTTTAAGGTGTGTCCTTTGAGCAACTGCAGTTAGGGAATTCCCTGTTATTAGTAATTGGTCTTCTGATAGTTCAGAGAAGACTGCTCTGGCATGGGAGCTGGATGATGGAGAATGTAAGCCAAGAGCAGAGATAATTCCATTAGATACATTTGGAGAGTGGTTTGACCCATTTTGTAGTGGGGAGGAATTGGAAGTTACTATCAGAACTCACTCTATGTTGCTTGTGGTGTAGCCAACTTTTATTGCATTCTTTACTGTGCATTAGGCTTTGTTCTGAGGGCTTTACACGCATCACCTCATTAAATCCTTCCAACAACTTGCAAAGGTAGATGTTGAGTGGGAGGTATTGATCAGAGGAAGAAATCTATTGTTTTGGGGAAGGTATTAGGTCTTACTAGTAAAAGTGGAATGTCTGAAGTCACTAAGACCTTATGGAGAGAAACAGACAAAACAAGGGGAAGAAACTCTACGAAATTTACATTCCAGTGATTGCAAAATGGTTCGAGCCAAGGAAAAAGTATGATATAATGGAGATCAGAGTTCAGCTAGGGTTGCACTCTTTTGCTCCACTTCCAACATCATTGCCCCAGTGCTCTCGTGTTAATAACATTGCAACAACGACCAAAAATATACAAATGAGGAAAACAGTAATGAGACAGAGCCACACATGATCTAGTTATTTCTTCATTGGGCAAAGGTCCACAGGTGTTGGTAAAACCTTGTGCAAGAGAAAAAAGGATGACATCACAGAGAAAATAATTTTACTTATGAAAACTTGGAAATTTTACTTATGAAAACTTGGCTGTACGCTCAAGAAAGCTTCTCTGTAATAGAACTGTTGCTTTCCCCGCTGACTCTAATTCAAGTGAGGGTTGACCATAAAACCATTTCATGTGGCCTGTTCTCCCTGTTGGTGTCACTGATTAGAACCTAGGAATGGGCAAGGTTGAACTCTCACTCCCTTGGTGCTCCTGGATAGATCAGCCTGGATGTGGAGCAATATGTGTAGTTGCTTGTTCCGATTTCTCTCCCTAATGTGGATGATTGGGAGATAAGCAGAACGTACACAAAGGGGAGTCAAGAGTGAGTATTATTATTAATCTCATTTTACAGAAAAAAAAAAAACAAAAAAAAACTAAGGCTCAAAAAGAGTATATAATTCCCGGGCTTCCCTGGTGGCGCGGTGGTTGGGAGTCCGCCTGCCGATGCAGGGGACGCGGGTTC